>NW_020664435.1:2596726-2598598 GCF_002925995.2 Terrapene triunguis | reverse complement strand
TGGTGGCGGCCCCCCCTAGAATTGCATGCAGCTCGGCGTAGAAGCGGCATGTCTGCGGCTCTGACCCGGAGCGACCGTTTGCCTCCTTTGTTTTTTGATAGGCTTGTCTGAGCTCCTTGACTTTCACATGGCACTGATCTGAGTCCCTATTGTGGCCTCTCTCCATCATGCCCTTGGAGATTTTTTCAAAAGTTTTGGCATTTCGTCTTTTCGAACGAAGTTCTGCTAGCACTGAATCCTCTCCCCATATAGCGATCAGATCCTGTACCTCCCGTGCGGTCCATGCTGGTGCTCTTTTTCGATTATCAGCCTGCATGGTTACCTGTGCTGATGAGCTGAGCTATCTGTGGTATCTGTGGTCACCTGTGCTCTCCACGCTGGGCAAACAGGAAATGAAATTCAAATTTTCCTGGGGCTTTTCCTGTCTACCTGGTCAGTGCATGCGAGTTCAGATTGCTGTCCAGAGCAGTCACAATGGTGCACTCTGGGACAGCTCTCGGAGGCCAATACCATCGAATTGCGGCCACACTAACCCTAATTCGAATTGACAAAATCGATTTTGGCGCTACTCCGCTCGTCGGGGTGGAGTACAGAAATCGATTTTAAGCGCCCTTTATTTCAAACTAAATGGCTCCGTTGTGTGGACGGGTGAAGGGTTAATTCGATTTAACGCTGCTAAATCCGAATTAGTCGTAGTGTAGACCAGGCCTTAGAGATATATTCCAGGATTGAGTACAGTACTTATTTAAAAGCCACTATGGATGTAGAAGCCCTCTACACCAACATTCTACACAAAGATGAACTACAAGCCGTCAGGAACAGTATCCCCGATAATGTCACTGCAAACCTGGTGGCTGAACTTTGTGACTTTGTCCTCACCCACAACTATTTCACATTTGGGGACAATATATACCTTCAAGTCAGCGGCACTGCTATGGGTACCCGCATGGCCCCACAGTATGCCAACATTTTTATGGCTGACTTAGAACAACGCTTCCTCAGCTCTCGTCCCCTAACGCCCCTACCCTACTTGCGCTACATTGATGACATCTTCATCATCTGGACCCATGGAAAAGAAGCCCTTGAGGAATTCCACCATGATTTCAACAATTTCCATCCCACCATCAACCTCAGCCTGGACCAGTCCACACAAGAGATCCACTTCTTGGACACTACAGTGCTAATAAGCGACAGTCACATAAACACCACCCTATACCGGAAACCTACTGACCGCTATACTTACCTACATGGCTCCAGCTTTCATCCAGACCACATCACACGATCCATTGTCTACAACCAAGCCCTAAGATACAACCGCATTTGCTCCAATCCCTCAGACAGAGACAAACACCTCCAGGATCTCTGTCAAGCATTCTTAAAACTACAATACCCACCCACTGAAGTGAAGAAACAGACTGACAGAGCCAGAAGAATACCCAGAAGTCACCTACTCCAGGACAGGCCCAACAAAGAAAGTAACAGAACGCCACTAGCTGTCACCTTAAGCCCCCATCTAAAACCTCTCCAGTGCATCATCAAGGATCTACAACCTATCCTGAAGGACGATCCCTCACTCTCACAGATCTTGGGAGACAGGCCAGTCCTCGCTTACAGACAGCCCACCAACCTGAAGCAAATACTCACCAGCAACCACACAACAAAAACACTAACCCAGGAACCTATCCTTGCAACAAAGCCCGTTGCCAACTCTGTCCACATATCTATTCAATGGACACCATCATAGGACCTAATCACATCAGCCACACCATTAGAGGCTCGTTCACCTGCACATCTACGAATGTGATATATACCATCATGTGCCAGTAATGCCCCTCTGCCATGTAAATTAGCCAAACCGGACAGTCTCTACCA
>NW_020664435.1:2556805-2591726 GCF_002925995.2 Terrapene triunguis | reverse complement strand
GGTGGCTGAACTTTGTGACTTTGTCCTCACCCACAACTATTTCACATTTGGGGACAATATATACCTTCAAGTCAGCGGCACTGCTATGGGTACCCGCATGGCCCCACAGTATGCCAACATTTTTATGGCTGACTTAGAACAACGCTTCCTCAGCTCTCGTCCCCTAACGCCCCTACCCTACTTGCGCTACATTGATGACATCTTCATCATCTGGACCCATGGAAAAGAAGCCCTTGAGGAATTCCACCATGATTTCAACAATTTCCATCCCACCATCAACCTCAGCCTGGACCAGTCCACACAAGAGATCCACTTCTTGGACACTACAGTGCTAATAAGCGACAGTCACATAAACACCACCCTATACCGGAAACCTACTGACCGCTATACTTACCTACATGGCTCCAGCTTTCATCCAGACCACATCACACGATCCATTGTCTACAACCAAGCCCTAAGATACAACCGCATTTGCTCCAATCCCTCAGACAGAGACAAACACCTCCAGGATCTCTGTCAAGCATTCTTAAAACTACAATACCCACCCACTGAAGTGAAGAAAGAGACTGACAGAGCCAGAAGAATACCCAGAAGTCACCTACTCCAGGACAGGCCCAACAAAGAAAGTAACAGAACGCCACTAGCTGTCACCTTAAGCCCCCATCTAAAACCTCTCCAGTGCATCATCAAGGATCTACAACCTATCCTGAAGGACGATCCCTCACTCTCACAGATCTTGGGAGACAGGCCAGTCCTCGCTTACAGACAGCCCACCAACCTGAAGCAAATACTCACCAGCAACCACACAACAAAAACACTAACCCAGGAACCTATCCTTGCAACAAAGCCCGTTGCCAACTCTGTCCACATATCTATTCAATGGACACCATCATAGGACCTAATCACATCAGCCACACCATTAGAGGCTCGTTCACCTGCACATCTACGAATGTGATATATACCATCATGTGCCAGTAATGCCCCTCTGCCATGTAAATTAGCCAAACCGGACAGTCTCTACCAGGGGGAGGGATAGCTCAGTGGTTTGAGCATTGGCCTGCTAAAACCAGGGTTGTGAGTTCAATCCTTGAGGGGGCCATTTAGGGATCTGAGGCAAAAATCTGTCTGGGGATTGGTCCTGCTTTGAGCAGGGGGTTGGACTAGATCTCCTGAGGTCCCTTCCAACCCTGATATTCTATGATTCTAAAAGAATAAATGGACACAAATCAGATGTCAAGAATTATAATATTCAAAAAGCAGTCGGAGAACACATCAGTCTCCCTGGTCACTCAATTAAAGACCTCAAAGTCACAATACTCCAACAAAAAAACAGACTCCAATGAGAAACTGCAGAATTGGAATTAATTTGCAAACTGGACACCATTAAATTAGGCTTGAATAAAGACTGGGAGAGGATGGATCATTACACAAAGTAAAAACTATTTCCTCATGCTAATTTTTTTCCCCTGCTGTTACTCGCACCTTCTTGTCAACTATTGGAAATGGGCCATCCTGATTATCACTACAAAAGTTTTTTGTCTCCTGCTGATAATAGCCCACCTTAATTGATTACTCTCGTTATAGTTGGTATGGCAACACCCATTTTTTCATGTTCTCTGTGTGTATATATATCTTCCTACTGTATTTTCCACTGCATGCATCCAATGAAGTGGGTTTTAGCCCACGAAAGCTTATGCCCAAATAAATTTGTTAGTTTCTAAGGTGCCACAAGTACTCCTCATTCTTCTTCATGAGAATTCAACTGTTCTTCTTCGAGAGATGTCCCTATGAGTGCTCCACTCCAGGTGTTGGTGCATCCCTGCGCCTTCGCTCGGAGATTTTTACAGCAGTACTCGTACAGGTCGTGCACACACAGAGCCTGTCCCGCCTCCCCCCGCTCTGAATGTACTTTAATAGTACACATGTGCGCCTGGTCTCCTCCGTTCCTTCTCTACTCTTCCCAGCCTGAGACAGAACTCAGCAGACTCGTTAGAGAATTTCTTCTCTCCCTTGTTCAACTTTTTTCTCCTCTTAGTTAGGTACCCTTTTCCCTTCCCTTCTCTTCTCTTTAAAGAAAAACAAACAAACTTTTTTTTTTGTTCCTGTCAGTGCAGCCGCTTCTGACATGCCTGGCTCTTCAGGTTTTAAGCGTTGCTCTAATTGTAATGATGCCATCCTTTCAGATGGCCACTCTAAATGTATTAAATGTTTGGGGGAATCCCACATCCCCCAAAATGTGCCCACTGCAGCAAGTTGAAATCCAGGGCACGCAAAGACAAGGAGCTGCGGCTAAAACTGCTCCTGCTGCAAAAATATCTCAGACCAGCCTCAGACCCAGGCTCTGACTCTGCTGTACACCACAGCCCCCCCCGCTTCAAAGAGACAAAAGAAAACTTCAAAAAAACATCAGTCTCTCTCACCCGCAAAGGGTATTTGCAGGGACAAGCCTTCTCCAGGTACTGCTTCCCTCCCCGCGCTCCCCTGGCTGAGTACATTTGCGCTGGGCTCCTCTGGCGCCGCACAAAACCCGCCTGCAGCTGCGGCGGTCACACTAACCTCCGGTGCCGAGGCTTCAGGCTTTCAGTTGCCTGCCTTTCACACGACACCGTTCGGCACCGCAATGGAAGCGGTGCCGACACATACTTGGCTGCCTGACCCCCACCCCCGCAGGCTCCTCTCCCTCTCCCGGCACTGTCAGCCTTTGAGCTAGCCGGTAGTGACAGAACGCTCAGGACTCTGGTGCAGAGGAACCCCTCCTCACAACAAATTCCTCTCGCTCAGCCCTCCCCTCACAGAGGCACTGCGGCACCGCAGTTCACACACTCAAGGGACCTCCTGGTGTCACCTATCTTGCAATCACCCCTCCTTAACACCTACTTCTCTCCGGACATTCAGCAAAGTCCGCACAGCTTTCCTCCAGTAATGAGGAATCTGGGCTGCAGAGAGAATTTTCACCTTATCAGATCTCCCGTCCACAGACCCCAGTCGAGAGGTCATAGAAAAGCTGCCTCGTTCTGCCCCATGGTGCGTGAACCCCTGGATGGCACCACCCAGGCCCTTCCCACCACAATGGCAATACTGGGTTCCATGGGCTCCGTATACTCGGGACCACACTCATTATACCAGGTTTCAGAGTAGCAGCTGTGTTAGTCTGTATCTGCAAAAAGAACAGGAGTACTTGTGGCACCTTAGAGACTAACAAATTTATTTGAGCATAAGCTTTCGTGGGCTACAGCCCACTTCATCGGATGCATAGAATAGAACATATAGTAAGGATAATAGACACAGACACACATATATACAGAGAACACAAAAAGGTGGGAGTTGCCCTACCCTCTGCCATGTACATTGGCCAAACCAGACAGTCTCTACGCAAAGGAATAAATGGACACAAATCTGACATCAGGAATCATAACATTCAAAAACCAGTAGGAGAACACTTCAACCTCTCTGGTCACTCAGTAACAGACTTAAAGGTGGCAATTTTGCAACAGAAAAGCTTCAAAAACAGACTCCAACGAGAAACTGCTGAACTTGAATTAATATGCAAACTAGATACCATCAAGTTAGGCTTGAATTTAGGCTGAGCCATTACACACATTGAATCTATTTCCCCATGTTAAGTATCCTCACACCTTCTTGTCAAACTGTCTGAAATGGGCTATCTTGATTATCACTACAAAAAAATTTTCTCTTAATTAATTAGCCTCTTGGAGTTGGTAGGGCAATTCCCACCTTTTCATGTTCTGTGTGTGTGTGTGTGTGTGTGTGTGTGTGTATGTGTGTATATGTATATATGTATATATATAATATTCTTACTATATGTTCCATTCCGTGCATCCGCTGTATGCTCAAATAAATTTGTTAGTCTCTAAGGTGCCACAAGTACTCCTGTTCTTTTTACTTATTACACTGGTCTACAATTTTTGAGAAGTCGTCTGCTTCAGAGATAAAATGTGCTATTTAGTATGTATTTTGATGTGTTGAATTCAAATATGACAATTAAAACAACTGGCTACTATTTAAGTTTTTACATTCTATGTCTATGTATATTGTGTACATAGTAGAGTTTTAATCATAAATTGTAAACCTAGGTCTTTTCATGTGTTTATGGTTGCTTTACATGATAATATTTGACCTGTCCTGTTTATGTAACACTTTAAAAATCAGCAAAAGTTTTATATAAATAAAATTTATTATGAAACAAAAGGCAAAAAACTATTATGTACATAGTTTAGTCCTATTCAGTGTTTACTCGGCGCTTCTTGGCTTGTCTCTTGTATTCATTAAATGGAGCATCTCTTGTCACTGTCCAGCAATAGTCTGCAAGCATTGATGGGCTCCATTTGCCCTGATAGCGTTTGTTGCAATGTCCTGGTGAAATGGCTCGCCGTGCTCGTCGCTCACTGCTCCACAGTTCGGTGGAAAAAAATCTAGATGAGAGTGCAAAAAATGTATCTTTAGTGACATGTTTCAACCAAGGCTTTTGTATGCCTTGAAGAGGTTTTCCACCAACAACCTGTAGTTGTCTGCCTTGTTGTTTCCGAGAAAATTTATTGCCACTAACTGGAAGGCTTTCCATGCCGTCTTTTCCTTGTCATGCAGTACATGGTCAAATGCATCATCTCGAAGAAGTTCACGAATCTGAGGACCAACAAAGACACCTTCCTTTATCTTAGCTTCACTTAACCTTGGAAATTTTCCACAGAGGTACTTGAAAGCTGCTTGTGTTTTGTCAATGGCCATGACAAAGTTCTTCATCAGACCCAGCTTGATGTGTAAGGGTGGTAAGAAAATCTTCCTTGATTCAACAAGTGGTGGATGCTGAACACTTTTCCTCCAAGGCTCCAATGACTGTCGGAGTGGCCAATCTTTCTTGATGTAGTGGGAATTTCTTGCACGACTATCCCATTCGCAGAGAAGACAGCAGTACTTTATGTATCCAGTCTGCAGACCAAGCAAGAGAGCAACAACCTTTAAATTGCCACAAAGCTGCCACTGATGTTGGTCATAGTTTATGCATCTCAAAAGTTGTTTCATGTTGTCATAGGTTTCCTTCATATGGACTGCATGACCAACTGGAATTGATGGCAAAACATTACCATTATGCAGTAATACAGCTTTAAGACTCGTCTTCGATGAATCAATGAACAGTCTCCATTCATCTGGATCGTGAACGATGTTGAGGG
The DNA here is from genome assembly GCF_002925995.2 of Terrapene triunguis. NCBI lineage: Eukaryota > Metazoa > Chordata > Testudines > Emydidae > Terrapene > Terrapene triunguis. The sequence continues at coordinate 2,586,537 of NW_020664435.1, read as the reverse complement.
CTGCCATCACACCATCGATGTTGTTGCAGGCTACAAGATCACCTTCCATGAAGAAGAATGGGACAAGATCCTTTTGATGGTCACGGAACATGGAAACCCTAACATCACCTGCCAGGAGATTCCACTGCTGTAGGCTGGAGCCCAACAGCTCTGCCTTACTCTTGGGTAGTTCCAAATCCCTGACAAGGTCATTCAGTTCACCTTGTGTTATGAGGTGTGGTTCAGAGGAGGAGGATGGGAGAAAATGTGGGTCCTGTGACATTGATGGTTCAGGACCAGAAGTTTCATCCTCTTCCTCTTCCTCATCTGACTCAAGTGAGAATGATTCTGGTGCATCAGGAACCGGCAGTCCTTCTCCGTGGGGTACTGGGCGTATAGCTGATGGAATGTTTGGATAATACACAGTCCACTTTTTCTTCTTTGACACACCTTTCCCAACTGGAGGCACCATGCAGAAGTAACAATTGCTGGTATGATCTGTTGGCTCTCTCCAAATCATTGGCACTGCAAAAGGCATAGATTTCCTTTTCCTGTTCAACCACTGGCGAAGATTTGTTGCACAAGTGATGCAGCATATGTGTAGGGCCCACCTCTTGTCCCGATCTCCAATTTTGCAGCCAAAATAAAGGTGATAGGCTTTCTTAACCATAGTGGTTATACTGCGCTTTTGTGATGCAAAAGTCACTTCACCACAAACCTAGCAGAAGTTATCTGCACTGTTCACACAAGTACGAGGCATCTCTGCTCACTTTGGCTAAACAGAAATGTGTCCCTTTGCAAAATCAAACACTGACAAATAAGAGAGCACGACACTGTATGATTTCTAGAGCTGATATAGGGCAATTTGTTCAGCGGAGTGATGTAAGCTTCGTTATGACTGCATCATCCATGACTTCTAGGAATAACATGATGCAATTCATATCATGTATGACGCAATACCAGCTTCAGATTGCATCATTCATTGTTTTGCCTAAAAAGCAAGTACTGTCCAAACCCAGTCATAGATTTATTCATAGATCCAGTCAAAGATGTATTTTAGTCATTTCTGGTTTAAATTGAGATCCTTTCCCTTTATAACTCACTTATCCTCCGCCATTCCCAAGTCAAGGGTCGTATATACTGACCCAATAGCATATCTTGAAAACTAGAGCCAATCAACAATTTTAAGCATCATTTTCGTTCTCAGTGACCCAGAATTAGTAAAGTTTGACTACATTTATTTCAGAAGCATTTTGGCTGTAGAGCAGTGGTATACCAATGCAGCCAGGCGTGAGACCTGCTCGGTACCGCCAGCTGACAACTCTGCCACTGACTCCAGACACCAGGCAGCCCTGTCACAACCGCAAGAGCAAGCATGGCCTACCTCTAACCCGGTAGAACTAGTTGTTCCACCTGATGAAGCATTGCTTCCTCCGACGTTTTCGGACAACTTCTCAAAATTTCAAGACCTGTTTAAAAGAGTTGCCAATGAGCTACGAATTAACCTGGATGAAGTTCCTGAACAGCAGCATGAGCTAACCAACATCCTGCAGCCCTCTTCTTCTTCTAGAATTACATTACCTATCAACACAGCCCTTTTAGAACCTGCCAAGGCCATTTGGCAAACCCCAGCTGCAAGCCTGCCTACCTGTAAGTGAGCGGACAAAGTACTTTATTCCTTCCAAGGGCTCGGAATTCCTTTTTACTCACCCAGCGCCAAACTCGCTGGTAGTAGACGCAGTTAACCAAAAGAACAAACACCAGTTTCCCCGCTCCACCCCTTCTGACAAGAACAGTAAGCAGTTAGATCTGCTTGGACGTAAGGTATACGCTTCTTCCATGTTGCAGTTTCGCATTGCTAATTATACAGCTGTTCTAGCTAGGCACGACCACAAAAATTACAATAAATGCATGGACTTTATTGATCACATTCCAGAAGAAAAGAAACAACAATTTACAGTCATAGTTTCCGAGGGACAAATCCTCTCCCGCACTGCTCTTCAAGCTGCCCTTGATGTGGCCAATACTGCAGCATGGTCCACAGCAGTCGTGATGCGCCAAGGGTCATGGCTCTCATCCTCTTCCTTTCCCCAAGAGGTCCAGAGTACCACTGAGGATCTCCCCTTCGATGGTGACAAACTATTCTCCTCCATTACGAATGACTTACTCCATTCCATGAAGGACTCCAGGGCAACTCTCCGGTCTCTAGGAATTCAAACACCTATGACCAGAAGGTGACAATATAGATATCAGCGTTACCGGCGACCACACTACCCCACATAGACCCAACAATTGCATAGATCTCACGAGCAACAGCAACGCCAGAGACCCAGATACCAATGCCGCCGTCCCAACTCCTTGGCAGCGTCTCAACCCCCTCTGACCAATAAATAAGCAAATTTGAAGCCTTGGTCGAGGGTATAGAAAACAATATTCCCACTTCAGCTCTTACACCACCTGCCCCTATCTTTGGTCACCACCTACACCCATTCTCCCATCAATGGCAAAATGGGGAGGGATAGCTCAGTGGTTTGAGCATTGGCCTGCTAAACCCAGGGTTGTGAGTTCAATCCTTGAGGGGGCCACTTAAGGAACTGGGGCAAAAATCAGTACTTGGTCCTGCTAGTGAAGGCAGGGGACTGGACTCGATGACCTTTCAAGGTCCCTTTCAGTTTTAGGAGAGAGGATATCTCTAATTACCACTGACCAAGTGGGCTTTAGAGCTCATCACAGTTGGCTATTCTATCCCTTTCCTCTCCCCGCCTCTCACCCACCCACCTTCCCCATTCCTCTTCAGGGACCCCTCTCACGAGCAACTGCTCCTCCAAGAAGTGCAACATCTCCTTCAACTGGGGGCAGTGGAAGTCGTGCCCAAACAACACACAGGGAAAGGTTTCTATTCCCATTACTTCTTAACAGAAAAGAAAACTAGGGGATGGCGACCGATCCTCGACTTCAGGCAGCTAAACAAATTTATCAAAAATCAAAAGTTCAAAATGGTTATCCTCCCCACCATAATCCCAGCGCTGGAGCAGGGTGATTGGTTTTCAGTCCTCAACCTACAGGACACTTACATGAAAGTAACTATTCATCCAGTCCACAAACGTTTTCTTCGTTTTACCCTCAGTTCGACACATTTTCAATACAGAGCGTTGCCCTTCGGCCCATCTACCGCCACCCGAGTTTTCTCCAAACTCCTAGCTGTGGTTACTGCCCACCTCAGGAAACAGGGTTATAATATTTCCTTACCTCAACAATTGTCGCCTCAACGTTTGATGAAGCTCTTTGATCCACGCAGCTTACTGTCGCTTGCTTCCTCTCCCTTGGACTGCAAATAAACAAAAACAAATCCACCTTATCTGCTACCTAACAACTGGAGTTCATAGAAGCACAACTCAATTCCCAAATGGGAAGAGCCTCTCCCCCCCTCGATCGTTTCAACACCATAAAACTCCTGGTTACAAAACTTCGCAACAGTCCACAGGTCACTGCACAAGACTGTCTGCAACTATTAGGCCACATGGCTCTCGTGTACTTTCGTGGTCAAAAATACACGCCTATACATGAGGTTCTTCCAAGCTTGGTTGGCCACGGTTTACAGACCGAATGTACACGCTCTAAACTAGCCTCTATCCATACCCTTCAGAGTGAGACTCCCTCCGATGGTGGACAGTTCCCGCCAACCTCTGCTCAGGAGTCCTTTTTCTCCAGGTCTCCCCATCATTCATAATGACTACCGATGCATCCCTTATGGGATGGGGAGTGCACATGTCCCACCACACAGTCCAGGGGCTATGGTCTTCCACCGAAGCCTCCCTATACATAAATGTCCTAGAACTGTGAGCCATACGCAATGCCCGCCGTCACTTCCTCCCATTTGTTCAGAACCAACATGTTCGGATAATGACAGACAACATTGCATGCGTGTTCTATGTCATCAGGCAGGGAGGGGCTCGATTTCACTCGCTTGGCACATAAGCCATGAAGCTCTGGAATTGGTGCCTCGTGAACAACATCCAGATATCCGCCACCTATCTTCCCGGGGCCCTGAATACCATCGCGGACAAACTAAGCAGACGTTTTCCCTGGGATCACGAATGGGAGATAAACGACACGATCATACGCAATATATTCTGTGTTTTGGGGCTATCCAACCCTGGACCTCTTCGCGACTGCGAAGAACAAGAAATGTCCCTAATTTTACTCCAGAGCAGGACTGGGCAAACATTCCCTAGGAGATGCGTTCCTGATCTCATGGGCTCAATACTTAATGTGTGCTTTTCCCCCAATACCGGTTCTCCACAGAGTTCTGACAAAGATACACCCAGATCGTGCCACGGTAATTCTGATTGCCCCATCGTGGCCCAGACAACCATGGTTTCCATTCCTCACCAGAATGTCAATTCACCCACCGATTTCGTTGCCCCTCACTCCGAACCACCTATCGCAGCAACACGGCCGATTTCTTCACCCCAACCTGTCCATGCTTCACCTCAAAGCTTGGCTCCTACGTGGTTCTCCCAAAACGAACTAGCATGCTCTGAGCAGGTTCAAAGAGGGCTCCTACATAGCAGAACACAATCTACTCGCATCACATGTCTCCAAAAGTGGAAGTGATTCACACACTGGTGCTCAACTAAACAACGTCCTCCTACTTCTGCACCTCCTCCACCCATACTTGACTATCTATTAGACCTTTAAGCAATCTGGCCTTCCTTTCAGCTCCATCAAAGTCCACTTAGCTGCTATTAAACTTTTCATGACAAGATCGACGATATCTCTGTTTTTGCTCATCCAATCACCAAGCGTTTTCTCAAAGGGCTCCAATCCCTATACCCAGACACTAAACCTCCTACCCCTCCGTGGGACCTTCACCTGCTTAACTAAACAACCATTCGAGCCCCTAACCACTTGCTCCCTCTTACACCTCTCCATGAAAACAGCATTCTTAGTGGCAATCACCTCCGCCAGATGTGCAGGAGAAATAGCAGCTCTCATGGCGGACCCACCGTACACACTATTTTTTAAGGACAAGGTTATCCTCTGACTACACCCCAAATTTCTTCCAAAGGTGCGTTCGTCATCAATGAGCCAATACACCTACCAACCTTCTTTCTTAAACCACATGCAAACTCTTTTGAATCCACAATGCATACGTTAGATGTATGCAGGACTTGGATAGAACCAAGCCCTTTAGAAACTCTTCTAGACTCTTTGTCTCCATTGCGGAGCACTCCAGAGGGACACCTATTTCTACTCATAGACTTTCAAACTGAATTTCTGAGTGTATCTGACTGTGCTATCAAATAAAGAAAGTTACGCCTCCTTCCGGCATCAGAACTCACTCCACTAGATCTGTGGCTACCTCTGTGGCTTTTCTACGCAAAGTTCCTCTGGCTGATATCTATAAAGCAGCCACTTGGACTTCTGAAGACACGTTTGTTAAGCATTATGCCCTTACTCAAGGCCCTCTCTCTGATGCACGATTAGGCAGAGCTGTATTATCTACTGCATTCCTACCAAATCCGAAGTCCCTACTTCCTTGAGGTCCACTGCTTTTAAGACACCTGGAGTGGAGCACCCACAGGAATCTCTCTCTCTCTCTAGAAGAAGAAGAAGAAGTAGACGATGAGTGTCTCTGTGGGTGCTCCTCTACCCACCCTCCTCCCCTCCACTTCAGAGTTGGGATAGCCCCCGTTGGAGAGAAGGAACTGACGAGACCGGTCGCGCACACTTACTATTAAGTACACTCAGAGCGGGGGGGCAGGCTCTGCGTGTGCGCGACCGGTACAAGTACTGCTGTATAAATCTCCGAACAAAGGTGCAGGGATGCACCAACACCTGGAGTGGAGCACCCACAAGCTGGAGTGGATCACCCACAGGGACACTCATCTCAAAGAACGTCAGTTACGGCACAGGGTGAGTAACCGCCTCTTATTAATCAAGCATGATTCCTTCTATCTTTTCAAATAGTAAGTACAAAAAATTGATATAAAACACAGTAAGAATACATAGTGCATATAGATTAGAATACAGTACAAAGAAACAAGATGGCAGATTTGAAGGAGTGAGTTTAGCTTGGATGATGATTTGGAGGATAAACTGAAGTCATCTAATGTTTTCAGAACTAGTAGATAGAATAAGACTCTCTGTGTTTTGAAAGTCAATAGGACAGTGTAAATTATAGTGGCCTTTTGTTCGATTTTAGCTTTTTTTACCTTATGACCTACATGATGATGAGAAATTTTTAATACAAGTGATTTTATGGACTCAATCATGCACCATTGAAGTCAGTGGGAGCATGGCCACTTAATTGCATTGGAGCAGGAACAAACCTGATGGAAGTGAAACTGTGGCAAAACTATCTGATTCTTTTGCATTTTTCCCAATTGTATAAACATGCAATAGGCAGGAGAACCATCATCTTGTTCCGTTTCTCCCTATTATGTGACTTGCACTGGAGTCTGAGTGGTGTGGAACAGGGAAGAAATCAAAATTCTTGTAAAATATAAGAAATTTAGGTCCAGATTCTGGCCCTTCTGAAATCAATTATTTACCATTGTGAAGAACTTAAAATTATATTCTTCTCTATAATTGAGGTTTTATAATTTATGAGCAACTCGCAAAAATGTATAAATGGAAAAAATCTCAATACAAGAAATGTCACTTCACTGATATTGCTACTATAACAAAACGTACATCGGTGCACTATAGCTAATAAGCTAGTGTTCAAACACAGTTACTAACATTCACCATAATGCTGTCTCCCATTATTTCTGTGCAGGAATGTCTGTCTGTCTCCTTTTCCCTATTCTGGCTAATATCACACACCAGCCTACTCAGATTTTAGTCTCTTCAGTTCCGTAAAATACTTTGAGAAATTTACTCCTTTCCATTATTTTAATTATTGCCAGGAGTGACTTCAATTACGTTCCGTTTCCCCTGCCTCCTTCACTTCTCCCCTCCCCATCCCCCAATTTTATTGAAAGGAGCAATTCAGAAAGAAATGAACCATCTCTTCGATAGCTACAAAATCACATTAACTCATGCTTTCTTTAAAGGATGTTTGTGCCCATATTTCTACTACACAACATCCAGTCCAATAAATCACTTAAATAGAACTTTTTATTGTTGCATAAAAGAGAAGGGCAATGCCTTTTCCACTGTACAGTGTTGACTCAAAGGTCCTTAGGGATGTTTGCTTGAAAACTACATTTCTAAAAGTGGATGGGTGTGTGTGTTCCTGTTCTAAATCTGTATGATGTTTGTTTTCCTCTACAATCTTTACAGGTGCTAGGGCTGCTGGTATGGACACTGGTCGCTGGAACAGAGTATTTCCTGTATCCTGCCTTCGGCTGGGTGATGTTTGTAGCCGTATTTTACTGGGTTCTTACTGTCTTCTTTTTAATCATCTACATGACAGTGACCTACACTAGGATTCCCCAGGTGCCATGGACCACGGTGGTAAGTATGCACAATCTTTGTTGCTGCGGTTTTTTTATTATTATTATTATTATTGTTGTTGTTTTGTTTTTTACTGTGTACAGGAGAGAGGAAGACATTGATGTACTCCATAATTGTAGTTAAGGAACTATAATGTGCTTTCACACCTCCATTTTTTATTTATAATTAACATCTATCCATGTTCCTGACACTGGCTGTTGTCACATAATTCATCTAAAGCTTGGTCTACTGCAAAACCCCTTTTCTCACACCCAGACTAGGTAGGGTGTACCCTGGAGATCCTTCTGTCTTCATTTTAATTTCTTCCCATTCCTAGACTGCAACACCTACTTTCTCACTCAAAAGACCAGGGGAGCAAATTCACTCTGAAGTTATTGCTACTCTTATTATGTGGACTAACCAGCAGGAATATCAATATTGTGTAGTACAGTGTCAGGCTTTATTTGCCTAACCATCATGGTTCCTTTAACTCATTTCCTTTTGGTCATTGGTCTATCCAATGTCTTATTTTCCAAGAATGGAAATGTGTACCTGTTACACAAGCTAATACAATGTGGCTCTTTGTCCCCCTGTAGTCGCTAGACCCCATATGGAGTTTTGACTCTGATGGCCTCTGAGCTAATGGACCTGGCTCTGTAGGTAAGCCATAAAGGACCCTTGTTGAGTCATCTATAGGGCTTGAACCTAGAACCTCTGGATCTGAAAGCCTGAGCCTGCACTTCTTGAGCTAAAGGACCAAGTGATGGACTCCGAGTCAGCAGCAGACTCATAAACACGTATATGTCTAGCCACTAGAGGGGGACATAGTGCTGCTGTGTATTTGTGTGAGCTATTTTAAATTGCATGCCAGTCCAACCTTCTCTCATTAAATCCTTTCTATTAGTAGTTTATACTGGTCACAGTAAATCTTGGGCAGATAGTAATTTTAAAAAAAAAATCTGAATACTGCTGAAATTCCTGGGTAACTGAAATCCAGATCCTAGTTTGAGCAATCCCTAGTAGAAATGGCAGTATATTTGTTACAGTCAAGACTTCCATGACAAAGACACTTACTTTAAGGAAAACAAAAAAAACCCTAGAAGCCTTTGTTACCTCAACCAGCCTGCTACTCACCATGACTCTTTCATGAAGTATTATAATTTATTGTTGTATGTGTCTAATATGTTATTTTTATACTTAAATATCATTAAACAGTTTAAAACCATTTTATTGTAATATAAAGGATATTTTACTTTCACATGACAAACAACTTGCTATATTGTGTGCCGTGACTATTAAAATGTTAAGAGTCAGAGTATTACTTTTTGCCATGACTTTCCGATTTGTTGCCATGAGAAATAGCTTGCTGTAGCAATACCGGTCTGTAGAACTAGGATTATGTACAAATAGATTTTATATTTTCAAGTTTCATGAGCAGCACTTGCCTTTACAATTATAACACTGTTACAGTACTGCTGTAAAATAATCCAACATTTTTGTATCTTGATGTGTTTAGAGGTTTTATTTTTTAAGTTACATTTGGCATGAATGTAGTCAAAGGTAAGACAGCTGCCATCAATTTGGATCGTTTTGGTCACTGCCTCCATTAGTTTTATCTATTAGCAACAGAATCAGGCAAGGTAGCAGCTTGCAGATCAGCAGAACTGATCTCAGATATGTCAAGTTGTCTACCACCTAGATGTCTCCACTTGTTTATAGAGCCAAGTGTTTCTTGCTGTGAGAAGTTTTCAATCTGCTTTACAGATAAGATTGTTTAGATGCAGACCAAAATGGCAGCCTACTTCCATGACCGAAGAACTTTAGAGGGAAGAAGGAGGGGCAGGGGACAAATGCAAATGCTTGGATTCCCCCTTGTTTTGCACGGTGGTACTAGAAGAGCTTTGTGATATGACCTATGAATTAATTAGACCCATGCCACTTGTGGTTGGTCAGGAGGAATACAGTCCTGGGTCTGCTTCCAGTATAAATTGTTAACGCCTCCCTTTGGGAGGGCAAGATGCCAGCATATATCTAATTAGGTAGGTTTTTGTTTTTCCCTATACTCCAGAAATTGTCTCCTGAGAGGATTGTTAGCCCAAAGACACATTTATTGTATGCAGTGTCCAAACTTTAATATTGATTCCTATTTCATAAATTAATTCATTGTAGGGTAAGTACATCACCTAACCATATAAGACACAGTTACTTTACTGCAAATAAACCTAAAGACACCTGCTCCAAAATTGTCTGCGGTGTGTGTGTGTGTTCTTCACCAAGAATAATGAATGGAAGATTTTAAACTGTGGTGAATTTGGATTTAAGAAGCAGGTGGTAACTTTAACATGAACCCTTTGTTTTGGATAATACATTGGCAATAGGGGTACAGTAAACTAAACTTGCGTTCAGCTCCATTCTTCCCCACAATGTTATCTCCCAAAGCAACACTTTACAAAAATGATGTTCTTCCTTCCTTTATACATGACAAGATACTGCAGGGATTTACAGTTTTCTAGGATAATTGGGTCTCTTTGGAGGAAAAACAAAAAACTAACGAACCAGCTTTGAAGACTTGGAAATAAAGGGCCACTTCATGAAATTCCACCTGAGCCTGATGACTCCTGGGATCCAGTCATTAAATTGGTACCTTGATACTGTATTAGTGCAAATTGAAAGCATCTGAATAAGACAAGCACTAAAACAAAGAAGATTAAATGTTTTACACATTTTAATTTTATCCTGATTAATTACATTCATTTAATCCTAAATTCTGGGCCCCAGGGCTCCACCTGAGTGGCCAGGCTGGGCTCTCTGCTTAAGTGTGTGGATAAGTGCTTCTTCCCCATCACCCCATGGAATGGCAGCAGACATTCTGCAGCTGTGACTTGTACTGCAATTCTGAGGCTGCAGTAGCTTTTGTGAATTCTGCCAGTGTCAATGACTGGTGAATTCAGTAGCCTCTGCCCTCTCCCCAGCCCCTATGACAACATACAGGGAGCTGCAATGGAGTTGGGCTCCACAGTGTGCAGGGGCGCCCATGTAATATTGTGCTCACACAAACACTCAGCCATTGGAGCCACACCAGATGTATCTGGGGACATCTTTGACTGTGGTTGAGGGGACAGGATGTTCACAATAACATGTTAAAATGCAAATGTACGGCCTAAAAGTCAATGGGAGTTGGGTGCACTCGGGATTGGTTCTGAAGAGACTGCTTGGAACTCCCGCTGCTGTGAATTTACATAGAGTACATCATAAGAATTCCAATCCAATATATCATCAATTAATTAGAAGGACAATATATAGATTGTAAAAGGGCATGTTCATTAGCCTTGTATAAGTCGTGTTTTCTTACAGGGCTTAACTTCCTGTAGTAGTGATCTTGAAATACTGAGTACTTAAATGATAACAAATTTAAAAACACCCCCACTTTTTTTTTTCCCTCCCCTCTCGATCTGGAGTAACTTCCGTTGCTTAGTCTCTTGCTCTGTGAATCGGAAGTTACTGTGGGTAGAGCAAAGTAGCACACTTTGTTTGTAGGATGAGGAAGTGTCTAGGCTGCTACCTTTCTAAAACCTAGCTAGCCAGTCTAGCAGTGTGAGGAGGAGTACAGCCCCAAAGGGATCTCCCTTCTGTCCGGGGCAGCCCTAAGCGAACTATGCAATCGGCGTCCCCCACGCCCAAGGGCAGATCTAGGCTGAGGTTTTTGGTAAACTGGAAAACATTTTGCCCCCTTTTTTTTCCTTTTAATGTTTTTTAAGCTCAGATGCTTAATTATTCGATTTGTCCGTCCGTCCAACCAATGTTTCTGAGATCAGATAAAATAGAGACACGAAATTTTCAGAATAGATTTGTACACGACAGCTAGATGATATTTCAGTCCGATTTCAAATAAAAATGCATTAAAAATGTTAATTATAATTTTTATGATTACAAATCCAAAATCATCTATTACACTATCCTGCTTTAACTGCCATTATCACCACATCCAATATAGAAAGAAATAAGAAAGTTCTTCAATGAACTTTAACCTGTATTTACAAAACACTCTGAATAAAAAACACTCGGTTGCTCTTAAAACGTGACTTTTCTTGCTTTAAGTTTTGAAAATTCAGTCACTAGTTCTTCTTCGAGTGCTTGCTCATATCGATTCCAATTAGGGTGTGCGCGCGCCGCGTGCACGATCGTCGGAGAATTTTCTACCCTAGCAACACCCGGTGGGTCGGCTGTGGAGCCCCCTGGAGTGGCGCCTTCATGGCGCTGGATATATACCCCAGCCGACCCAGTGCCCCCTCAGTTCCTTCTTACCGCCCGTGACGGTCGTTGGAACTGTGGAGCGCGGCATAGCTGTTCTCCACTCTCCCTAGCTTTACTTGTTCATTCTTGTAGATAGTTGTTGGTTATATACTTTTAGATTAGTAGTTTGTTGTTAATAGTTTTGTAGACTAGTTATAAATAGTTAGCGGGGGTTAAGGGGGCTATTATCCCCCCTTTTCCCCCACGGCGCACAGCCAGGCTCATGCCCAAGGCTCCTGGCTTTAAGCCATGCGTGACCTGTGCTAAGCCTATGCCTACGGGAGACCCTCACGACTCTTGTCTGAAGGTTTAGGGGAGTCTCACCAGACGGACAAGTGTAAGATCTGCAAGGCTTTCAAGCCCAGGACCAAAAAGGAGCGGGACTTTAGACTTAAGCACCTCCTTATGGAGGCAGCACTTAGCCCAGATCTCCCTTTGGCGTGCCAGCGGCACCTTCCGGTACTGCACCGCGAGTAGACGCGGATAAGGCCCCACGGCACCATCCTCCCTCGGCACCGCATCTGCCGCAAGCCCCTCGGCGCCGTTCCCTGTCTCCGGGACATAAAAGACCCGCAAGACCCAGGTAGAGCCGCGTCCGGCTTCGGAGCGCCAGAGGGTGCAGGCATCGTCAACACAGTTGACTCCGGCACCGGGTGTAGGGCCATTGAGTCCGGTGCGGACTGGCTCACCGCCTCGTCCTGTGGTTGAGCTCTGTCTCCCTTCTACACCGGAGACTTTTGCAACGGCGAAAGACCTTATCGCCCTCACGGAGCCGGCGCCGTCTCAGCCCGCGGCACCGCATCCCCTTCGCACGGTGCAATCCAGGGGCAAGCCTGCCCTGATACGCCCTCCATCTCCGAGCGTGGACTCGCGGCACCGCTCCCGGTCTCAGAGCAGGTCCCGACGCCGCTCGCAGTCCCGGCACCGATCTTCATCTCGGCACCGGTCGTACTTGCGGCCCAGATCTTCCTCCCGGCACCAATCTACTTCTCGCCACCGACCTGAGCATCGGTACCTGTCGGAGTTCAGACGCAGTTCCCGGCACCGGTATGAGCACCGCTCCCATTCACGAGGCCGCTCCCGGCACCGAGTCTACAGACTGTCTTCGTCTTCGCGATCCAGATCTGGATCCCGGTACCGGCATGGCCATCGGCACCGTTCTTGATCCCGGTACCGCTCACCGGCACCGCGCAGAGACCGCTCGCCTGTGGACCGGCACCGCTCGGCACCGTACCAGGACAAGCCCCTGCAATCACGCTCGGCACCGCCCTGGCCCTCAAGATCGGCGTCTCGCTCTTCGGAAGGGGCTTCCCGATCAGCATACCCTGCTCAGGGTCAGCTGCAGACGACTTGGGTCATTGGCAGGAGGGGGCAGAGGACCCTAGACAGGACCCTGCACATTGGTCTTTCTGGACCCCATGGGCATATCACCAAGCTCAAGGGGCTCCACCAGCGGCCTCTCGCTCGGCACACTCTGAACCCAGGGTACCTGAGGCCACCATCTCCCGTCCTCCCCCAGGGGGAATGGAGGCTCCAGTGCCGACACCCACGCAGGCCCCAGACCCCGGTGCAGGGGATCCTGCACATCAGGGACCCTTGGAGCCGGACCCTCATCTGGATCCTTTACCCCGAGGCGGCCTCCTCATCCTCCCCAGATGAGGCGGTGGCGGGTACAACAGCCTCAGGCCCACCTCCAATAGACCTCCGTGCCCACCAAGACTTGTTGCGTAGGGTGGCACGGAACATGAACCTACAGGCTGAGGAGATAGTGGAGGTGGAGGACCCGGTGGTGAGCATCCTCTCAGCTGATGCCCCATCCCGGGTGGCGTTGCCCATTATTCGTACAATCCAGGCTAACGCTAATGCCATATGGCAAACCCCGGCCTTCATCCCTCCCACTGCCAGAGATGTAGAGAGGAAGTACTTTGTCCCCTCTAAAGACCATGAGTACCTCTATACACACCCTCCGCCTTGTTCACTAGTAGTCTCTTCAGTGAACGCAAGAGAGCGTCATGGTCAGCAGGCGGCAGCGCCCAAATCGAAGGACGCCAAACGCTTCGATTTGTTTGGGCGTAAGGTTTACTCAGCGGGGGGTCTGCAGCTCAGAGCCGCAAACCAACAGGCGCTCTTGAGTCGGTACAATTACAACTCATGGAATTCCATGGTAAATTTAAAGAGTTGGTCCCCCAGGACTCGAGAGAAGAGTTCGGGGCCCTAGTGGAGGAAGGTAAAAAGGTGGCTAGGACCTCCTTGCAGGCCTCCCTGGACATAGCGGACTCTGCCGCCAGGACACTAGCGTCTGGGATAGCCATGAGACGCGTCTCCTGGCTCCAGGTATCGGGGTTACCGCCAGAACTGCAGCAGACCCTGCAAGATCTGCCGTTTGAGGGCCAGGGGTTGTTCTCGGACAAGACGGACTCTCGGTTGCAGAGCCTCAAGGACTCCAGAACCATCATGCACTCCCTGGGGATGCATGTCTTAGGCCCCAGCCACAAAGGTTCTACCCTCCTCCTCCTCGTCCAAGACAGGACTTCCCCAGAAGGCGGGGGCGAGGTGGTAGACGGAGGTCGACTGGCCCCCAACCCGGTCAGAACCAAGGCCCTCCTAGACCGCCTTCAGGACCTAGGCAAAATTTTTGAAGGTGCGCTCGAGGACGGCGTGCCAGCCACTACCCAGGATCCATTCCCTTTCTTTCGGGATCGCCTCTCCCGTTTCCACCGTGCTTGGTCCCTTATAACCTCGGACCGTTGGGTCCTTCGCACGGTGGAGAGGGGATACGCTCTCCAGTTTTCTTCGTTTCCCCCCCTTCCATCCCTCTCTCCCTGTCCCTCTTCAGGGACCCTTCTCACGAGCATCTCCTTATACAGGAGGTTTTTGGGCTCCTCTCTATGGGGGCCATAGAGGAGGTTCCGCCAGAGTTAAGGGGCAGGGGGTTTTACTCCCGCTACTTCCTGATCCCCCAAAGCAAAAGGGGGTCTGCGACCCATTTTAGATTTACGCGGACTCAACAAATTCATAGTAAAGTTGAAGTTCCGCATGGTCTCCTTGGAGACCATCATCCCTTCCCTGGATCCTGGAGACTGGTACGCCACCCGCGACATGAAGGACGCATATTTTCATATAGCAATCTACCCCCCCCCCCACAGGCGCTTCCTTCGATTTGTAGTAGACAATGAGCACTACCAATTTGCCGTCCTTCCCTTCGGCTTGTCCGCGGCTCCGAGTGTGTTCACCAAATGTATGGCTGTCGTGGCAGCATACCTTCGTCGACAAAGGATACAGGTGTTCCCGTATCTAGATGACTGGCTGGTGCGTGGCCGCACCAGGGAGCAAGTTCAAACTCACGTCCAGATAATACTACAAACATTCCACGAGTTAGGCATTTTACTCAACAAAGAAAAGTCCACTCTGGAGCCAACCCAGAGAATAGAGTTTATCGGGGCAGTCTTAGACTCCAGACTCGCCCGAGCTCTTCTGCCAGACACTCGGTTTCACACCATCACAAACATTATCCACGGACTCCAGGTCTTCCCGAGCACCACAATAAGGACGTGCCTCGGCCTGTTGGGACACATGGCCTCTTGCACTTACGTAACCAGGCATGCCAGACTTCGGCTTCGCCCACTTCAGGCCTGGGTATCATCAGTGTACCGTCCTTATCGGGACAACCTGAACATGGTGGTCACGGTTCCGAACTCGGTCTTGACCTCTCTCACCTGGTGGCTGGATCACAAGGCGGTTTGCACAGGAGTGACGTTTCACGCCCCACAACCCTCCCTGCACCTGGTCACGGACGCTTCATCTCTAGGTTGGGGCGCTCACCTCGGGGAGCACCATACCCAGGGCCTGTGGACCGCATCCCAACTAGCTCTGCACATCAATGTTCGAGAGCTGATGGCGGTGCGCCTAGCCTGTCAGGCATTTCTTGGTCTCCTACATGGCCGTTGCATGTCAGTCCTCACAGACAAAACTACGGCCATGTTTTACATCAACAAGCAAAGAGGAGCCCGGTCGTCTCTCCTATGCCAAGAGGCCATTCGCCTGTGGGAGTTCTGCATTGCCCACTCAATACATCCCATGGCATCGTTCCTCCCTGGAGTCCAGAACACTCTAGCGGACCGTCTCAGCAGATCCTTCTAGACGCACGAGTGGTCGATTCGCCCGGATATCATCCATTCCATCTTCCAGAGGTGGGGATTTCCCCAGGACGACCTGTTCGCCTCACGAGCCAACAGGAAGTGCCACGTGTTCTGCTCCCTCCAAGGGCGATCTCCGGGCTCCCTGTCAGATGCTTTCCTCCTATCGTGGAGAGACCAGCTGTTCTACGCTTTTCCTCCATTTCCACTGGTCCACAGGGTACTGCTCAAGCTACGCAGAGACAAGGCACGTATGATTCTAGTCGCTCCAGCTTGGCCAAGACAGCACTGGTACACCACGCATCTGGAGCTATCGGTACAAGCTCCGATCACGCTTCCCTTGTGCCCAGACTTGATCTCTCAGGACCACGGCCGACTCTGTCACCCTGACCTGCAATCGCTCCACCTTACAGCGTGGATGCTCCATGGCTGAATCGGACAGAGCTACGATGCTCACATCCCGTGCAACAGATTCTACTGGGAAGTAGAAAGCCCTCTACACGGACCACTTACTTAGCCAAGTGGAAACGTTTCTCCTGTTGGTGCGAGCAGCGGGCCACGCCCCCCTTGTAGGCGTCTATTCCACTTATACTTGAATATCTCCTATCCCTAAAACAGCAGGGCTTGGTGATATCTTCGGTCAGGGTTCACCTGGCCGCTATATCGGCGTTCCACCCAGGAGAACACACTTCCTCGGTCTTCTCTAACCCGATGGTTGTCAGATTCCTCAAGGGCTTAGACCGGCTATACCCACAGCAACGTCAACCCGTTCTGGCGTGGGATCTTAACCTGGTTCTCTCCAAGCTCACAGGGCCCCCGTTCGAGCCATTGGCTACCTGCTCACTCCTTTACCTATCTTGGAAGACAGCCTTCCTTGTAGCCATCACTTCAGCGAGGCGTGTTTCTGAAATCAGGGCGCTCACGTCTGAGCCTCCATACACAGTCTTCCATAAAGACAAGGTGCAGCTTCATCCCCACCCTGCCTTTCTTCCCAAGGTGGTATCAGCTTTTCATGTGAACCAAGATATATTTCTCCCGGTCTTCCATCCTAAGCCGCACACCACCCGTCAAGACCAGCGTATGCACTCCTTGGACGTACGCAGGGCCCTTGCTTTCTATATTGAGCGTACGAAACCGTTTAGGAAGACGACGCAACTCTTCGTTGCAGTGGCCGACCGGATGAAAGGTTTACCGGTCTCCATGCAACGTCTCTCCTCTTGGATCACATCCTGCCTTCGTGCTTGCTACGACCTGGCCGGTGCCCCGACACCACGCCTCACCGCCCACTCCACGAGGGCCCAAGCCTCCTCAACTACCTTCCTGGCTCACATCCCGATCCAGGACATTTGTAGAGAGGCGGTTTGGTCATCGGTCCACACCTTCGCCGCTCACTATGCGCTTGTACAGCAGTCCAGAGACGATGCTGCATTCGGATCAGCGGTTTTGCACTCAGCGATGTCTCACTCTGACCCCACCGCCTAGGTAAGGCTTGGTAGTCACCTAATTGGAATCGATATGAGCAAGCACTCGAAGAAGAAGAAACGGTTACTCACCTTTGTAACTGTTGTTCTTTGAGATGTGTTGCTCATATCCATTCCAAACCCGCCCCCCTTCCCTACTGTCGGAGTAGCCGGCAAGAAGGAACTGAGGGGGCGCTGGGTTGGCTGGGGTATATATCCAGCACCATGAAGGCACCACTCCAGGGGGCTCCACAACCGACCCACCGGGTGTTGCTAGAGTAGAAAATTCTCCGACAATCGTGCACACGGCGCGCGCACACCCTAATTGGAATGGATATGAGCAACACATCTCGAAGAACAACGGTTACAAAGGTGAGTAACCGTTTCTTTTAGATCCAGTTTTCCAGCTATTTCATGCTCTATTGACATTGTGGCAAGTCCAACAAGTCTCTCTTGCACCATTGTTGAACGCAGATATGTTTTTATCAATTTTAACTTTGAGTCGCTATGTTCCCCACTAGCTACGGAAACTGGCAAAGTTAAAAGAATGCGTAGAGCTATAAAAATATTTGGAAAATTGTCTGAGTTTATTTTCACAAACAAACTTCAGTACTTCTTCAGGAGTGGAATGTTTCTTAACTTGTCTTGAAAAAGCCTGAAGCTCACTACACAGATCTGTAGCATCGATGTCTTTTGAATTTTCATGAGTCAATGCCGACTCCAGTTTTATACAAAATTATTTTATCTGTTTTGTTGTTTTCTTTTGTAAGCTGTGGAGATCATTTAGAAAGCCAAATACCGACTCTAGCTGCTGCTGCTGCATCTGTTGAAATCTTTCGTCAACCGAGTGACTAGCAGTATCAAGAACTGCGAAGTAGAAATTCACTTTGAACCTTTGTTTTGGGTTCTGAATGGGTGTGTCTCATCCTTCATACGAAAACTGCCGTTTCTTTTGCCGAATACGAACTGGCTCTGGTTCAAATTCTGTCGGAAAGTCTATTTCTTCAGCATGCTCGAGAGAATCTACCAGTGTTCTTTTGAACCCTTCATCACTTCTGAATTCCTCCAGAATATTTTTAGTTTGCTGCAGTTTTTGAATAGCAGAATGTATGTTCAAGTTCTTTTCCTGATGCTGCTTACTGGTGAAGTTAATCTCGAAAAGGATATTACACCACAAAATGAGTGAAGTCACAAATTTGAACTTGGAAAGGCCATTTGCAAGAGCTTCTGCATCTGAACGTGCCATATTGCCAGATGATCCAGTAAAGGTAGTATCATCAGAAATTACAATTAGGGCATCATAAATGTTTCCAGGTTCATAGCAAAGAGGCTTCAAAGCATCAATGCGACTCTCCAATCTTGTCTGACTAAGTGGTTTTACAGTTAGAGAGTTCACATGCTGAGTCAGAATCTCCCAACGGCGTGTTGAGCCTGAGAAAAAACACATAAACACGTTGCACCAGGTCAAAGAAACTTGCCTCCAAACAGCATTTAGGAGCATCATTGACAACCAAATTCAGAGAATGCGCACTGCAAGGAACGAAAAAGGCCCTAGGATTGATTTCCATCATTCTCGTTTGCACACCATTGTCTTTACCCTTCGTATTACTCCCATTATCATAGCCTTGGCCACGTAAGTTTTCAACAGATAATGACATTGTTTCAAGTTCTTGTAGAATAGTTTGTCATAAATTCTCCAGTCGTCTCCTTCAGTGGTATGAAACCCCAAAAATGTTCCTTTATGAGCACTTCAGCATTATCTTCATCTGCAGACTTTTCCATATCCACAAAACAAATGATCATCGTCATTAGTTCAACATGACTCACATCTAGTGTACAGTCCAGTATTATTGAAAAGTAGAAGCTGCCCATTCTGCAAAATACAATTTTCTTTTTAATGGCATTTGCTAGGATTTGACAGTTCATTCTGCATATTTTTTTCCTAAGTAATGAACCTGTGTTTCATGATCAGTTATTTTACGTAGATGCTCCTTCATGACTGGATCAAACAAAGCTAGGTATTCAACAAATTTTAAAAAGTTTTTCCATTACCTGGAGTGTATAATTTTTTTTCATTTCTACCATGGCTGCGGAATGCTAAATTTTGCCCACCGAGAACTCTCACTAAAGCAATCAGACACTCTAATATTTGTTGCCAATATTCTTTTTCTTTGATCACACGTAATTTTTCTTCGATAGTTTTTCCTTTTTTCAATCGTAGTTCAAATTCTTTCCAATTTTGAAAACATTCCAAATGTTCTGTACTACTTTCATGTGAAGAGAGAATTGAAGATATGTTTTTCCAGTCCTTCAAACCATTTTCAGTAAGTGATGTACCAATTGCTTGATTTCTAAACAAGTTGCAGCAAAAGCAAAACAGAGTCCTTTGACACTGAATATTATAACCAGTTTCGATGAATTTCTTCCCCATTAATGAGTTTCCTCTTGTAATGCTGAGCAGAGAATTTTTCTTTTATTTCCATCCTTGGGGAAGGGAAATTCATGAACTTGTTCGGGTCCATGTTCCACGAGAATTTGCCGCACACTGTCATCAGATCTGGGCCATGAAGCTGGGTCCCCATACTGTAACTTGTTTGTAGCTTCCTCATCCTTTCTTCCTTCTACTTCATTTACTTCAATTTCTGCCTATCTCTCTGAAGGTGAATAAATTTTCTCCACTTCCATATCAGTCTGATGCTGTGAGCTGCCTCCATCTAGAAGTAAGTTTCCATCATCTTGAGTTTCCAAACTGCTTTTTTGTGGATGTGAGCTACCCTCATCTCCAAGTAAAATTCCTTCATCTGGATGCTGTGAACTGCTTCCATCTTTATTTGGATTAAAGAGAAGATATTTCAGGAAGGATCCCTGCTGTTTTGCTTGGTCCTTTTCCTTCTCGGCCTTTCATTTACAATACTTGGCTCCTGAGGGTTTTCTTTTTCCTCTTTCTGCCTTGGGGCATTTGAATATTATGTACTGTGCTCCCAACTGCAAGCATTATAGCGTTAAGGATGGCTGACACACCCACCACATGGCTGGCGATTTAAACCACATTGCAGCCATCCCAACACATCTTTTCACTGCTTAAAGATTCAATGATTAGTAACATACACTCACCTATTAAAACAGTTACAGCATTTACATGGAAACAAAATGATCTTTTTCGACATGATAACCCGACACCGGTTGTTTGGAAAGTAATCCCCTTCCTCACGGTTACCCACTTGAAGTGTGACCTCATCACTTTTGTAGTCTGTTAAGCATTAATGCTGTTACTTTTATTTTGTGGACCTTATTTATTACATGTGAACCAGTTATAACAAAGAAAAGTTCATAATTATATAGCCCGATAATAACGCTAAGGTTTAATAATGCTTAAAGATACTCACATTTTCGATTTTTGATGCCAAAGAATAAAGACTAACTTCTTTCAGCATTATAAAACACAATTTTCCACAGTATTCACTCGATTCTTAACCATCTACCTGCGGCATGTGTTAAAATGACTGTTTAACATCTGTCAACTCGTGATATCTCTGCTCCACATGAATTTCCGGCTATGCGACCTGGATGTATATTCGAGTTAGGTGTCACTAGCATTGCAGATCTTGCTGCTGGCGGATGTGTTTAATTGTGGCTGAGTTATTGCTTATCAAAATTGCGGAGTGGGTCATCTTGACCCTCCATCGCAAACTGAAAAAAAAAATAGCTAAAATCTTATTTATTTTTGCAGTAAATAAAAGATTTGGCATATTAATAAATTCTCAGAAATGTAGAGAAATGAATTATAATTCATATTCCCTCTGTACGCACACGAGAATTGAAATAATGACATCTTCGTTATTTTATTTGTATTTTTTTAATTGTTTCCACCCCCCCTCGAATTTGGTACCCCATTTAGTTTGCACCCTAGGCAACCGCCTAGTTTGCCTGCATGGACGGGCCGCCCCTGCTTCTGTCACAGGAAAGGGGGCCAGACTGCGTGATGGGAGACTTCATCTTGGAAGAGTGACTCCCTTCCCCACCTGACCTCCCCCAAAATGGAGGAGCATAAAACTGTGCAAGCATTCTGACTGTGGTTAATTCATATGCAGAACTTTCTTCATGTTTAGAAACTTAATCAAGTGGCTTTTTATTTTTATTTTTTTTGGTGTATTGGTATTTGTATTTCTGTTGCCTAAAATATTGATATAATAAAGCCTAATTCTGCCTTCATTTTCACTGTTGGAAATCCACGGACTCCACTGTCTTTAATGGTGTTACTCTGGATTTATTGTGATGTAAAGGAAAGCAGAATTTGTTTCAATAGTTGTATTAAAATACATAAAATTTGACTGTGTTCTTACTAATATCCAGAGTTACAAGGTGAAACAATTAAGATTACGTTCAAATGTTGTTTATATTAAGTTTCATAAGTAGCACTTGCCATTATAGTTATAACACTGTTGGGTTATTTTAATTACAGCAGTAGTAAGGATAATTGGGAATTGTATTTCAGCTACATGGTGTGGGGGTGTTCACACGAGAGGCCAACTTCTCCTCACAATTGCATCAGTGCATCCCCCCTGAATTCAGTAGGGTTTCAGATATAACTGAGAGGAGAATTTTTCCCTGTAGTTGTAGCACATGGCAAGTAGAAGTATGTACTCAATATCAAATGTTGTTTAATTTTTTATTTTTTTTCCCCTGTCCTGGCCTAGGGTCTATGCTTTAATGGAAGTGCCTTTATTTTGTACCTCATTGCTGCCATTGTAAATTCATCTTCAGTTACCAATGAGCAGAACAGCCACAATTACAACAGCTGGGCAGCTTCTTCAGTGAGTTATTTTAAAAAAATAATTAAAAACGAATATATTCTATGTATGACAACGTTACATTGAGAATGGAATTTTCAAAAGTGTGAGCTGAAATGGGAATATCCTGTTTTAGGTTTTGTAAATCTACAGAGCTCTCAGCCCTCCTCCCCCTCACCCCTCACCCCCGCCAGGGCCATGGGGGGGGCTGAGAGCAGGGGCGGGGTTTCAGCCAGAAGAGGCGGGGCTGCAGTCGGAAGAGACTAGGCAGGGGCTAGGCTCCACAACGGGAAACATCACCCGCCACCCATGTGGAGGACCTCTTCTCTCTCACCTCCCTGGTGTTTAGTGTTTTATTTCCCTCTTGGCACCTCATAATTAAAGGCCTGTCACTCAGTGGGTGTTGCTTTTGGCTGGAACTTGTTTGGTGCTATACAAGTTGTGCTGATTCGGGTTTTTAAGCAGAATGCATTAATGCTCCACAGATCAGTCAGATCATCTGAGATGTCCTGGGACCTCTTCTGATAGCTTTTAGTGCTACTTGCACATAATGCTGTTTAACTGTTAATCCTGGATTATTACTCTGAGAGCTTGTTAAACGTTCCTCCATCCCCTGCTTATTCCTAAAAAGAGATTTTTAAGAATTCAGTAGTAACAAAATCATCTCCACCCAACATGCTCTCATAACTAAAAGAAAGCATTCAGGTTTTTGTTCATGAGCAGTTCAGGAAAGACTCAAAACTTCCCAAAACTAAGAATGCAACAACATTCTCACGGTGTTCTATATTAACCATATTTTACACCAATTCCTACGATTTGTTTGGTGCTTCTGGTTAAACAAAGCTCACCAACAGATGTTATATACTCTTTAGCATCATTATACAGGTGTCTAATCTGAGCCCTAATTCTTCTACCCTTATACATGTTCAGTGGTACTTTGCTCCAGTAGTAAGGGTGACAGAATCAGGCCCATGACAACATATAAAACCAGATACATTGTACCTGTTAACCCTGGTTGGTCCTAAATTTTCATAATTGCTTAACGTAAGCTGTCTATTTTAAATAACTTTCAGTGATAACAGAAGCCTTACCATTGGCACTGGGTGGTATTAAAATATATAGAATAGCTGATGTGCAGCTATTCGAGTAATACATAAAAAGTTTAAAGGAGAAGGGGGAAGAAGTATACAAGAACAGTTAAAGCTTGCAAAAGTTAGGTACTGTATTTACAGTAATGGTCTGACTCTGTCACCATATTCACTTTGAGTAGTGCCTTCCTCCATCAATATGGTCCTATTGGAATAATAAAATAAGTTGCTTCTCTTTGTGAGTTAAGTTGGCAGGATCAGATCCTAAATGAGCACCATTTTTATTAATGTAACTATTTCTCTTCTATCGAATCCTTTTCATAAAATTAAAATGCTCTAAAAAGATACTATTTTTTTCTAATGTTTGTTTTTTCTTTTCCCTCTCTCTATAGTTCTTCGCCTTTGTGGTTACCTTCTGCTATGCAGGAAATGCCTATTTTAGTTTTATATCTTGGAGATCACGGACCTCACAGTAAATATTTTGTTTAAAAAAAAAAAAAAAATGTGGATATAAGATCTCAGGAAGATTGTACTATGTGACCGAAAGGTTGGAGTTTTGTATACTACTTTTCATTAGAATTGATGAGAAAATTATTTAAGCTGTAATTAAAATGGATACTTATTTATAATATACTATTGCCTCTAGTGATGACTAACAGATTTTCTCTGTATTGTATGATAAAGTAGTACAAGTAGCAAAATTTCATACTGTCTTTTATCTTTTAAAATTAACATGGTATTTTCCTAGAAATTATATAGCTATAGTAATTAAGCTGCTAATAAAACCTACTCAGATGATGTGCCAATTTTTTCAAATTTAACTATTTTTAAATGTCACGGCTGTACTTTCTGAATAAATGCCACAAAATAAAAGATGAGATTTCGATATTATCTCATTCTTTGTGTGCATGAAAAACTAAGCACAAGAATGCTTTAAAATAAATGTCCTGAGTTTGAATGTATTCAACTTTTTTGCGGGGGGGAGAGACACTTTTTTTTCATTCAGATACTATGCAAAACCCTGATCTTCCCAATTTGTGTATTCCATTCCATCTACAATCACCTTTCTGCTCTCCAACGAGGAGTGCTGCAATAGAGCCTATTAACTGAGCTCCAAAATTAGCCAGAGGGACTGTTGCGTCAAGAAGATGAGCACATTACCTTTGATAGTGTTCTTGTACCCAACAGGCCTAAGGATCACGAGATGTGGAGCCAAGAACTGAGCCCAGGTCTCTTGGTTTTTTCACTTGGCTTAAGTTGAGCATATTGAGTATATCATTGAACACCTACTGAAGATGTTGCCTCTTGTTTGCCAATGGGCACTGAATAGAACATAAATCTATCCCACCTGCCACAGGGTCACCTAAATGCTAGTAAATAATATAAATGTGTTCTCTATAGGGTAATCGCCAGAGTGGAGGTGGTAAGCATGAAGAATTCCCTCCAACCTTCCTTCGCCTACCACCAGCATCTCCAAGATGTTAATTTGTAAATTACCCTTTTTTACTTTGTATCTCTCATTTTTTACATATCTTTTGCATTGGTGAAGTAGAACTGCAAGTGAGTGACTCATAACTGACAAAGCTCTGCTACCATAGCCCCAGGGATTGCTTTTTGTCAATGTAGCTAACGTTTGTTTAAGGAGGTGGTGGTCCTACACTGACAGAAAAACCTCTGCCAGCATAGCTACGCGGGTGCAGTCTTCGTAATATAGACATGCCCTCTATCCTGATTCACACCTCCTTAAAGAGCTAGGTTTCCCCAATCCTGTACATCTAGTCAGGGCCGGCACAACCCACTAGGCGACCTAGGCGGTCGCCTAGGGCGCTACAATTTGGGGGGTGGCGGCCGCAGCAGTATTTTGGCGGCAGGACCTTCTGCCACCTCTGTGGGGGGCGGCATTTCGGGGTGGGACCTTCTTCCACCTTGGGCGGCAGAAAAGCTGACAGTGCTCCTGCATCTAGTACTATTGTAACGGGTAAATCCCTTCTCCTGCACTTCAGAAATCTTTGACCGTTCCAGCTGTTGAAAATCTAGTTGACTCAATGTTAAGGTTGATTTTTGTCATTGGTATTGTTAGTAAAAACCATGGACAGGACATGGGCAATAAACAGAAATTCACAGAAGCCTGCAACCTGTCCATGACTTTTACTAAAAATATGGGGGGGGACTAATAGGCAAAGCTCCAACCTTACCCCGGGCAGCAGCTCCAGCCAACAGTCATGGAGGTCCATGAAAGTCATGGAATCTGTGACAAAATCATATCTTTACTCATTATAATTTGTATTAGGGAAATCTGAGGGTTAAAGGAATAGAACCTGTTTGAAGTACATATTTCTCCCCTTTAAATAAGCTAACTACACCTCTACCCCGATATAACGCGACCCGATATAACACGAATTTGGATATATCGCGGTAAAGCAGTGCTCCGGGGGGGGGGGGGCTGCGCACTCCGGCGGATCAAAGCAAGTTCGATATAACGCGGTTTCACCTATAACGTGGTAAGATTTTTTTGGCTCCCGAGGACAGCGTTATATCTGGGTAGAGGTGTACTATGCCTTCTCACATGTTTCACATGTTGATCTCAGAGTTGATGTATCTGCTGAGTGGCAAAATCCTTCAACATAAGGGAAGCCAAGTTATTTAAATACTTGCATTTATTACATGTCTGTTTGTGCAGTAAAGATCAAATACTGGACTGCCCCCTGTGGTGGCAGTGAAGACAAATGCATAGTTGTTGGCCTATCTACACAGATCAAAGATTTTTGTCATTAAAATTTTATAGGGTCTTCTGGTGGTTGAATAAATATCAAACATATAAAAATGGTCCAAATGATAAAACCTGTAAATATGCCTTCAAATGTAGCTAAATTCAAAAACCTTATCAGTGATTTCCCATCAATGGCTATAGAAATCTAATAGAAATTCACTCTCAGGTGTAATTGGATTTACAAAATCTCAGCCCAGATGTATATATGCTCTTTTCCCTCCCTAATTAAATATGGATGAGAAAATTAGTTTGGATTCTGTCATACAAGTGCTAAAACAGAAGTGTTGTGGCTTTAGGTACAACCGTGCACTCCTAAAGATAGAAATAAACTTTATTTAAACCCCCCTCCAACCATTATGTAATTAGCTTGTTAGCAAAATACTTAATAAAATATTGATGAAGTAGATAAAAAGTTAATATTTTTCTCCACTTAGTTTTATATTGCAAATTTAAAAAACTTTCTATTAACATGTAACAAATTCTCACTGTAAAATATCTAGACTTCTACTCAAGTTAAGTGCTTGTATATTGTGGGATGCTGATGTCAATTTATAGTCACCAGGACTCATTTTACAAAAAGCTTATTTACAATACCCCTTATTATCATATGTAAAGCATGTGACACGATGCAAGTAAATCAAATAAAAAAAATTATAACCAAATGTTAAACCTAAAACTCAGTACAGTGAGGTTCCGCTACCTATGTTCTAGAGTGAGGAATTTGTACCAATCTTCACTGTAAGCTGTTGCCTCTATTCCTGTGCATGCAAAATACGACTACATGCATTACTCAATCAGCCTTACTGTGGTGGTGATACTGTTCTCCAGGGACTGAGCTCAACATAGTGGTGCACCAATCACATGTGTACTCCCCAGCCACTCATGGAAAATGGGGGAGAACTATGAAAACTGAGCCAGTGGTATGGAAATCTCCAGATTCCCTAACAGAAAGAGGAGAAAAGCCACTACTAGAATCTTCTTCCAAAGGGGAGGAGAGAAACACACACCCAAGAGTACTGAACTTGCACTCTGGAGAGAGATGGAGAAGGAAGAAATCGTCTTACTGGTCAGCAAAGAGTAGAGGGGATATTTTCCTCCTATGTAAACTCTTGACTTTAAGCCATGATCCATGTTGAAGCCCCATTAATGTTGTGAGGTTCTTTCTTTCTACAACCATTCAAATCTCTCCTCCTCAACTAGCCAAGGAAATCTCTTGAGTGATCGATCTCTTGCACAATGAGAAACAGAGGGCCAGTGCTAGAGTTGTAGTAATTATTCACATGAGTACTAACAGCATATGCCAGGGGTGCCCAGCCTGAGCAGGAGCCAGACTTTACCAATGTACATTGCCAAAGAGCCACAGTAATACGTCAGCAACCCCCCATCAGCTTCCCCCAACCTGCTCCCAGTGCCTCCCACCCACCAGCAGCCCCGCCGATCAGCGCCCTCCCCCTCCCTCCCCATCAGCTGTTTCATGGCATGCAGGAAGCTCTGGGGGGGAGGGGGAGGAGCGAGGGCATAGCAGGCTCAGGGGAGGGGGGTGGAGTGGGGGCAGGGCCTGTGGCAGAGCCAGGGGATGAGCAGTGAGCACCTCATGGCACATTGGAAAGTTGGCGCCTGTAGCTCCATCCCCGGAGTTGGTGCCTATACAAGGAGCCACATATTAACTTCTGAAGAGCCGCATATTGTAGGAGCAGAATTTTATAATGTCCCATAAGAATTAATGTATGATTTGATTTCATTCTGTCAGCCACCCTTTTTGAATAGCAGAAAGAAATGACAGACCAGAACGATCCTTATGACTGATTATGGTCACCTTTTTGTTTTAGGATAAGTTATAATGTCTACTATGGTTTCCTATATGTATTACAAATTAGGCACTCTAGTTAAATATACATTTCTTTGTTTTAAGGTTTTAGTAAGTAAGAGACAGGATCTTGTATTGTATCTATGTTAAGGAGATTAGAGGAATGTTGAGGGCCTGAAGCCCCAATGTGAATTGTTTTAGTTATAAGATTTAGCAAGATTTGATTTACAATGTATTCTGCTAAATATACAATACTGCTGTCTGTATACTTTTGAAGGTTTCTGTAAGAAATTGTTTGTGTGAATGAGGAATGCATGCATCAGAAAAAGATAAGGTGTGAAAGCCACCACAAATGTCCAGATGGTCAAGAAGAAGTGAGAGACTTGGAAAGACCAGGAGACAATCAGAAAACATCCATTGTATCCGATGCTAAACACGTTAGCAGCATTGACGACCTCCGAGGTGACCCCCGAAGGCGAGACAACAAATAGGAGATAATGATGGGAAGCCCGATAATAACCATCAAATGATAACACCACTTAAGGACTAATGATTACAGGATGACATTGCAAAATGCATGGACTCAAATGGGAATTTACAACTATAAAGCTGGGGTGTTTTGCTATGGAATTCTGGGTTCAGTCCTGCAAAGCCTCAGAGCATCGGATCGCGACCGACAAGAGCCCAGCTCCACACTCGTACTCGATCTAACTGGCCATTAGATTGACTCGAGCTACAACAGACTGGTAACTATGAACATCACTGGCAGTACTGTGTGTGTGTGTGTGTGTGTGTGTGACTGAAAAGCATATGCTAACTGTCGTATTTTCAATAAATGCTTCGTATTTGCCTTCCTCTATAAAGATCCTGTGTGCTTTGTATGAGCATAACAATATGGCTCCAAAGCTACAGGTTGGCCACCCCTGGCATATGTCATGCAGAGAGACTGGCTGTTCCCTTTTCTGAGGTATGTCTGTCTTTCCAAACCAGATAACATATTGTGATGAATCACACAGAAAATATGTTCAAAAAAGAAAAACAAGCATGTATTTTTAAACATGAGGAAATGTATAGTTTCCTCTTTTGAGCTTTGCTAGACTTTCTGCATGAATTCATTCCAGCTGTGTGGGTGTTACAATGATTTGAGCTTTGCATTTTATTGGTTTCTGTGACCATTTAACACTAATGCTTCCATTTTCCAAACTCATTTGTTTTGTGAATAACAATACATGAATCAGAAAGTGTGCTTTTTGTTAGCATTAGTCTTCCATGAGAAGCTAGAGTATTACCTGAAACTATGTTTCAAGTAAAATATTGAGAGCACCCTCACTGCAAGAATATCATTTCAGCATATAACAGTGTGCCATGTGCACTTGGGGATCCATCCAAAACTTGCCACTGTCCAATGCACTGTCTTTTGGGAAGTTTTGCCTATGTATGCTGGGACAGAAAAGAGTCACGCAGGGGTGACTGGGAGCAAGGGGTCAACTTCCCAGCAGGCAACTTTCTCCATCCCATAATGTCATCCGTATCCCAGAATTGTTGCACCTTTTAAAAAAAACAAAAAAACCCAAAACCCTGTGCTGCCCTCCTTGCTGTCCACCATCTCTGACACTATTGTCAGGAGTGTTGCAAGCACAGGACATGCTCTCCTCCAGTATTTGCAGAGCTGCAAGAAGAACCAAATCAGTGGGGAACATGCTGATTTCATGCAGGACAGATGTCTGTGGGACATAGCAAAAACCAATTCAAGGTTAGTGGTGGTGTTCATGGAGTAGCTGCAGAGGGTGGAGCGCCACTTCTGCACCTGAGAAACAAGCACAGACTGGTGGGATCACATCATAATGCAGGTTTGGGATGACAAGCAGTGGCTGCAGAACTTCTGGATGTGCAAGGTCACATTCCTGGATCTGTGTATCGAGCTTGCCCCAGCTCTCCAGCACAGGGACATCAAACTGAGAGCTGC
>NW_020664435.1:2440844-2546805 GCF_002925995.2 Terrapene triunguis | reverse complement strand
GCCCTGAGCCCCCTGCTGTACTCTGCACACCTCCTGCACCTCAACTCCCTGCCCTGAGCCCCCATCATACCCCGCACTCCTCCTGCACCCCCTGGGGGCAGGGAAGGGGCAGAGTTGGGGTGAGGACTTCGGGGAAGGGGTTGGAATGGGGGCAAGGAAGAGGCGGGGCAGGGGCGGGGCCTCATGGAAGGGGTGGAGTGGGGGCGGGACCGGGGGCAGCAAGGGGTGGGTGTCAGTGATGCGGCCCTTGGGCCAATGCACTAGTCCTCATGCGGCCCTCGTGGTCATTTGAGTTTGAGACCCCTGGTATACCATGTGCATTCCCACTGACTGGCCCTCTGAATGCTAGCATTTATGCAATGAAAACACAGCTCTGGCCATGTCTCTGCTTTGCCAGGCACTCTTCTCTGGACAAAAAGTAAACAAAATGAAAAGGAGAGACAAATGTTTACTTTCATTTTTAATATACAGTAACCTTAGATGCTCCTTGTAATGCTAGCAAGGAAAAATTCAGAGAGCAGTAGTGTGGTTTTTTTTTTTTTTTAAGATTATATTGTCTTTTTAATATATATAAAATAATTAAAAATAATTCTAGTACATCACCTGAATGTGCTGAAAGGCATAACACACTGGAAAGAGAAGAGGGACCCCTTTATGGCATCCCTCTGCCATGTATGCTTTTTCAGCTGTTGCTTTCTGTCAAAGATTTTAAAACAAACCAACAAGATCAGGTTTAATAGAGATTTGAAAGCCTGATTGGCAATCTGAATATTATTACATTGTTGTGACTACTGGCTTGCAGTCAATTTGAAGATAAAGGATTATTCTGCTACAGGTCTCAAAGCACTCACGGTCATCTGTGGTGGTTAATCAGGACTGAAATAGGAAGTAACAAAAGTGTGTTTCCCGTCTATAAGATTACTGGAAATTGTGATACTTTTCCACTATATAATTTCTCTAATCTTGCAAAAGAATTACAACTCCAAAGAGGGAACAAACATTGTACAGTAGGTCCTAGATTTTTGTTGTTTAAAGGGACATTCTACAGAAATATACTTCTACTTGAAAATCTTTTACCTTATGAGTATTACATGTAACATTTTAGGCCCTGATCCTATAAGTTTATATTCATGGGTGGTCCTTGTTCTGCATGGAGTCCCTGGGATCTGCCCATGTGTCTGAGCTTTCAGGATCATGGTCTAAAACTGATATAACCGAAAGAGAGTAAGGGGGAAATATTTCTCTATTTTTCAGTTTGTTTACTTTGTGCACTTGACAGCGTTTTCTTTATAGTCAGTTTCTCTTATATGGTAAAAAAAGTCAGTTTCCTGTGTCATTTTTTGTGATGGGCCTTTTACATATCAACAGGAAAGAGAGAAACCCTTTTTTTTTAATTTTATTGTAATATGAGCATGTGATTGTAAAACCACGAGTGTTGAGAAGGGGACTCTATTCTTTTAAAAGTGACCAGATTCCATATTGATGGTGTCACTTTAGTAGAAGTTTATATCCAAAAGTTAATCATGAAAAAAGCAGATTATAACTTGATGGTGGGGAAATAGCTCACATTCTAAATAGCTGGATTTTATATTTTTTACATCTCAAAATTGCCAAGACATCTTTGGAAAAAGTGACTATGTTGAATTCACACACACAACACTGTGTGTTTCCCAGCTGGTTCTGTAGCAGCAGTATGCTCACAGTGTGTCTCTACACTAGAGATATGAACCGTTTGTAACTGAATCAGCTTGGCAAAACCGTTTTGAGTGTAAACTCTTCAGTGCTCCACACTAACCATGCTGGTTTTTGTTTAAGAACCCTTGAACATTTGCCCCATGTCCGTGCTAGGTGAGGTGCAATAACCTCAAGGCACCTGTCCTGCATTTCCTGTCACAGCTCCCAGAAGCTGGGTCCTGGGAGACCTTGAAAGGCCACCAGTGCACTGTGGGACGGTAGTGTGAATCTGCATCCCCAGTGGCACTGTAATAATTCAGAGTGAAATTATGTCTAATACAAATAGTTCTTGGAAGCTACATAATCTGGCTGAGCACGTCTGTGTATGGACCTCAGGAGTTTAACTTGTATTCTAGGGAGTTAGAACAGTTCTTGGAACAGTACATTTGTCTAAAGGAGGCTACAGACACTGGGCCAGATTTTGGCCTCCATGGAAGCCCATGTATGCCAGCTCGGTGGGCAGCAAAGCTAGTATAAAACCAGTTTAAGGGAATTCCTCAGTTGCGTAGGGCCAGTGGAATGGCTTTGATTGCACTACCATCACAAAGCTCCATGGTGCAGGGGTATACTAGAGTGTGGTGCACCAAGGGAGGAAGAAGACATGGCCAGAGCTGTTGTGTACATAGGCCACAGTAACATAGCATAAATTAGCGTAGCCCTTGGGGCCACTCTGGTTTACGCCAGGGCCAGCTCTGTTTCCAAGCTGTCTATAGAGTCTGAGAAGTGTGAAGGTGGCAGACAGAAGTCCCCTCTGGGCAAAGTCAAACTGAGCTTGGCCCCAACCCAGAATCCAGGCTGTTATTCCCATGACAGAGACGTTGTTCCTGAGCAGACAAAACCTGTTGTAGAATGATGAGACTGTAAACTGAAGTTGTGCTTAAGCTAAAAACAGTGATGATATTTTCAGCTCAATCTGAACCAAGAAAAAAATCAATCCTTACTAGATGGAAAAGAACAAAATCAATAGGGAACACAATTATCTTTTCAAGGTTCTGGAAGAGTTTTACAAACAATCCTGAGGTAAAAAAATAATAGAACCAATAAAAAAATGACCGGACAGCTTCCTTTTTAACTCCTTGGAAAAGCACTAATGCAATAACAAAATACATAGCTTTCCTGTTGTGTAGATATGTAGTTTCCAAGTTTTGTCTTGACAAAAGCAATTATGTGCTTGATATTTGAACTGTGAACAAGGCACCCTCTAATTCTAATAAAAGTAATCTTAGCTTGGTTTATAACTTTACTATAAAGTGTTCTGAAAATTGTAGGGTGTGTGTGTGTGTGTGTGTGTAATTTACACACATACACAAAAGCTATGTTAAGAGAACATTAAGTTTGCAAAGTGAAGCACTCAAAAGTTAGGAAATACCAGAGTTAAGGAGGCTTGTACAATGTTGATTCAGCCCCCTTCTGTGTGTCCACTGACAGTCTTTAATTATGTGATCACATACTATTTTTCTCACAGGACTGCTGTCTCATCCAGTGCACAGGATGGATGGTGCTTACTTACTGAGCAACTATTAAATATTTTGTTTTCTCAATCAGTGTATGGCCCCCAGGCCTTTATTAATTGCACACTATTCAGCACTTCTGCAAATCAGACCCCAGGGTCTTAAGCAGGGCCAGCCTTAGGGAAAATGGCACCCTGGGCAAACTTGTATTTTGGTGCCCTCCCATCACTCCTGGCCCCCACAGGCTCCCTGGGATTCCCCTCTGCCATCACCTTTTTGCCCTGCTGCCTCCCCCAGTGTTTAATTGGTATTGAAAGAAATGCCAGAGGCTAGAGCTCAGCCCTGGCACAAATTAAGCACTGGCAGGGCAGCCTGATACTGGCGGGTGCTAGCCAGGCACCAAGCTCTGAAGGCAACACCACCACCAGCAGTGGCAGCGCAGAAGTAAGGATGGCATGGTATATGGTGTATTGCAACCTTTCTGTGCTGCTGCTGCGGCTTGTGGTGCATGGTGCTTGGCATGTGGCTCAAGGTGGGCTTTGCACTGTCACACTGGGGCTGCATCTTGCCAGAGCCCACGGCCCTCTTGCAGCCCTCTGGCCACTCCTGTCCCACCCAGGGCACCATTTCAGATTTTGGGGGGCTGGGAGGAAACTTTAGCCATGATTCTAGGGACTACTTAGACACCTGAAAACTCTAGGGTTTTTGCAGATAATAACTTAGGAATTAGCTGACAGAAGCACTGTATCTAATTGTTATGTAAGGAAAGAAAAAATATATACAAACTCCAGTTAAAGCCATGTTCAAAGTTTATATATAAATTTAGAACAATCAGGAGATAATACAGCAAGATATTCCCGATCCCAAGCCTTGAGGTATCAGTTCTGGAGCTTTAACACAGATATCAGAAACACACATCAGATACTTTGTATACTATCTTTAGTAGAGATAAATAAAAATTAATAAACTCTGGTTACTTTCTCTAACAGACACACTCTGTATTATTGCCATTATCTACTCTATTTTATTCAATTGTCTTTCACTAAAAACATAATTTTAACATATGTGATTAAGGTTTTTTCTCTTTTATTAAGAAAGGGAATTTATTTTTCTAATTATTTTGGCATTTATGTTTACCAATCACAATCATGTATGTGACTCACTAATATTTGACTCCATAATTGCTATTGGTATCATAGTTGGAAGTGCATTTATTTTCATGCCAATTTGAAGTTATTTTACAGATATAGCTAAAAATACATTTGAAAATAAACAACTTTCATTTGCCCAGTGTCTAAAGTTGTGTGTTTAGCTAATGGTTTTTTAAACTGGCACTGCTAAGGTTAGTACAAGCTAAAGTTACATTCTAGGAGGATACTATTATTTGATTGTACTACTTTAAATAATGAATGACAAAGCACAATATGATAATAAAAGTAATAATGATAATTACTCCAGCCAGGACAGATTAGGCATTTTAGAACTCACTACTCAAAGAATTAAATTTAAGCATAAGAGAGAAATAAAATTATGAAATGCATAGACCAGTCAAAAAACTAAAATAACAGCACTTGGAAAGAATAAAATTACAGAGAATATGTGTGCACTGCAGGAAGTAACAACAATAATATAGGTATATGTTGGGGGGTGTGTGTGAAAGAGGTCTGGAGGAGTGTGTGAGCTGGGAGAGTGTGAGAGTGACCGTGCGCTGCCCCTTTAAGAGAGCGGCACTCACCAGTCTGAATGAAAGCTCCTTCAGTCACAGCAGCAGTATCTGCCAGCAGCTCTGTCCCTCTCGTCGTGACCTCCTGGCCCCACATGCCCCCCTCGCTCTGTGGAGATGGGGTACATGGGTGTGGGGGCAGAGGACACCCTGACATCAGTGCCCCCGCTCCCTCCCTCCCTGCCTCCTTCCTTACAGCAAATAGGAAGCTCCCAGGAGCAACTGGCTGGGGGGCTCCAAGGCAGCGGGCAGGAGCCGGGGGGCCGCAGATGCTAGCAGAGCAGCAGGGGGAGGGGCACCCCTGCTCCGGAGGCTCCCCGTTTATAACGATGCCTGGGGCTTTGGCCCAGTTTCTCCGTGCCTAAGGCCGGCCCTGGAGTCAGGCAATCAGAAAATGAGGCACTCACAATTAGTGACCACCTGTGAAAAGTTTGGCATAAGCAACTTGCCCAGCATCACACAGGAACTTTATGGCAGAGGGAGGGATAGAATCCAGTTCCCCAGGCAGCATCCAACTGCATTAACCATGAGGCTATCCTTTCTCTTTCTGCCACCCCCTGCCTCATTCGTTATCAAGCACCACACAGGATCAGGCCTTTTGCTTCTGGGTGCTAGATATCATGAAAATCCTCATTTGAAGTTTCCATCCTGCTTCAAGAGCTATTAATCATAAAAATAACTTCAGTGATTGAAAATTAAACAAGTTAGATTGTAAGCTCCTCTGGACAGAGACCTTGTGTCTATATTTTTGTCAATAAAGGTGAAAGTCTTCTATATCTGAACCCAATGACCATTTATTTGCAGGTTGTCTATCACACAGCTTTCTATGCAGAGCTGCTTGCTTTTAAAGGGGAGTAGGAGATGCTGAAGCTAGCAGGCTGATCTGCACAGAAGAGGATGTGGGTATATATATGTGTGTGTGTGTGAGAGAGAGAGAGTGTGTTTACTTATGTCGTAATAAAAAGATGTCAGAAAACTCTTCTTGTTTAGTTATCTGTACTGTGGTTAGCAGCATGGTATCTGAGCACTTTTGTCTTAAAAAAAAAAAAAAAAAGTTCAAAAGAGAGAGGACTGCAGAATTCCTTTTGGGTTCTCCTGTTAAGTTCATCTTTCTTCTTTCCATCAGTATGGTTTATGATTTTGTTGTTGTTGTTGTTTCTGGTTATATAGGGAAGTCAAAAAGGGAAAGCTAGCAAGAACAGATAGAAAAGCACCTACATGAAGCGAGAGAAAGGGAGGGCCTTCTGGTTAAGGCACAGATTTGGAAGGTTAGGAGATCTGGATTCTACTGCTGCCTTTGCCACTAACTGTAGCATTGTTCAAGTCCCTTACTGTCTCTGTTCCCAATGTGATTTCTTTCTTTGTCTCTTCTGAAATAATTAGCTGTAGTATTGTATGTACTCACACAAGTGGAACTGCTAAAATGAGTAACTAATTACAAAATATTCTCATGAGCTTTGCATGCATTTCTGATGCTCCCTGTATTATTTTGGTTAGGCTTCCAAATCTTAAGCTGTAGTAAGACTTACCTTTCCCTTCAAAAGAAGCTCAGCAGGAAATATTGCTTTTCCATCCATGTAGTAAAAGGAAATCCTAATCACTCAATCATACGGAACTAAACATTGCTGTATTGAATGACTTGCTTAGAGCTACTCAATCTACATTTTAAATCTTGGCCTTGGAGGTGATTGAAATAAATCTTCTAATTCTTTCCAACAAAATATAAGTGACTTTTTTCCACACAAAAGGTAGTTCTGTTCTCCTACAGAGGGGTGGGGGGAATTGAAGGTGTGCCGAAATGTTGAGACATTAAACCTGTCTTTTGATCCTTGGTGTATACTATGGTTCTAACTTTGCTTATGCTGCTGTCGTATCCACCTATAGTTTTTCTCCAAGGCAATAATAAGTTTATAGGTTTTGCCAGAAGGACTATGTACCTACATGTATCATTATGCTTATACTTAAATTAACTTTTGAATAAAAGAAATTTTTGATCTAGCCGATATCAGAAAACATGGAAAATGTTACCTATAGAACTAATAGCCATCGGAGGTTTGAAATTGTAAACTATATCTAAAGAGTCTGAGTTGGGTGGTGGAGGAGGCAAAAGTCACAAGTTTATAGAGTAAACAAGAAAACTCCAACAAGTGCAGGTGACCTCACCCCATGACTGCATGACAAACCATTAGCCCTGACAATAACAGAGAGAGAGAATGGGTTTGTCAACAATACAGTTACATTTTCAGATCAAGACTAAATATACGCATTGAAGTAGCTAACTGATTTCAGTTCTGTTTGAGGTTGGGCACGGCCACTGTCATACTCCACTGCGCTGGACAGGGAGAGCCAAATCCTTCGCCATGCTCGAAACCTTGGCCCTTTTAAAGCCAGCTAACATTATGTTCTCTGTGGTCCGGGATGGGCAACCAGAGTGCAGCTTGTACATCATCAGCAGACCTGCTGATTGGAACCTGGATGGCATCTGCTGAATGACAACAGCCAGGATTAATGTTGAGGCATTCCTGCACACCTTTATACTCTTCATTGACCGCCAGGGATGGGGACCCAAAGACTGTAGGAGGGCTTATGGAAGGAATAACAAATTCAGTAACTGAAAGCAAACAATTCCCCAAAGTTGTGGGTTTTTTCATCTCTGGCCTAGTCATCAGTGTTTTCATGTGTATCTGCTGTACAAGAATCACCATATGGACCCTTGCATTTAAATTTCTTAGCCAAGTCGCACACCATCAAGTGTTTGATGGCAGGACAAAGAAAAGTTTTGATCCACTCTGTTCCTTGTGTAGACTGGAGGTCTTGTACACTTACTGTTTCTAATTTTT
Source organism: Terrapene triunguis (assembly GCF_002925995.2). Classification (NCBI taxonomy): domain Eukaryota; kingdom Metazoa; phylum Chordata; order Testudines; family Emydidae; genus Terrapene; species Terrapene triunguis. Next base: position 2,539,057 of record NW_020664435.1, on the reverse strand, counting down.
TTTCCCCTTAAATCTGATCTACTTTTTGTGAAAGGAGACTAGTAATTATGCTATTGCAAAGGCTGAGGTATTGACTCCAATACATTTTGTAGGCTGCTATTAAATTATTGGAATTACCTTTAAGGTTAAAATTTAAATAAATTAAAGTTGCATTTCTTACTCTCTGTTATAAATGTGTGTGGTGGGTAATCTCTACGTACCCCAAATAGAGTAGTGTGAATTAGAGCCAGCTGGCATTGTGCAGCTGATCCAACCAATAACACCTGCAGTATTGCTGCTAATTGGCAGCCTCATTGCATGCTAGTGTACAGGAAACCATATTAGAAATGATCAGACAAAGGCTAAAGAGTGCATTTATTTAAAAAAAAAAAGGAAACCAAGCCTTGAAAGTCAATACATCACCTGGGCCATTTGTTTTGCATGATTGAAGGGGAAGTGGGATATATTGATAGTGGTTTCCTGAACACCTTTAAATTACCAGAAGTTAGCTTTACAATCACCATTTTAAAATAGAAGTAAGCTGTGCAAAGTTGCTGTGAATACTGGATGTGGTGGCATGGTTCTTGGTAGTGTTTATCTCTTGTGTAACCAGTCCCAAAGCAGTGCATTCACTCTCCTCTCTTTGGCATCCCTTCATTTATCAGTCACTGCCATAGATTCATCACTTCAGATAAAGACTAGGAAATCAGATCTCAGCAAATGTGCTCTTTATCAGTGTGTATCCTTTCTAAAAATAAAACCCATCCTGTCAGACACATCCTTTACTGTGTTCCATGGCTGCTGCGCTTTTGAAAATAGCCCTCAGGTCTAATCATCATCCAAAAGGAATTTAGTGTAAAGTAACACTAGGTGTGAAAGAAAAATTTCTGAAGACACTAAGCTACATGATGGGCAAATGAGAAAGTGAACACACCACACTCGAGATGAGACTGTATCCACTCAGAGCTTATCTGTGTTTAAAAAAAAAAAAAAAAAAGAATGATCAGAATATGACTAAGAGCATTCTAGTTAGATGTGATGCTGACCATGGCTTTGGACAGTGTAGATCAAAGCAAATCCTATTCACCATTATCTAGTTGTGATTAAACCTTGGTCCCAATCTTACACCTCTGATGGGGGCCTTACCAGAACTAGATGATAGAATACCCAACATGACTTGCTGTAGTTGTTGCCATACTCTACCGCAGCACCTCTACTGTAGTGCTTCCAGTCACATTCATATGTGATAAGATTTTCTAATGTAGACAGCCCCTAAGAGTAGATCGTGGTTCATGTGACATGGCTTACACATGTTGCAGAGCCTCCTTGTAGTCAAGGTGCACTCTGCTTCACTAATCCCCTTAGATGGGGATGTTCCGCCAAACCAAATGGGTGGGGTTTTTAATTAAATCCCTGCAAGGGGTTTCAGAGTTGGTCAGGGAGGCACTCCTAGGGCTTGTGTACACTACACAGTTTTGTCGACAAAAATCAGCTTCCGTCAACAAAACAGTGGAGATATACACGCTGCAATGCTCCTCCTGTCAATTTAACTCTCCTGCTGCACCAACATAATAAAATCACCTGGACGAGAGGCATAGAGCTTTTTGCAACAAAGTTAGAGCAATGCAGTGTTGGTGTAGACATTGGCGCTTGCTTATGTAGCACTAAGTGGCCTCCACGAGGTATCCCACAATGCCCATTGAACTCCGCTGCCCTGCCGCCAGGTATGCGCCCCTCCCCCTTTAATGGCCCAGGAATTTTTGAAATGCCACTTCCTGTTTGCTGGGCGTGAACAGCTCACATTGCATCTTCCCAGCTGACCATGCTGACTCCCAAATGTGCTTCCACCAGGGGTACACTGGAGTTGTTGGATCTGCTGGGTCTAGGGGGAGAGGAGGCTGTGCAGTTGCAGCTCAGTTCCAGCTGTAGGAACTTTGATACCTACGGGCAGATTGCTCATGGCATGTTGGAGAAGGGGTATAAAAGGGACATGCAGCAGTGCCATGCTAAGATCAAGGAGCTGAGGCAGTCATATCCGAGGCAAGGAAGGCCAGCCGTCACTCTGGTGCAGCACCAAAACCATGCCGTTTCGACAAGGAGCTGTACACCATCCTCGGCAACAACCTCACCTCCACCGCCAAGAGCCCTATGGATACTTCGGCGGGGCTGAAGGCAGTGGCCAGCGGAGTCAACCCTGAGGATGAAGTGGTGGATGAGGAAGTAGAGTTGGAGGAGGATGTGGGACAGGCTAGAGGATTGTCCAGTAGTATGGCAAGTCAGGACTTTTTTTGACTCCGGAGGGGTCTAGCTAGTCATAACAGTCCGGCTCTTGGATGCCTGACACAGGAGAGGGGAGCTCTGGTAAGTACTCATTTTGATTTGATACTGCACAGTGCCATGAGGTAGAGCTTTCCTTTATTTTGTTATATGTTAGAAGTGGGATAAGGAATAGGATTAATAAGCCTAGTACTGTTTGTGTTTGCTTCCCATTACCTTATGTAGCTACGCAGTGGAGGCCCTGTGGAAAAGTTGGTTAATGCAGGTTAAACTGGGATTTCACAGAAATCCTCCATAGAGATCACTAGGAAACTTTCCTGGAGGTACTCTGCAGTCCTCTGCTGACCATTCCTTGGCAGAGCTGCTTTGTTTCTTCCCTCACTGTAGGCAGTTTTACTGCACTAATCAGCAATTTCTGCTGCAGGAACTTCTGAAGCCGCATGCATACGGGAGATGCACCCTTGCATCCTCAGTTACCCTCAGGAGTGAGATATCAGCTTTGATCACTCCCGCCTGTGGAAAATGGTGCTTGAATTTATAATAGGGCCCCATGGTGCTAGTTGTGATTCCCTTTGTTAACTACCCAGACCCTTTGCCCCATCTTGCCCGTTTCCCCACCCTGGGGCGAACTCACCATGTTTAGGGCATTTGCCAAGCTGTGTGCTTGCCATGGGACAGTGAGAAAGAAGTGTATTTCGCTGTTATGATTCAAGGCTGTGAGTGCACTTGCAGTACTGCTTCTGTTTGTTGTTTCTTGTGCTTCTGTAGATGTGCCTTGAATTACACCTCCTACACGCTGATGCTGCAGATCATGATCACAGGGCATGGAGAGAGACAATAAACGAAAAATTAAAAATGGATAGCCAGGAGAGGAAAGGTGCAGTTCATGATGGAGGGGCAGGAGCAGATGATAAAGCTGATGGAGGACCAAACGGAAGTGATAAGGTCCCAGAACGCATGCATGCTCGACTCCCCTTGCACCCCAAACAGAACTGCATTCCATGCCTTCCTCAAACTCCTCACACACATTCCTTGTAAGTTCCCGGCCTGTTGCAGTATCTCTTACGCTCCACCTCTAGGGACAGGTTTCAGAATGAAAGCTGGACTTACACACAGCTTTGAGAACCTCCTCAGTGTCATGTCCCCTGTAAGAAATGGAAATCTATGTATTGCTGTATAATAAAAGTATACTCCTTCAAATAAAATGAATCTTTATTTGTGTTCTACAAAAGGTGGTTGCTGCTGGAATTCATACACAGTGGCAATCGGCACTTTTTCGGACCATAATTAATGCTCGGGCACCAAGCATTACAAGGGTCATTCAAAGCAGCAAGTAAACAATGCCTGGCTGAATGCATTACAGAAACACACATTACTGAGGGTCATTGTCAAAATGCTGCTTTAGAGCCTCCCTGATTCGCATAGCTCCCTGTTGAGCCCCTCTAGTAGCCCTGGTATCTGGCTGCTCAAAATCAGCCACCAGGTGATCTGCCTCAACACTCCACCCCATGGACACTTCCCCCCTTGGCTTCACAAATGTTATGCAGAGCACAGCAGGCTGCTGTGACAATGGGAATATTGTCCTCATTGAGGTCTAACCTGCCATAAAGGCAGTGCCAGCGACCCTTTAATCTGCCAAATGCAAAATGACCCAGGTTATCCACCAGTGCCTGCATTACCATGGAGAAGTAGTGGTTTCCATTGTACTCCGTCGCAAGATGGTCTGGGGCCAAAATTGGGATATGCGTGCCATTTATCACCCCGCCACAGTTATGGAATCCCTTTGCTGCAAAGCTATCTACTGTTTCCCGCACATTGCCTAGAGAGTCAGTCCTTCATACCAGGATGAGAGTAATGGCTCTGCATGCTTGCATGACTGCAACCCCCTCGGTGGACTTCCCAACTCCAAACTGATTAGTGACTGACCGGTAGCAGTCTGGAGTTGCCAGCTTCCACAAAGCAATCTCTACTCACTTCTCCACCATGAGGGCAGCTCTCATTTTGGCATCCTTGTGCCAGAGGGCAGGGGCGAGCTCCACACACAGCTCCAGGAAGGTGGCTTTGAGCATCCGAAAGTTCTGAATCTACTGCTCTTCATCCCACACCCGCATAACGATGTGATCCCACCACTCAGTGCTTGTTTCCCAAGCCCAGTGGTTCACCATCTGCAGCTGCTCCATGAATGCCAAAAGTAATCTGGAATTGTTTCTTTCCGTGGCACACAGCAGGGCAGGCACTGCGCATTCCTGTTCGTATTCGCAGCTCATGAAATACTGCAGGATCAGCCGCGTTGTGTTCATAACGCTTATGGCAAGATTGGAGAGCACTAAACAGGATCCATGCTTTCAGACAGAGATGGCAGGCACACAGTTTACAGGGTCTGTTGAAAAATGGCGTGAAACAGCATAGTCGGAAGCCCATGGAATGATGGGATGGAGAAAACTACATCATGAGCCCGCACCCAGGATACACCGCGATCCATTCCCAGAACTCCTAGCTGCAGAAGGTGGAGAGTTGCTCAGTGGGATAGCTACCCACAGTGCACTGCTCTCTCTTTCAGTGCTAAAGCACCAACTGTGGATGTGCTTCACCGATACAAGGAGCATTTTGTGAATATGCACAAGTGATGTAATTATAGCGATTTATGATCATCGGCGTAACTTGTGTCGACTTAACTCTTTAGTATAGACATGGCCTCGTTAATTAGGCTCTGCTATACCTATTTAGGCAGATAATCTGAGGGCCATTCTACACTTAAAATGCTGCATTGGCACAGCCGTAGCGCTTTAACGAAGATGCTCTAAGCCAACGGGAGAGAATTCTACCATCAGCTAAATCCACCTCCCTGACACATGGTTGTTAAGTCAGCAGAAGAAGTCCTCCCACTGACATAGCACTGTCTATGTGGGGGGTTAGGTTGGTATAACTGTGCTCAGGGATGTGGATTTTTCACACCCCTGAGCAACGTAGTTTTATCAATATAGGTCTGTAGTGTAGAACAGACCTTAGAGACTAGACTACTTTTGGGGAGAAAACAGGTTGCTGGTTGGAGCCAAAACCGAGAAGGAGCTATCTTGTTTATATTCTGTTTGTATTTTAGCAGAATCCTGTAAAATAACTAGAAATCCCCCAGAGGGTTCACTTCTGCCTTCCGCCCCCCCCCCCCCCCCCGTTAACCCTGGCTTCCTGTGAAGTTTCTCTCCAAAAGCACAAACTCTGACCATGCCATAGTTTACAGAAGTGATGGTAGACTTTTCTTTGTTTGACGTTTATACAATAGTTTAAAATTAAATGTAATTCAGCTTAGTGTTTTGAAACTCATGGGGAAATAACAAAACTGTGTACTCCAGTTACGTGATGTTTTAATTGATGTATTACTGCTTTCTAGTATGTATGATTGTCATCTTATCTGAATGTTAAAGGATATGAATAAGATCCATTCATTTTTTTTCTAACACCTTTATCTTCAATAAATACTTTTGGAAAGGAGGTGAGACACACAAATCCCTTATCCACTACCTAATGATCTCCTTATTTTAGAAATGCAGGCAGGAAACAAGGGAATCTGCCTAGATGAAATGGTTGAGAGATTAATATGCAGATAAAGACTTACTGCTTCATAACATTATAAACTCTAAGGCAATTGATTCCATACTTAATTCCTGAAGTTTTAAATTGGTTGGGCTCTTCATCTTTCTTTCTAATGGAAGCTCAGCTGTTACATCTCAAGTTTCCAGTTTTACAGGGTAGTAAAAGGAAATACTGATCACACAGAAATCAGCTTTGTTGTTCAGAATAACTGAGCCAGTCTCTCACAACCAACATTTGTATCCTTGGCCTTGAGCCCTGCACACTTTTCTGGTTTGGGAAGCCATCCAAACAAATACTTTCATTCTTTCCAGCAGAGTGTACTTTAAAATGTACTAGTGTCACCTTTGCTGTGTAAGGTCTGTCTACACTGTAACTGGGAACATGCCTCCCAACCCTGGTAGACACAAACTCACCCACTAGCTTTGCTTGACCTAACATGCTAAAAATAGCAGCATAGATATTGTAGTACAGGGGGTGGCTTAGGCTAGTTGGAGGGCTTGGACTTGGGCAGCTAGCCCAAGCTGCCACCCATGTCACAATGTCCACACTGCTATTTTTAGAGCACAAGTGCAAATCTGTCTACCCGGCCTGGGAGACACGCTCACAGCTGCAATGTAGACATACCATTAGGGTATAATGTTTGAAAATGCACAGGCACTATTAGGTAGGTTTCATCTCGGCATGAGGCACCAAGCCTGTTGATGATAACGTCCTGGTTCGTGGGAGGTTGGTTTTTCACCTGGAGATTGCCTGTAGGTAGTGTAAGCTCCCCCACATGCCTTTTTAAATCATTCTTTGGCTAGTAGGTTTAGTCCTCAGTTAGAAACTTTAGCAGCCAGCTAAGCCCTGTGTTTAAACTGGTGGATTGGAGAGTGGGGAGATACATTTTTAAAAAGAGAAGTATGGTGTGTGTGTGTGTGTGTGTGTGTGTGTGTGTGCATATGTATATATCTAGAAAGAGAGGGATGAAATGAGAGACAGCAGATGTAAGGAGTACAGAACACCAGGCAGGGAAAGAAAGAGCGAGGAATTTAATGGGTTGGAGGAAGAGGAAACAGACAACACAGGAAAAGATACACCATTATCTATTCTGGGAAAGAAAAGCAGGAAAAAGTGAAGCCAGGAAGGGAAAGAAGTAGTAAAATTACATTTAAAAAAATAGTTAAATAGAAAGTAGACTGACAATTTCACAACTAAATACAGCACCCAGCAGATGATATACAAGTGCTTTAAATTGCATGGGGCATGACAACAAAGGTATTTTTCACCCTAACTAATAGGATAAATCTGCGAGATATTAGGGGTCAAGTACATTTTCTGACATAAAGTGAGATGGTGACAGAAATGGAACTCTTAACCCATTATGGTTAATTCATGAAACCCAGTTTCTAAAGTTCAGAAAAACTAGGTGTGGGACCTACCTTTAGAGCAGAACTCTGTCAGTATTAGTGACCCCAGGCCATGCAAGGTTTGTATTGCTGCAAGTGGCTATGTCAGCAGAAAGCTGAATTCCCTCCAGATGGTCTAACAGAGTGAAATGTCAGTGTTTTTTACTACTTGAGCCATAGCTTTATTTATTACAGCAGAACATTGAAGAAAGATAATTGTAAGCATTTACACAGATTTATTCTTGGGTTATAAAATTGTTTCTCGCTGTGGTAAAAGAATTGTAGTCTTTCAGCAGGTGATAAGAGAATACTTAATGGGACTGCTAGCTGAACAAAAACTAATTTATTTTTTTCCAAATGAGGAATTTTACAGCCCAATACTACAGGGGAAGTTACTGTTCTTTGGGATTTGTTCTATGGCAACCCAGATCGCCTAATGAAATTCAAGACTATCTACAGATGTTCAGTTTCTAGCATAAAAATCAAATATAAATTTTGTCCTGCACATGTAACAGATTCATGCCAGAGTTAGGCAAACTGCAAATACGAAATCTAACATTGGGTTCAGTGGTTCCTGTTAGGCACAGACCTTTCTTGAGGGTGGTGTGGAGCAGCATCACCCCCAGGAGAGCATTGAAGGATGCCACTTTGCTCAAAATGGTGTTCGCGGCACAGTGTGAACGTGCACACATCATACATGCAGCGAGGTCTTGCTTTGTGGAGCAAAATAGCGTCCTCTGCACGCTAGAGATTTCCGCGACCCCATCTGCTGATGTGACACCATTTGGGAGTCATGACCCACTGTTTTGGAGCCACTAACATATTGTGTCAAATACAGTTACAGCTTTACGTAGAGTGGCTGATCCCTTCCCTTATACTTCCTGTAGAGTAGGCAGGGAAATAGTGATTTACAGATCTCCCATTAGGAAATCTGTTAGAAATCCAGTTTAAATCTCTTCTGGCATTAAACTGATATTCACCAAAAAAAAAAAACCACACAAAAAAACCAATCCTTGAAATATATCCAGCCCTGCAGCAACTGCCTCCCAGCTATCAGGGACGCTGCGGGGCACCTCCAGAATGAAAGAATTTCCATCAATTGTTTCTTATATTCTGTTCTAATCTGGGAGGACACTGGGAAGAGAGAGTTGATTGTCTTCAAATCCCATGTCCACTCACTCTGAAAACTGTAGCAGATGGTTCAAAGCCTGATTCTCTATTGCCTTACACCTATGGGATAAGTGGGCTGTGTGGAGTCACATCAGAGATGGATTTTGCTGTCCTGGTCTTCGGAGTGCTCATTCTTCTCTTTCTGCTTGTTCAACAGTTTTTATGTCTCAGTTTTGGAGACAAAATTGTTGTATTGGACCCTCTACTCCATGGGGGTAGAGCACTGCTAAATCAGTAATTTCTTCCAGGGCCTCTCATTATTTTTATTGTGGTAGCATCTAAAGACCCCAGCCCTCTTGTGCTAGGCGCTGTATATGCACAAAAAAGACAGTCCCTGCCCAACGAGCTTACAATCCAAGTAAAAGATGTGACAATATGGGGTTGATACTGGCTAGCTCTTCTTTCTTGATTTGTACAATAAGGCAGAGACTGAGGATAAAGTACTGTTTGACACTTGAATAAAGGATTTCTTTTTCAGCTTTGGCTGGTAACAGAAATTTTGTCCTTATCATGGTTTAGCTGCAAGATTCAGATTCACAGCTTCCCCTGCCTTACTGCCACCAGAATTTCTCATTAAGTCTCAGTCTTCTAAGTCTTACAATGTAACTCAAACACAGATTTGCATGAGGAATCAAGTGTAAGCCCCTTTTTTCTAATGGAACCACAGTCAGCCTTGCACTCGTGTTGCATTGGCAGCTTGGAAATCTTAGAAGAGAGCATCGTCGTTGATTTCAGAAGTTCTCTGCTAATATTTTCAGACTACAGGTATTAGTTCCATGTCCTTTCCCCTCTCTCTTCTGCCCCCAGTTTCTCAGTTTTATTCTCCATTTCTTCCAGATGTCTGTTCCACTTGGCTATCTCAAAGACCTTACACTCAATTTGATGACATGTATCTGTATGTATGTAATGCAATAACTTTTGAACGGCACATTTGATCAATTCCAAAATTTCACGGACTATTCTAGACATCAGTGGCCAGAATCTTATTGAGTTGGGGGGTGGGGTAGGGGGGGTCAGAGAGCAGGGCTCTAGAGCCTGTTGTAAAACTAAGCAAATAAGATGACTTGACGTACCTCCTGGAAGACCTCTGAATACCCCCACGGTATGCATACCCCTGGTTGAGAACCACTGAGTTAGACGATAGGATGGACTGACATTCTGTTCAGTAGAGGGCAGTATTATACATACGTATTAGCCTTTTATGTGAGTGTGTCCTCAGTCTGTAGAGATGGCTAAGGGAATAATTTAGTTTCAGATTCTAACTTGCGTAGATTTTGGTTGCAGTTGATGAGAAGTTGAGGTCTTAGCCCCCTCTTCCCTCCAAAATACAGATGTCTTCTGTGGATGAGAATATGAACTACAATTTTCTCTTGAGAATGTTTAAATTATTCTGATAAAGGATCCGTTCAACAGAAATGTAAAGGATTACAGTGCAACAGTGTAAAGAGTGACATGTAGTGTTACATGGAAAACTCTTCAACATTTTGCAGAATCAGTATTTTACTGCACTTAACTGACTTAAGAGGAACTGAAAAAGTGAAAAGGCCTTAAAAAAATGAACACTAACAAAGTTTATAATAAGAATATGCTGACGTATGTCATTGTTAGAATTGTTTTGACAGATTGGTCTAAATTGTGCTCTCCCTTGCAGCTCAGTGGGATTCCGGGGGTACAAGTGAGGGCAAAATTTTGTGCATTAAGTATAAATATTTAATAAATTCAGCCTGTTTTGAACTTTGGGGATTTTTAAGGCTATTTTATCTATCAAGCTTGTGATTTGTCAGGTGAACAAATGTTCTTAGAAAACAGAATGAAAAACTGCCATTTAAAAAAAAATCAATATTTTTAATACTGCTACCTCAAGGTGTATGTTGTTTTTTCATGAGAATTTTAATTATAAAATAAAAAATTCTTTAGGTGAGTGAATCTATATTAGATGTTCTTATACTCCTCTATTATTATACTTTTTATTTAAACAGTAGTGCATTCTTATATATTAATTTTATTAAACTCACTTCTGATCTTTGGAAAACAATGTATTTCTAGGTGGTTTTCAGCTAGGAGCAGGGTGGGTTGATTTAAATCAAAGCAATTGAAATCACCAATTTCAATCGTGATTGAAATCAGCAAGTAGAAAGTCTTGACGTAAATAATTGATTTTAATTGAGTTTTGCATTTGTACTTTAGTTACACCTCTATCTCGATATAACGCGACCCAATATAACACAAATTCGGATATAATGCAGTAAAGCAGCGCTCCGGGGGGGGCGGAGCAAGTTTGATATAACGCGGTTTCACTATAATGCGGTAAGATTTTTTGGCTCCTGAGGACAGCGTTATATTGGGGTAGAGGTGTATTTTCCTGAAGAAAGGTTGATTGTCATTGGTTAAAAACTATTAAAACATGTTGATTTGCAACTAAATATTGCCTTTACACTAAATTTGGTGTATCTTTTTGCTAACCAGCGATATATATAAGCAGCGATAGAGCTTAACTTACATTTATTCAGCTTCTTAATTTTTACATTTTTACTATGTTAGAAAATGGTGAATGATGCATTTCTTATTTACTAGATGACTAATTTTTTACTTGCAATTTATATCAAATTCTGTTTGGATGGAAATTCAAATTCAATTGAAATGCACAAAAAAGCATTTAAATTTTTTTATTATTATTAAATAAATCTGCCTTAAATGTGCTGGATACATAAGAAGAAAAAAGTTGATCAAAATGTTATCAAAACATTTTTTGCATTTAAAACTGACTGATTTATTAAACAAAGGCAATATTATCTGTAGTAAGTGAATTGAACTGGTTGTTTCTGGTCACTATGTCCTTCAGGATTTTAGAACTGGTGGATCTCATCTTCTCACCTCTAGTTTTTATTCATAGATTGAGAGAGGAAAACAGGCTCTCCTGCTTCTTCAATTCCCAATTGGTTTCTTAACTTTGAATGGACTAATCATTGAACTGAATTAGTTGAATAAACTGCAATAAGAAAATATTCTGGCTGCATCTGCAGAAGAGGCTACTGCTGTCAAAAGCTGGTTTAGCATTTCAACAAACTCTGGTTCCAGGTGCTTAGCCAGTGACTTCCCCCAGCCCACTGGCATGGTTTTCTTTAAAACTTGGCAGCAAACATGTACTGCTTCATGTTATTTTATATTTACTTTAAATAATTTAATAGATGATCATAAGATCATGTGTTGTCAATTTCAAATTTAATTATAAATTGGTGTATTTTTAAAAATAACCCTGTATTTAATTAAATAAAAAAATCAATATTTTAAAATTTATTTTTAACTCATAGATTTTTATCTACTCTGGCTAGAAGCAGCCATAGACGTAAGCAGGCAAATGACCGTAGCTGTTTCTTTTTTTTCTTTTCTTTTTTTTTAAGTCAAGTCCTTTGTAAGTCTGCACATGACATTAAGCCACAGTGAGTACAAGCTACTTGATATTCATATCGTAATGTGACAATTGTATGTAGTTCACAGGTGATGGGACAAACTATAAAATTCCTCTACTTTTTTATATATTCTTTTTCATATTACGTGCATCCTACATTCTTTCCTTTGGCTAGTGGAAAAGAGGTAAATTGATGTTAGTTTGGCCCTATTGGAGGCAGATCCTCAGATTATGTACATGAGAAGTCCCAACGAATGCAATCACATGAATAAGAATACGCATATGAGTACTTGCTGGCTCAGGGCCTCGGTTTTTACAGCCTTTAACAGTTTAGGCCCCGAGTAATGTTTTCAAAAGCACTTACGTGCCTAAAATCCTGTGAAAGCTAATGGGATTTAGGCACCCCAGTCACTGAGAGCCTTTTGAAAATGTTACAGCCTGTCTGTATTTGAGATCTCTTTCTGGTTATTCACTACACTCTGAGACCTCTCCAGCTCTTGGGGATCCCACTGTTACATTTCAGGTTGGCTGGTGGCAGCGCTCTTACTAGTAGTGGGGTGTTGCGGTGTGGAACTTGCTCGCTTCTGACTTTTGTCTCTCTACACTTTTAAAAATTATCTCAAGATATTTATTTCAAAGGGGTTTTTATTATCCTCACCGCTGGTTCTGTGCTCATTACTTCCTCCTTCTGTCTGTACTGGGCCCATCTAAAGTGCTTTTTACCTGCTTGATTTTTAAATGATGTCTGTATTTGAATTTTTCTTCATATTCTGTATAGCACTCTGAGCACCTGGGGGTTGTTAAATAAAATGTATTATTCTTATTTTGTCTTTCAGATATCACTGCTGATTGGATTCATCTGTGTAAAGAATTCAGCGTGGATAAATTACAGTGCATCCATCTACTTTGAAATTGTCACCATGTGTGACTTGATTATGATTCTTGTCTTTTATTTTGTCTACCTTTTCAGAGCGTACAGAATGCTCACCTGTATTAGTTGGCCACTTGCGGTAAGTGACATTGGTGGGATTGCTACCCCGCACCGCTCATGCACTAACCTCTTTAGTTACTCTATCTGGTTACTTGTGGTTTTCTCTGTTTCCCTCTCTTCTTGTCCTTCATGAATCCTTTGACCAGTCACTTCATCTTTCATCCTGCCTGCTGAACTGGAGCATGCTGGCACTCTCCCACATTCCTTGAGCCTGATTCTACTCTCTCTTTCACCAGTATACACTGGAACTAACTTATTTGAAGGCAACAGAGTTACTTTGATGCAGATGAGAGAAAATTAGAGATCTTCATGTCCAGTGCTCTTCTTAAGTTAGCATTGAGCAGATGGGCCCTGAGTCAAGAAACATTTTAAAGTTAAGGATGAGTGTAAGTTAAACACGTGCATAATTGTTGTCCTGTATACAGATGCTGTGGAGCCCATCTCATGGGATAAGGAAGCTTTACTTCCTGGAGGGCAGAGTAATTGACAAGCTACAGATGGCCCATTTTAAGACATGCTGGAAAAAAAAGTCTCTGGGTGTGTGGGGGGTTGTGTTTGTTTGGTATTTACTGTGCATTTGTTTCCGGTTTTAAAACTTCTTCTAAACTATGTGGTGTTTTTGGAGCTGATCTCCAGTTCTTCCTTGTTCCTTGGCAAGATTTATTTCAGCAACTTGCATAGTTACTGTCCTGTTACTTGTGCTTCCAATTGCTGAGCTGCATTGCTTTTTCTGCTATTATCTCAAGTACTGGAGGGACTGATGACACTTGCAGGAGACAGGGTGAGGGGACAAGTGCACCATAATCATCATCATCATACACTTCTATACCCCAGTCTTCATCCACAGACCTCTGCAAAGGTGGGTGAGCCTCATTATTATAGAGAGAGAAAAGCTGAGGTCCAGACTGGTTACGTGACTTGCCCCAGATCTCACACACATTAGTATCAGAGCTGAACCCAGATCTGACCATTCTGCCACATGGATTGCATGCCAGTTACAAACTTTTCTGTTTTTTTTTCACCTTACTCTGAAAAGTGGTAGCAACTCCTCCTCTGCAGAGCTGTCTGACAACTGGGGTGTAATTTTCAGGAAAATCTCTCAACTTTTTTCATCAAAACTTGAAATTTCTATGAAAAATTCTATCAGATTGTGAGTTGTGACATGTCTGACCAGCTCTACTGACCATGCCTGCAGCTATGGGAAAAGGAAAGCTTCACATCAGAAATACAGTTATTCCGTGGGATTATTTCCTATGCCATCATTCCCTTTCACTAGCTATTTTCTTCTATTTTCCTCTTCGCTTTATTTCCCTCTAACCATTCTCTTTCCTTCAAAATCTTCCATACTATTGATGTGTTATTTTACACTCCTTTCCTCCCCCAAAGTAATGTACTGTTGGTTGTTGGTGCAGATTCATTATTTGTTGTTGTTTTTATCAGAAATTGCAGTGTTTATGAAATGTAGCATAACAAATGAATGGGTCACCAGTCTGTAGCAATCATGAGCCATGTCCAAAACCCCAGGTCTGGAGATGCTCATGTTTACGAGATGTTTGAAATCTGAATTTTCCAGATGGCCACAACCTTAATAACTGATCAAATCTTGGATCCATATGCCTGCATATTACAAGATAGGCAAAATTCAGATCTGAATTTTGCAGCTGGGGCTCATGTTGAACTCTGTGATTATAACCTGATATTTTGTACATGGTTAACGCAAACAGGAAAAAGCTGTAAGCTTGTATTACAAATACTGGCTGACAGTGAATAGCTGATGAAATTGAAATCAGTGGCACCAGGATTTCACCCATTATATAGTGGAGTCTACATTCGATATTATACATCATTTTGGTTTTCAAACTCCACAAATTGCAGATAAATGCAAATGAAACACAAAGCTAAATACCACAGTTGTGATTATTTGGTTACTACATATAACATAACACTTATGTGAAAACAATCCTATTAGGAATTCTTAGATCTATTGTTAAATATAGCCAAGCGCTCCTGGGAGATTGTTGGGTATCCACTGAAATGCTAAGTCAAATGTATATCTACTACTACCCCACATGAGAATTTTGCCCTTTGAGTCTGTATAATGAGTATTACAAAGGGATCTTGCATTCTTATCATGTTAATTTCTGGAGAAAATCTAGGCAAGACTTCAATTTTCTTTCAAAGTATTTAGCCTGTTTCTACTTTGATATAACTTGTATTAGTCTTCGTAGATGTGGCAACTGCATCTTTCCTCTCATGTTCATTACACTGGACAGTTACAGGCCTGATTCTTCACTGCTGATCTGATTGTGAAAAATTGGTGCAAAATACCATCAGATCATAATGGTAGCATTTTCCATCCACTTTGCACATATGTTAGCAACTGGAGAAGATAGAGTAATGGGGAATTGGGGACGTTATGTTACAACTGCATGACTAGGAACTAGTTACACTACCTCATCATTGAATTAGAATTCATGTACTCCACCCTGTTCCAAATAGTCTACCATGCCGTACCAAGTCAAATATAGCCCTCAACTTTCCATCCCGCCCCACCGCCTGGCCATTCCTAGGATTTCCTGTAGGATGTTCCGGTCTCATCTCTTGGTTTTCCATGGCAGAGGGTCATGTCCACCTCGTTTATCCTTGTGGAATTAACACACTGTACAAACTGCAGTGAGTCAGCAGAACGTACTTAGCGGCTTTACACAGGGCTCTAACTGCCACTAGCAGGTCAATCAACAGATGAGTCCTGCATCCTTGGGCGAGATCCTAGATCTTGCCACTCTGTTACAACATGCCTTCATTAAGCCTATTGACATATTAATCTGTCTCAGAATTAATTAAAAGGGGGGAAATCCTGCCAGGAAATGTTGAAATTAAAGAAGGAGTTAGACTGTTTTTGATGCAAATTCTATACATAATTCGCTAGACTGATGTAAAATTAAGGAATGTGCACATACTCCTTTCTTGTTGTAGATCAGCATTAATTTTACATCTTCCCCCCCTTTTTATTAAAGAATATATTTAGAATTGCAATCCTTCCCCCCACCCTCCAAAAAATGCACCTCCCAACTATTCAGGCCTCTTCTGTTTTTGCCTAAAGATAAATGTTACAGGTGTGGATTGTATGAGAGACCAGTTCAACCTAAATGTTCAAAAGTGACTAGTGACTTTGGGTGACCCAATTTGTGGGTGACTAATTTGAGATACCTTAAAGGAGACTGATTCCCTTGAAAGTGCTGAGAACCCCTTCTCTGAAAACCAGCTGAGTCAGTCACCAGTTGAGTATCCAGAACTGACTCGTAAAAGTTACTAGAGAATTTTGAAGTGTAGGCCAAAGTTCATGTTTAATTTCTCTGTCTCTCAGTATTGTGATTACAGAAGGACCTGAACCTAAATTCTGGATCTGTATAGCCCCCAAACTTCATGGGGATTTAAAATCCACACCGACATCCAAATCTTGCAAGTGGCCCATGGTTTTTACAATGAACCAAACCAAACTCCTGGATTCAAAGCCTTCATACATGGGAAGTGCTTAAAATCCTGATCCAAATATTGTCACTTGGGCTTATCTCTCATTATAACCAGTGTCCTCTCAAGATATCATGTTCTATTGCACATAGATCACCTGATTAAAAGACTGTATGAATTTTCATATCTTAGACTTTTGTTTAAAAAATTGTGTGTTGGGGGAAGCATATTAGATTTTGTTGGCTGCAGTTTCCCGAACATGATTTAGTTCCTTCAGCCAGGAAGAGAGAGACTCCTAAACAAGAAGAATTTCCCTCCAAAATACAGTTGCACATGTTCCGATCTCCAGAAAGAATCCAGTTCTGCTCCACAGAACTCATAAATAGTGATCAAGAGTTCAAAGAAGCTAAGGTAGAATGGAAGAAGGAGGAAAAGGCACAAATAGCAGCATGACAGTTTGCAGTACTGATATAGAGAGCAGAGTTGGGAGGAGTGTTTTTCTGTGTTTGTGAAGTGAATGAGATTTCACATATGTTCAGGGCTTGAGAAAAGTGTAAAGAGAAACTGGAATTTCCATCCTATGGGAAATTCTAACATATTTTAAATGTTGTTTTTGTTCTGAATTGGAATGAAAAGCTGAAATTTCCAGCAAAAAAAAAAAATCTGATAAATATAGGTTCAAACTTATCACAACATTTTGTTTTGATAATATCTAATTGTTTAGATAATGATAAAATATTATAATATAAACCATACGTGTATATATGATAAAATATATTGTGTATATATTATAATAAAATTAATATTTTGATATAATATAAAAGCCCACATGAAATTAATTGAAACAGTAGAGTTAAAACAAATCATTGTACCTTATCAAAATGAAATGTTTTGACATTATTCATAGTGAGAAAGGTGAAACGACTTGTTTTAACTTTTTCTCATCTAAAATGCCATTGAAATTTTCCTGCAAAATGCTTCAATTCTGACAAAAATGAGTTGGGGGAGGGGAGGAGGATGGGAGAAGACTGTCATAAAAAATGTTTCAATTTAGCTCTAGGATTTAGCTGCTCTTCTGCCACATACAATGTACACTCTGCTGGAGAGATTTTTTCGAAACTTGACATTAGATATGTGGAAACTTGTTTGTTTGGGAGGTGGGTGTCTGGTTTTGTGGGTCTTGTCCTATGTCCAGTTGTGTTTGCTCTAGATCAAGCAAAATTTAGCTCTGTTAAAGACCTTATGGGGTCATGGGGGGGCGAAGCATGTTCTTCTGTTTACCCCTACACATCTGACCAACCACATCCTGAAACCTAATTCTGTTTCCTTCCCCCCGCTGAGCTGCTCTGAAACATGCCACCACAGCCAGCCTGCCTTTTGTCTACCTGCTTGTTGGTTTGTTTAAATGCTTTTCTGATAAGTTTCCCTTCTAAACTGTGCTATGTTTGTATTTTCAGGAATTTCTCCATTATTTAATTGGTACGCTCCTGCTTCTCATTGCCTCTATTGTGGCAACGTCAAAAAGCCATAGTTCAGCAGGACTCGTAGCTGGAGCGGTAAGGCTGTTTATTAGATCACAGTGTTTACTAGTCCTGACACTTTGTTACTCTGTTTACTATGCATTAGGAATTCATTGCTTGAAGCTTTATTTTCTTTACAATTATGTCTTGTTTGGTCTCGGTGGGTATACTGTCTTTTGGCTTGTTTCAATTAACATACCATAACTACACACACAAAAAAATTGATTACTGTGGGATTCCAGCCCCCTACATTGGGGGAGATGAGACATGTTAAAGAGGTAAAACACAAGACTCTAGGTGCTGCAAAACACAAAGAACCAATTGGTTTTGGTGAAGGATTAAGTAACTTTACTTCACTACAAAACACGGCAGTTTGTCAAATTAGCAACAAAACTTTTCATGAGCACAGCATCTCAATGCTCTGCTCATTGCATTTGCTCCCCACTTAACAGAGTCCAGTTCAAGGTCTGTGTCATGAGAACTAAAGCCCGCCATGGGATTGGCCCTAGCTACCTCTGAAGTCACCTCTGCCTCCCCAGTCATGAACTTCCATAGGGACTGATTTGGGGAGACTCCTATATATGGGAAATTGAATTTTGATGGGAATGGGATTTAGACTGTGGCACTCACTCCACCAAGGCCCAGATCCTCAGAGGTATTTAGGTTCCTAAATATTTTTGAGGCTCTGGGCCTAAATGTATAATTCATCTCTTTGACTCAGCTTTCCCTTGAGTAAATGATTTACATTTACACACATTATAGAAATCTTAAAAATGAATCAAGCTACAGGCAGCAAAGGAAAAAAGAGCGAGATTGTTGTTTGTTTCTGTTTTTAAATACTTGGGAGGTATTAGCATTCAGCAAACTTTTGGGTGTACAGAGATCCTGCATGAGATCTATGTACCATTTAAAGCCTTCGTAAACTCTAATTTGTGGGCTTAAGTGATTCATATGCTTCATGCAGGCACGGGGGTGGGGGAATTTCTCCATCAATGAATAAATAATTATGGAAATTGAATGTATGGGACACTCTACAGTGTTGATAACTGAAGACACTTTCTTTTTACATATACTGTTTCTTTTAACAGACATTTGGTTTCCTAGCTACATTCCTTTGCGCTTTGAGCATATGGTTATCCTACAAGATCTCATGTATTACTCAGTCAACGGGTAAGTATCAAATGTTAATACTAGGCAGAATACTTCACAAATGGAATATTTACATTTTCCATGGCAGAGTTTGTATGAAAGGATTTATTAATGTTCTGTATCTTGTAGCTCAATACATTGACAACACAGTACTTTAGCATGGTCAATTGACACAGTAACTTATTAACAGCTAACAATAACAACAACATAATCTACATGTAATAATCAGTAAATACTCCATTTCCTCGTACCCCCAAAAAGAGTTCATAGTGGCTTCCTGCATGTATTTTAATCAAATAAATTAATTTGCCTGTGGCAAACCAAACTGACTCTGACTTCCTTTTTAAAGATGCAGCTGTATGACTGTTTGGCCACTGCAAGATGTTTGTGCCTTTCTAAAAGGGATATCAAAGAAGAGGGTCCACCATGTGCCATGAGGAGAGAGTTGACATTTGTGTTATTGGATTATATACAGTAGATTTGAAGATTTACTTGAACATCTTATGCAAGGAGAGAAACAACCAATGTTGGAACCAAAGAAGTTGGTGTCAAAACAGTTTGATGGAGAAATTGTTTTTTCTGAGCTTTAGAGAAGTGCTTTTTCTGTCTCGTGAGCTGGTCTGTGGCTCCCAGTTACATGCAATGAGAATATTCAAACCTCCTTTGGAGAGTTGTTTAATTAGGATCTGTATAATTTTAAAGATGGAAAGATTTTCTGATTTCCTCCATGTATTTGCAGAAGGGAAATTCTGCAAATTCACCTCTGATTATTAATCTTCAAGGATAATTCCTCTAACAAACCAACTCTTGCACACCAGTCTTTGCCTGGGAAACCTGCCTTAAGTTCTCTTTTACTTTCTCTTTCGTTGTCATTGATATTTTTACATCTGTTTGGCCAGCATCAGAAAATACTTTTTCAGGAACTATGTCTTGGACAACTCACTGTGAATGCTCCCTTCTAACCGCAAATGTAAACTGAGTTTTCTAGATGCCAAAATAATTAATTCTGTTCCTACATTTTTTAATATACAGTCATTTATAACCCCCCAGAAAACTCTTTTCTCTGTACTGTACAATAGGTATGGAAGAACATATGCTTAGTGGTGCACTAGGTCTGTTGCTTTCCTCCTCATATATATGTATTTGCATATTTCCATTCTCCCTTCCACAGAAATAACCCATGGAGAGGGAAACTGAGTTTCCCAGAAATTATTCTCTCGGGGGGAGGGAGAAGGGGGGGAGGGAGAGTGTGCGTGAGTGCCTGCGTGCATTTCCCCTAGAGTAGAACCATCTGGCTCCTCCTACTTAACCTACAATCTGTATGGATGCCCCTTATCTCTGCTCTGTTAGAGCTGTTCTTTCAGGGACACTGTGTCTAGTGTGGTTGTTCCTGGATTCCTCCTAAAGTGGGGTTTCAGAGCAGGAAGAGGGAAACGGTGCCAGTTAATGCAACCTAATTCTGCACTTACCCTTTTCTGTTCCCCTCTGCAGTTCTGGAGATGAGCAAATCCAGAGCTCCCCCGCCCTGCCCTTTTCCTAATCTATCTCCACAGAGCCAGAAATTCCCAGAGCCCTTTTCAAGAAAAGGGGAAGTGTGGCAGAGCTCTCCTCTTCCTGAGTTTGTAAATGAAATTGTGACAGACCTAATTTTGATATTTGTATTAGAAAATTATTCCAGTGTAAATCTGGCTAATGAAACAGCCAGGGGTAAATGTGCCTTAAATGTTACAGATTTTTAACAACATCCCACTCTGGCCTGCCTTTGTGCCTTACAGCTGTGTCTGGTATTTGTTCTGTTCACTGCAGATAGGATGTCTTTTTTTTTTTTTTTTAATTGTGTGAATTTAGTGCTCAAGAATAGTGCTGCCGCTCAGGAGAACTTATCTACAGCCCACAGGTAGTAAGGGCGCATGCTTCCTTGCTGTGCCCTGCCAGTACACCTCAGCCATGACTGGGCAGGTCTGAGAAGAGTTCATTCTCTGTGCCTGCTCTGCTGAAAATGCCAACACCAGGGCTGATGCTATGTGTGATCATACTCACTCACTGACTAAACCCCCCTGAGTAATTTTACTTTTGGTGGCTGGTCACTGATCATGATTTGGATTAGGGCCCTAGAGGTTTAAGGGCAGATTTCTTCCAGGCCCAGAAGATGAGTACACCTCTACCCTGATATAACACGAATTCAGATATAACGTAGTAAAGCAGCGCTCCGGGGGGGTGGGACTGTGCACTCCGGCGGATCAAAGCAAGTTCGATATAACGCGGTTTCACCTAGAACGTGGTAAGATTTTTTTGGCTCCCAAGGACAGCGTTATATGGGGGTAGAAGTGTATGTAATAGCAGTGATATACTACTTCTCTTCCCCTCCTGTGAAGGGAATGCTCACTCAGTTACTATGACATTCCCCAGGCCCTCTCCCCCACCCAGCCACGTGGAAATGGACTTCTGACACAGCAAAGCTAACTACGCACTGTCCTACATATGCAGCTTCCACATCCTCACTGACTATAGTAGCCAAGCAGAATAGCCTGTAGACAAGCAGCGATTAGCCGAGAGTTCTAACAAGAAGCTGAGATTTCTCAGAACAAAGCTGGTTCCCACAGCTCTCAGTCCATTCATCTTTCCTAGGCAGCTTTCTTCCATACTGGAATCGTGTCTCTGACCCCTGTGCTGCATTGCCATTGGTGCCCCCCTCCCCTCCAGACACCTCCCCCTGCCACAGGTTGAAAAAATCCCCAACTAGGAGTTCAATGCCCCCTAAAGGCCATAGCATTTCTGGATATCATTCTGTGATGGCTTGAAATGTGTTTTCTGGAGAACTAATGGAAACTCCCCCTTTGGCTTGCATCTGTATGCAGAACAAAATGCTGTGAATTTGCTGTATAATTGAATAATATTGAATACAAGTGTTTAAAAATGAATGATACATTTGTCTTGTAGAAGATAATGGCTTGAGAAGGCACCTTTGTGGTTAGAGGATGCCTATGCAGTTTGTGACAGCTTAATTCTCCTTTTAATTGCTTTAAAATTGTCAGTTTTTCATTGCGCACCTTTCAAATAGTGGTTGTATGTGTTCTGTAAAAGCAGTTGAGAAACATTCTTCAAAAAAGGGCTGAGAGGAGGAGCAGCAGATTACTGTGTCAAACGTGCACCCTCTACGAGCAAATCACTATGCGAGTGTAGTTGGTATGCTGCCTCTGACAAAGACGACTAGGAGAATTCTAGAGCTGATACCAAACAATGGTAGCTGATGCAGATACTGTGAGGGAAGGATTTTCAGCAGGGTGCAGAAACACATTGCTCACTACAGAATTCCAACTTGAGCACAGGAGGGGGTCTCCTTTAACTGTCACCTGTCATAACTATGGTAATGAAGATGCTAACAAATATTAACAGTCATCAAGTTGTTGCACACCTGAAAGAGCAACAAGATAGAGCTGGAGAAGTGCTTCTTTTTAGCCTCTCATCCATTATTTTCATATTTCAATCCTCTTTCCTTCTGAGTATACATTCTGCTAAAGCCAAAGGAAAATATTATGAATTGTAACCTGAGCCTGAGGAAGGTGGCATCAATTTGCAGCTGAATCACATAGCTTAAGATGAAGTATTTAATGCTCAGACTGATAGTCTCCATAGCCCATACAGGAGGAAAGCTGCAGCCTAGTCTATTTATACTTAAGGAGCTTCAGGCTTTATGCTCTGTCAAGGTGATAATGCAACTCTCAGCTGGGTAAAGTAGGGCCATCCTGCTCTAAGATGTATATACCACCGTTTGAGGTGACAATCAATCTGCATGACTTATACATACTGCTGTCGATGTTCTTCTGGTTAAAGCTTAGCACACTCTTTTGGTACCTGTCTCCTGTTGTCCCTTTTAGGCATATCAGGGTGCTGGGCTATATTTCCACTTAAACTATCAGGAACTGTCATCAAGTGGAGGTCTCACCCTCAGCGCACTTTGCTTTAGGTCCCACCTCAGAGCCTCTGTTGGTTCCCAGTACCCTCAAGCTGAATGGTGGCCCACGGAGTGCGGGAGCCAGGGTGGTGTAACTCTTGCAGGGTTACAGCTGTGCTAGAAGAAAAGCAGTGAGGGATTCCTTTGTATAGGAACAATGTAATAAAAACCTTATCAGTGACCTGTGAGTTGGCCAAGAGGAATGTCAGGCGCTGGCTGCCCAAAGTACAAGAACCAAGTGGGCCATTCACCCCAGCAATGAAGTTCAAAAAGGGTCTGGTGGTCCTGTACACCGGCTCTTCTTCAGGATGTGCACTACATCACACTTTTTTTTTCTTTGCATGAAACCTTTGCCATGGGCTGATTCACATTTCCTACTGTTATTGTGTCAGTAATTGTTTCTTTGGCTGCAACAGCTGAACCACTGAAGGACCAGATTGCCTCTTTACGTTTGTGGGTTTAGTACAGTTTATCTGCCTTACACACAGCACTTCACTCGGGTCTCACAGCCTGGCACCGTTAAAGCTAACAAGCCTGTAGGCCTTTCATGGAGAGGGGGCCTATTTGAGCCTTGAGCACCCATCACCAACTGCTGTTAGCAGTATATCAATGATCGAGAAGAGCTCAGCACACTGGAACAGAAGCTGGATAGTGTATGCCTATCTAAAGGCTCTGGCTACCAGCAAGAGACATTCTAAGGCTCTGTCTACGCTTAAAATGCTATAGCCTGGCAGCTGTGCACCTGTAGTGCAGGCACTTACTGCAGTACCGCATGTTAATCCACCTCCCCAAGAGGTGGTAGCTAGGTTGACAGAGGAATTCTCCTATCCACCTAGTGTGGTCTACAGCAGGGGTTAGGCTGACATAGCTACGTGCTCTCAGGCATGTGGATTTTTCACGCTGAGATGTAGCTATGCCAATGTGAGTTTAGACCAGCTCCGGTCCTCTACTCATGCATGGCTTTCTTCTTCATGAACCACGACCAAAACAAGCACACAGTGCTGAAGTTGTGGCAATTAAAGATATAGGGGTGGCAAAGAACTCCATTCATACCTGCTGTTCAGTAGTTTGTCAGACATGAGAGCTTTACAGTTAGGTCCAAACCCTATTAAACTAGGAACATCATTTTGTTGACTCATAAACAGACATTACTGAATAATGGTGGGGGGGCTTATCTCAAACTGAGTATCAATCACTCATTGCCTTCTGGCCTGTGTATATAATTCCACCTGCTGCTGTATTACTATAAATAAAAATGGACATAATACGCTTCTGGCTTCCATGTATAGGGTATGACCTGAAACCCAGGTAAGCTGCCCAGGAAGTCAAACCCCTGCTCCCACACTTCCTTGAGGTCCCCAAAGGCTTGCTAAAATCTCCCATAAGCCACTGCTTCAGGAACTGTTCACTCTGCTGCCCTCCAACCTCACAAAGCATACCTACAGCCAAACAGACTGGGAAGTGCAGACACACAGCTCTGGTGCTCGTTACACAGGTGTAACATCATTGGTTTAGTTACCAGCCTGAAGCAAATAAGAGAGCAGGTGCTTAACTGCAGCTCAGAAACAAACATGCAGGTGTCTACATTGAGAATTTTGGGCCATCTTCCCACTCTTGTTCTACCACAGGTGGAAGCAACAATGGAGGCTGGAGTGCAGACAGCAGGCAGGTGTTTTTTAGTAACCAACCCCCTATTCTGAATGGGGCTAGAAAACCCTGGGGTAAAGCACACCTGGGTCCTGTCTGCACAATGGGCACTGATTGAACTGCACACCATGGTGTGCAGTTCAATGTCCTGCCTGTGTTTGTATAAACAGTCCAAGAAAGCATGAGTGTACATGCATATATGCTAAAGACAAGCAATGGGAAGTAACTGGCCACAAATGCTGGCTGCTGACTAGTCATTTATTAAATACTTGGTGAGAAACCTGAGTGCCAGGCCCAGCTGTCTATGCTGCTGAGCCATCTGCAGAACACATTATGAACCAGGTACTCTACTTAAGGTAAGTTTGAGAGAGGGGCTTGATGGCAGTTATTAAGCATACCCCAGCTGCAGGAATGCACACATATTTGATACAACACAGAAGTCATTGCTGAGTAATGCCCTTTCCCATCTGGTAATAAATACCCAACAGAATGGGATCTGATTTGCTATTTACTATGCATTAGTCTAGCTGGGAGAGCGATGGAAAGCAAGCTAAAGGAGTGCTATAGCACTAGGCCTTGCCTGCCAACAAGGAAATTCCTCTCCTCCCTCCAGCCCTCACACTGGGACTTTTGATTTTAATAATAAAAAAAAAAATTAAAAAGGCATGCCTTTTCTGTTGCAGAACAAGTCCTGTTTCCCTCCTACAGTCAACCAATTACTAGTTCACATGACCTCATCGTCCCTGTGATTAGGGCTGCTGTGTGGTCATGGCAATTTTTCTGAGTCACAAGGTGAAAAGGGCTAAAGCTACATCACTGTACCAAAACAAAAGTCAGATAGTGCATTGTGACTCTGCTAACCTCTGTGTTTCTACTGAAGTGTGGGGAATGAAACCACAGAAGGTGCAGTAATAGTTACAGACATTGGAGGTCCCATCCCCATGTTGATCCCATTTGAAAAAAAAAGAAAAAATGTTTTTTCACCTGGCAGAAAATAAAAAGCTTCCCCACCCCCAAGTCTGAAAACCCTCCCTGGAAAATCATTGATCTGAGCCTTTCGTTTTCAAAAGGCCTAGAGGCCATACTGAGAAATTAGTTGCAAGTTAGAAATCAGTTCGCACTAGTGAAATATCAAGTATGCTCATTTAGCAACACTCACCAAGAGAAGGATTGTGAGGTTAAACCAAAACTAATGTAAAACTAGGAGGCAGGGGAGGACTTTGAAAGTTGTTAATACCAAACAATTCTCATTGATGGATTTCTTTTGCCCTCTTGTGGGCAAACTTTTCTGCTGCAGCTTTCTCTGCTGGTTTATTAATGTAACCTATGAAAACAGTGGCCTGGGCTGACAGCACACAGGGAATGACAGAACGTACATGCAGCCTCTAACATTTGGAGGGTAACCACACAGAAAGCAGAAGGCTCTTTTGTGCCAACAGAAGAAGAATATAGGGCACTTAAAACTAGCTCACTTTCTCAACACCAAATGGTAATTGTCAATCTTTACCAGCAAAATAGAGGTAGCTGCATAGACTACAAAAAAAGGCCTAAAGCTAGCATCCTCTTCAAATGGGAGAGCCCACACTATTCTGGTTGCTTGGAGCACACACACAAGTGCCCAGCTCCTTTGAGGAGGAAGAAAGAAGATTCTTAGTAGTATATTGACTGGATTAAAGTATACATGGGACTATTCTGAATAAGCTGATCTGAGAAAGCCCGGCTTGCTCAGGGGACAGGCAGATAAAGAAGTAAGAGTTTAGGAGTACAAGTCTTATTGAAAGTCAGTGGGACTTGTGCCCCTAATTCCCATAGGCTCCTTCAGAAATCTCATGTAAGGAGTCTTCCAAAGCACATTTTTGAAAATTAATGGAAGACAAAACATTAACAGCCATAGATTTTACAAGAGATGGATTTAGTCAAAAGGGGGAGAAGTAATTTTATAGGTACAGTATATTGAGGGCTTTAGGCCTCTATAACCCAACCACCAACTTCTCTTTCACAGTCACACACACTCCCTACCCCCTAAGCTTGGTCACCATCATCATTTCTTCATCTTTGGTCTCATCTCACTCCAACACCTGTGGGCCTCAGCTGACAGGGAATTTCCTAGCCACCGTCACCAGGAGCTGCTCTTCATCTCCTGGCCTGACTTACCTCGTATGTGTGTGTGGCCATGACAGGCTCATACCAACAGTCTCAAGCTGGTGGGCGAGAAAGTAAGCATACTATAATTGAAGAAGTAGGGAAGATCTCATACAGACAGGAATAGTGAAAAGTGGGATGTGCTGTGATTACACAGAGGTGGAAGGACCTGGTCATAAACAGAAGGATATAGATAGGACCTATGTATATCACTATACATAGGGTCCAAAGAAACCTAGGGCTTACCCTTATGGCTGTGCCCAGCCTGTACAACGGAGGGTACATTGGCAGCTTACCAGGAAGCAGGTCACATCTAACCTGAATATAATTCTGAGAAATGTTGACAGATTAACACACACACCTATTTGTGTCTCCCATGTGTCTAAAAGATTAAGAGAAATTGCTCCTTTGAATTCACTAGGAATAAAACCATGTGATTGATCTGCTTGGTGTCCACTCTTCAGTGTTAGAGAGGAAGGACGGGCTGCATTGCATGAGCGCGTAGGTGGCATGTCGTGCTCCTTGCTCTAAAGAGGAAGCTCTCCCTCCTACCCTAAACTAAAGAAATTGACCTCTGCAATTAACTGCAGATGGATGAATCATAGCATACAAGTGCTACCTGCATATTATCTAGTGAGCCAACAGATTAGAGGCATATTCTGCTTTGTTACACTGGTATAACTCCACTGACTGTACAGGAGTTACTCAGGGACAAAGCCCTGCTGCGTCTCACTATGTCAACAGTAATAGGGACTTTGTACTTATGAACAAGCTGCACTGCCCTTCCCACTACTCAAGTTAAGTTCATTTTCTATAAATCCACAGCTGTGTTACTCTTCCGTTACATTATTGTGCCTTGTTTCTTGTGCTTGTGGCTAATTGTTCCAGTCACACTTGTCTCAAGTTAAACCCTTTTCAAATTTACAAGAATTTTTTTTGTCCCCGCAATCCCTAACAGAATGCTGACTGATATGTTCATCTGAAAACCAAGGCCCCATTGACTTTCAGCAGAGACAGGTTTCACCCCTCTGGTCATGATACAAAAACTGAGGTACACTTCACCCTTTATACCAATTTCAACGCACATGGTGAAGAAAAAGGTGTGTAGTTATACCATACTCACATGGTTTGCGAAAAAATAAGTAAAAAAGAAGCCTTAGAGAGAAAGGTGCATCTCTGTCACCATTACATGGGAGCAATAATATAACACACTTGGTGGAGTGGAAGGAACTTACAGAACAATGAAAACAGAAATAGGAGAAAAATGTAAAAAGCTATTTCCCCAAAAACCTGCATGTTTGACTTAGAATGTTTTAGCACTTAGAGAAGCATTTTCAAAACAGACATCTAATTTCAATCTTACCCAGCCGAGTAGTTTGATCATTCTTCTCTAAACTAGGATAAATGCATCCCTACAGCTAACTTTTCATTTCTGAGCCGCCTTAATATTTTTAGCACAATATTTTTCAATGTCACAAATACTGAGCATATTTCAGAAGATAATTTGTGGGAACTGCCACTGAAAATGTCCAACTTCGTAAGACTGTAAGATGAACACTTCTCCCCAGTCCAAGGACAACGGAAACCCTCTCCATCAAACGGCAAATGGCCCTAACTAGAAACAAAGGAGGAAGCAATTTCCTTCATTTTCTTCTGGCAGAAGTGGCTATTAATGCCAAATTATTAGTAGATGAGATGAGAAAGATTGTAAGCAAGTTACTTACTAATATTTTATTTAAAATTATTAAAATATTTTAGAAACCCAGTAAAAAAGCATAGCACATTTAAAAGGCCACAGGTTTAGAATGGAAAATTCTTTATGTATTTTGAAATACTTCAACTGGAATTTCAAGGCATTTGCAGTACACGCCAAAGAACTGTACATAGTTATACAACCATTATATTTTCCTAACCCAGTAAACATTAAAAAAAAAACCCTCCTTAAATCTCAAAGTAATGAAAATACAAATTAAATTTGCCAGTTAAAAATTATCTAGATATACATTACACATGTACAGCAACAAATGAACATATTCAAAGGTGTGTTTATACATACATTTTATATCTTAAATAGCACACTATCAAGCTAATTTGCTGTGGCAATCAATTATACATACTTTTTAAAGAACCTCACAAAATGTTTCCCTTTACTGGAAGTTTTGTATTTCTCTTGTACGAGTTGGTTTCTGTGCTTTGAATGGAACTAAAATCAACATGATGGCAAGTGCTGTTATGTCAAAACATCTTTTGCGGGACTCTGGGAATAGTGCAAGATATTTCACTTCTTTCCAGGTGTGGAGGGTGAAATTGGGAAGCTTTGTCACCACGGAATTTGGTATAAAGGCTCATCAGGTGCTTCTGGTGTCTGAGAAGGACCCATTGCAATAGGTTTAAGTCTCTCAATAATGATGGCAGCAGGCCCATAATCCCATAGACAACTACTGATGACCCTCTTGGAGATAGGACACAATGCACAGGTAGGCTTCCTATAGTAATTACTCTCTTCCATGGGTTTTATTACTGATTAAGCAAGAATTTTTGCAGGAACATTTAATCCTGCTTAAAACTGCCCCTCTCCACTTTTGGGACCAAGCCTAATTTAAAAAAAAAAAAAAAAAAAAAAGTTGAGTGTGACAAAAAAAAATCAAATAGGATATTTTTTAGAGTGTGAAAAAAATTCAAAACCATTTTTACAGCAATAAAGTCTCTCACTCCAGCCAACGTACAAGTGTGGCTGGGTTCTGAAGGACTTACATCCAGCTCTCTTCTATTTATATGGTTTCTACGGTAGTTGGTAAAAACTGCTGCCAAATATCTATGAAAAAGTTACATGCTCAGTCTTCATAGGTTCACTTAAAGAAACTCAAGAGTTGTAATCCCAAAGTCTTTTTAAACAAAAATGAAGAGTTTTAGACCAACATCATGCTCATAAAACTTATGCCAACACCACACATGCACACACCATTTTAAGTTAGTAATTCCAGTTCTGTATGTCCACTACGATGTGCATAAACTCACCTGAACCCAATTCCAGGCTGGTCTAGTGGTAGCACTCTATTGCCACATGAAAGAGACTGCGAGTCTGACAAGAACTGGGTGTGCTTTTGAGGGCAGTGGGCCTTGCATCTCCCAGAGAACGCCTATGGCAGATTAGAAAATAGAGCTAACTAGTTCCTAAACATTATCCGTTCCCTTTTCATGACATAGTTAATAAATGTTTTTCATTCCTTTCTATTGGAAAAGGGCATTTTCAGCCTCTTATTTTAGAAAGAAATAAGTTGACACTCAAATCTGTATGAGGTCACCCATTTGTTGTGGAGAGTGGTGGAAGCCCCATTGCTTGGGACATTTAAAACTAAAACTGGACAACACATTAGGAACACACACTACAGGGAACAGTCCCGACATAGCAAGGGGGTGGACTGAATGCTACTTTCTACTTATAGCAAGGTCTTTATTTTTAAAATCAAGATTTATAGCCACTTTTGATGCAAAAAGCAAGTAAAAATCTAGTAAAAACCATGCACAGAGAAATTAACAAAACAGGATGGAGCCAAAGATTGATGATATTCATTGTAGTGATTCTAAATGAAGGACTTACACAGTATGACGGAGATCCCCAACACTGGGAAGTTATATATTTTCAGGGGTATTGCTTGTAAAGGTACCTTAAAGGTATCTCTTTTATCATGCACATAACTACCAGTGACGGCAACATGTGAGGAGACAGTAGGTCCTTAAGTACAGATGTACAGAGAAAATAAATATGTCCATCTTAAGGAAGAGCAGATTTCATTCAGAAATGAGGAAATTTCACTAAGGAAAGTGTACATTTATTCTGAATGTAAGCTTCAGGCTAAGCTTGCTGCTCTACACCACCTAACCGTGTTCCTTCAGCAAAATGTAGTGTTAGTGTCAGATTTCCTTCACAAACAGGTTCAACCCTTCGGGAGCTGACACGTTTAACGAAGGGAGACCATTACAACCATATTATGTATGATCATCAGAAAGTAGCAGCCTTAGAAAAAGCCTCTGACTTCACTTACAATACTTTAAATCCCTTACTACTCTGTCCTCAAAATAGGGCGAGGGTAGAAGACAACCTGTTCCTAGAGGGTTTAGTCTCAGTGCCGCCTCAATGATTTAAAGGGCTGTAGGTTTGACATAATACATTTTGGAAAAGTGATGTTAATAGTCTCAAATCATGGAAGACATGGCAAGTATCATGGAAAGTCAGACAACAAACTACTTTTACATAATGAGGCCTTTAAGATACTGGTGTTTTGGGGTGGGTTTTTTTTTTTTTTTTGTTAAATATATACTTTGAGCGCCTCATGTTCTCTTGGAAGTTTACTACAATTTATCCTGCTTGCATAGCCCTCCCTTGCAGGTGTAAGAATCTCATTTTCCCCTTCCACAGAGAAAAAAAAACCCAACCAGCAAAAAAAATCCCACCCTTCAAACATCTGAAGAATGCGTTTTCACCACTGCCCTGCATATGTGACTCAACCTGTCTGGTCTTTTGCATCTTTGCACTGCTTGTGCCTAACCCACTGCTCACTAATAGCTTCCCTTTTCATCCCAGGGGCTGCTGTCTTAAGTCTAGAAGTTTATACAACTGCTTACTTACTTATTTATCCAGTCACCAACTGAGCTGCATGCAGGAGCAAGGACAAACAATAATCAACTTTCATGACCATTCATCTTAGGTATATCTCCATATATACATATATCTATATCTCATAGAACTGGAAGGGACCCTGAAAGGTCATTGAGTCCAGCCCCCTGCCTTCACTAGCAGGGCCAAGTACTGATTTTGCCCCAGATCCCTAAGTGGCCCCCCTCAAGGATTGAACTCACAACCCTGGGTTTAGCAGGCCAATGCTCAAACCACTGAGCTATCCCTCCCCCCACTGTGCACTGGAACGGTGCCAAAGTTTCATTATTTTATTTTTAAGTTAAACTTTCCCTGGCAAAGCTTAAGCTAATTACTTTTTGTCTGCCCTCTTGAACTGAAAGGATTAATTGGTCCCTGCTCCCTCTTTTTTAAAAATATATCCCTTTAACTGTTTGTAGGCAGTTAGTCTCCTCTCAGTTTTCTTTCCTCTAGGCTGAAAATATTGGCCTCTTAACCTTTCCTCTTAAGGCTAATTTTCAAATTTCTTCTTTCTTTAATGGGTTTAACGATATTTTTAAAGAATGCATCACTTACAGCTTTAAACTTCCACAAATATGGAGTGCAAAGGTCACTCTATGATATACCACTTGACTATCAAATACACACATGCTAGCTGTATCTGTTTTACCGACTGCCTTTAAAAAAGAGCAGTGACTTTCAGAGACACAAAACAGAATCTAGAAGTATGGAGTAAGACACACAAGATAAAATCAAAGTAAAGAACAACTCATTTGGGGATAGAAACCTCTATGAGATTGCAAAATTTAGTTTCCCTTTTACATTCAGTTTAACCGATTAAAACAAGGAAGGGATTTTATTGTACTAAGTCATTCTTAGTATCAGAGGCAAGAAGCCGGATATCACCAACA
The DNA here is from genome assembly GCF_002925995.2 of Terrapene triunguis. Taxonomy (NCBI): domain Eukaryota; kingdom Metazoa; phylum Chordata; order Testudines; family Emydidae; genus Terrapene; species Terrapene triunguis. Next base: position 2,506,821 of record NW_020664435.1, on the reverse strand, counting down.
TAGGTAGGTGTGAATTAATGCAACAGAATTCTAATTCTAGCCTGCTGTATTTACATAAAATTTAAATATTTTAAAAACATAACTCAGAATTTAAGCCTGATGAGTTCGCCTGTATTACAGTCATTCTTCTCAGAAGTCTCAGTGCTTTCAGTTACTGATGTCTATTTTATGTTTAAATAAAAAAAATCTATTTGGAGGCAATTTCTTCCTTTTAGAATGTCCCTCTAACAGTTATTAGTCAGGACAAGTTAGATGGAGAATTGTACAAACCCTGATGCTCAACATACTATTGTTAAAAAAATTAAGAGTCTATAAAAGCTTATGATTGGGTCAGACTTGTACAAAGCTGGCTAGATGCAAAAGAGAGAGAAGACAAAGTTACCCTCAATGCAGTGAAATAAGTAGGGAAATGAAAATTTTTCATCTTGATTAATTTAACTCATAGAAATTAAAGGACTTTTTTAAAGTTTAGATTTGGTTATTCAGCGGCTGATTTTCTGGTGTGTTCTGTGTGTTGCCAATGTTCTCTGATTTATTTTCCTTCACTTTACGTTTCTCCATAAACATGTGAATACCATCAGCTAGAAATCCTATACTTGCCAAAAAGCCAAACACCTGTGAATGTGAAAGAAACAGTTATTTAAAATGTATACATAAACATTAATATTATTCCAACTTTGATTGAGAACCTGAAGCAAGAGAACAAGCAATCTTCTTCGTGCAACCCTCCCCCTCCCAGCTTTACTGTAGTATTTCTATATACATTCAGTCTCCAGTCTTTTGAAGTCAGTGGTTCAGTTCTTAACAGAAAGATCAGAAATCATAATAGTGACATGTTTTGTACTTTATAGTTTTTATTTCTTGGATCAGGTGTGCATGGTACAGGTCCTTACTGTTTGACTGCAAGGAATTCAGACTAAAAACTTTTTACATACTAGCTTAGAAGCAGAGATTAATGCTACTTTTTTTTTTAAAGTGTTGGGTGAGGCAGTAGCATAGTAGAGATATAGTCAAGGCCAACTAAAATGAGTCAAACTGGTGCCTGAGCATTAACGGGATTCAGTGAAGTTTGAGAGGGTTACGTTTTATACAGTTGATTTGAGCCAACACAATAGAATATAAACAATTAGATCTAAGAGTGAAAGAATTCTTCCATCTCCCTGTTCTGGGGGGGAGGGAAGGAGGGAGGGAGGAGGAGCCATGCAAGTGTCCGAGTTAATATTTGTGACACAAATGAATATTACAGAAGATAAACGTATTCTTCCTGTAAATTCTAAGATCATTCTGATTATAGGATCAGAGTTCTTTATTTTTCTAATGAATCTTTATTCAAGAAGAATGTTCTTTGATTTTGATGCTTTATAATTTAGCACAGAAATAATATGAAGACTCTTTAAAAAGCGTGCTGGAGAAGCGAGACACTGTGACTTCTCCACATGCATCCCAGAACTGCAGAACCTCCAGTGTTCCTTGTGAGCTACATGTCCTGCTGCTCGTCTAACTATTTCTGGTACCGTATAGCTTCCTAGAGGCTCTGAATATTCACACTTGAACTCTGCAAGTATCCTCCCTGCTATAACTGACTCCCCAGCTGTATGTCTGTTACCACTCCCCACTCAGCCTTTACGAGAATGTTCTAGAGTCCCTAGGACAGTGGTCCCCAAACTGGGGTGTGCGCCCCCGTATGGGGGCGTGGAGGAACATTCGGGGGGCGCGTGTGGCAGGGCCTGGGCCAGCCCCAATGAGGGGGCAGGGAGGGAGCACCATCCAGCCCCACTCTGCCCTCAGACCAGCTCTGATCTCAGCCTCAGCTCCGCTCCAACCCCTGCTCTGCCTCCAGCCCAGCCTCATTCCCTCTCCACCTCTGGCCTCAGCTCGCAAAGTCCTAGAGCCTGGGCTCCAGCCCAAGTCCAGACATCTACACAGCAATGAAACAGCACTGTAGCCCAAGCCCTGCGAGCCTGAGTCAGCTGGCATGGGCCAGTCACGGGTGTCTCTTTGTTGTGGAGAAAGCAAGAACAAAACCTGGTGAGTCTGAGAGAAAAGGTGTAGAACCTTGGGGGCCAAGGCCAGAAGGAAGGGTGAAATGAGGATAGTGACCCATGGAGGGGCCAGAAAACACAGGGCCAAGGTTGCACAGCTAACTGAGGGGACTAAGAGCTTTTCCTAGCATCCACAATATTATGGAGCTCCTAGGGTGCACTGAGCTTCCAGCAAACCTTATGAAGACCACAGCTGTAGAATGTGCCCATCATGTGGATCTCCCACACTCTGTTGTAGCAGAGGTTTATGTACCAGGTCTTAGGAGCCCTAAGGTAGCCACCTCTTCCTGCATCCTTACCTCAACAAATGCATTGCCTTCTGCTTTCTGCCCACAACCTGGCCAGAGCTTCCCTTCCTCTAAACCTTGAGCAGAGGACTGAAAGTTTAACATGGTATGGAGTCTGGGGTGTTTTCAGATACTTACAATTGCAACAGTTTCAACAGATGACTTGTCATTGGTTGCAGCAAACACAATGGAAGCTACAAAAAAGAGAACTCCCACTACTGTAGTGACCCAGAAATCCTGCAATCATAAAAAAAAGAGAAAATTACAAACTAGTGGAGGCACTGGTTGGTAAAGGAACCAGTATATTAAAAATGCCCAAGTTAATCAGACAATGAAATCATATGTGAAACCTGGCGCTATTATAAATCTAGAAAACATGTATATTTCTAATTATATACAGCACAACGTTCAACTGCAGCAATGTGAAAGGAGTCTGCATCACATACTATTCTTTCTATGCCTTCCCCCTTCCTACCTCACTCACATCCATGTAACTTCTCTCAGCACATTCCACATTCAGAAGAAGTCTGTTTAGCTATCCTAGTTTCATTAAGTTCTTAGAGGCCTTGGGGAAAAGGGAGCCTTACAAATAAGTGCATTCACTCAGATCTCTTGGTACTGATACTCTCCTACCTTTATGCCTTCAGTCACAGAATCTACATATTGTTTGCTATATGACACAATTCTTAAGTTAGGTGGATGCTCACAACACAAAATAGTGTTCTTGCCAATATTGTATTTTCTGAAATTCAAAAGCATACTGAGCATAACTGGCCTCTGAAAGAGGTGGAGGATGACATGGGGTAAGAAAACATTTCTGTACATTAGATTAGGGAAACAGGCAAGTTCCAAGTAATTAAATGAAATATTCTACAGGGTGAATCCATGTGATAGACAGGGATCCCAGTATTATGTGCTGGCAACAAACTGCACTCCAGAGAGGCTATAATATAATTTAATATTAGTTTGTGTGACAGAATGCCAAGTCCTAGGACTCTGCCTGGAAATGCAGATCTATGCTGCTGATCCACCCCAAGGGCAAAACCAAATGGGCCTCAATAGCTCCAGCTCAATAAAATGAGAGTCTAAAGGGCAAGTGAGGAGGTATTTCAAAGCAAAACCCTAGAAACAGGGAGTTCAGAGGAAAACTCAGGTGAAAGTTTAGATTTGTTGTTTTAAGTTAAGAATAAAGGAAAACCCCAGAAAGGGAGGTAGAATGAGTTTCAGATGGGTATGTGTGTTCATGTGTGGTGGAGACGACTCGTTTATATTTTAATTGAAAAGGACATAGTCACTTTTAAAAATCTCATTAAACACACATCTTACCCATGCCACTAGCACAAGAGATTATAAGAACTCCCAGTAATCTAATTTACTTTTCACTACAGGTTCTCAGTGTTGCCATGTTTGGGTTGCAGAAGAATGTTTGATTTTTTGGGGAGGGGGAGGGAGGGGGAGTTTCCACTGAAATTTAAAAACAAAACAAACAAACAAAAACACATGGAAATATTTCTCCTGATCTTACATTTTGTGAGTTCTGACTTGTTCTTCCCCTCTACTCATTTTTACTTCTTAATGCAATACCAGGGAAAAAACCTGCACTTCTTGTTTTAGAAGTTCTATAAACTCTTTTTGCTTATTTTATTGGAGACGAGAAAACACAGGAAAGCCCCTTTAGGAACAGAATTTGATTTTATCTATGTCTTTTCATACCAAAGGAATCCCACCTCACTTTACAAAAATGATCTTGAAACAGACATGGCAATCTCCTGCAGAGCCAGAAATGCAAACATGGGAATTACAGGGTAAAATCATTTGGCCTGTGTTATGCAGGAGGTCAGATTAGTTGTTCATAATGGTTCCTTGCAGACTTAAAAATCTATTAAACCTAGCTGTAACAAAAGAGATGCGCACACGTGCTCAAGAGAACTTTTGTTAAATAAAACATGCGTATTGATCCTTAACTAAACCTATTATCACACATAAGAAAATCTTTACTGTATGTCCGGATACATAAAATTGGAAAATACTAAAATCCACTGTGCCTTCCCTCACCCACAGTAATATGCAGGGAGGAGATTCACTGGCATCGGACTCATATTGTCAAGTGACTTTTCAAGCAGTGTTACCCCTTTCTTCATGCTCTTTATGCTACTCAGCTAGTTAAGGGGCACACAGAGGAGAAACACCTGCTTTGGTCTGAATACTGGGTCATTTATCCCAGGTTTAGAACCAGCAGTCAGCTTTCCTGGAAAACAAGCTGTCATCTTTCCAGTTCCACAGCCCAGAGCTGAAACTCTGTATCTCACCGTAGCCAACGTGAAAATGTGTAAATAGTTGCTAATATAAAGAAGATAACTCAGTTAACATTGTGTTGTCTTGTTACCAAATAGTATATATTGTCTAGACAGAACAGTCATGTAACTTAAATTGCTTTAACAAAAAACACCTTAACATTTAGAAGCGAAAATAATTAAAAATAAAGCAGTTCCTTACCAATGTCCTTAATCTAGCCTTCTCAACTTTATCATATGCAGAGGTGCAATACACAATGAATATCAGGAGACTCAGAAAGGTGGCACTGAAGCTTATAAACTCAAAGAAATAAAGCCCACCACACAGGACACAACTCTCCACAATTTCTTCAAGGATGAAGGCCAAAAAGGAAAGCAGCTGTGGAAAAATAAAGATTATTCAAATTATCTAATCAATTTGCCAATGTTTGTACCAGGCAGTCAGCTGATATTAAAGCAGTGAAAATAATTATCTCTGATAAAAGAAAAAAGTTTAAATGTCAAAGCCAAAATAATTTTGTATTTGTGGTTTGTGACCTGACAAACCATTAGACAAGTACAAAAATGCCACAAATTAAACACTTGATATGTAGAGAAAAATGCAACCTTGCTGTTAAAATTAACTAATACAGTAGATCAAGCTGAACAGAACACAATACACCAGGCACACACTTGTTGACTATACAGTATACATTACCAATTCATGGTTTCATGCATGAGAGTGAAGGGAGCAGACTAGGAAGACAGGTTTTTGGTTGTTAGATGCTCACGCAGGACAAGCGAAATTGTATTTCTTTCTGCCTATTGGGAATGCTGCAAGACCTGAATGTAGCGTCAGGCACATTGGCTAGCATGTACAGCCCAGAGCTGAAAATGAAAACTAGTGCCCCAGCTTCCTTATAATAAATGGCAGAAGCTGGTCATCCAACTTAGCTGCTTCTCGAAGTTCTACTTTTGATGCTGTTGAACCATTTGTGCCCCCGCCCTACTTCAGAGAAAGTACACATAGCTAATTATGCACACACTCCCCACCCCAGTGCAGTATGGGGAAATTGCTCTTTTCCAAAGCAAAGAGCAAGGTTTTTTTGCTGAGACTAAGGTCAGACACATCAAATGGTCAATCTACCCAGAAGTTCTACACTCACCTCAGACCATTTTATTTTTGAGGGAAGGACATGAGTTATTTTTTAAAAAAGAGAACTCATTTGATCTACTAAAAAAAAAAAAAGTTATGACAACTAGATTGTCCATGGGACAAGTTTCTCTAGCTTGAAGAAAGGAGAACACAGTTGTACTGCTATCCTCTCAAGTGTGTTTGCATAACATTTTGTTTGCAGTTCTCTCATTTTGGCCACTTCCCAATGACTAGCTTTCCCCATACTACATTACCCCAGCAGTAAAGATTCAATGGAGTAGGACATTCCAGGAAGGGAGAACCTGACTGGGTCATAAAATTAAGGGTAACTCTATAAAGGCTTTGTTTCCATGCCAACTATTCACTTTTTTACAAATAATACTTGTAAAAAAAATACTTCCTGAGTAGAGGGCTTAACTTCAGGACTCTATTAATGCTGATCTTAACCTGCAGGTATCACTCTTAACAAGACTTTGCTCATCTCTACACCCATCCCCCTCACAGGCTGTATCTATACTGGCAAAATGCATGATTTGCAATTCATTACTGTTGCAGCAGCAGCAAAGGTTGCAGTGTAGACAGGTCTTTGGCACTTTTACCAACACATCATCTAACCAACGTGACAGTCTACTCTGAACAGGTTAAGGCAACATGGAGGTAAAAATAAGAGACCTGTCTCAACTACATCTAGTGGTGCTACCAAAGGCAGAATGCAACAGTAAGAAATTAGGACCTTTAATTGGGTTGCAGAAGAATGTTTGGGTTTGTTTTTTTTATTTATTTATTTTGGGGGGGGGAGTTTCCACTGAAATTTCAAAACAAAAACAAAACAGAACCCATGGAAATATTTCTCCTAGTCTTATATTTCATATAGACCAGACCACAGAGAGCTAATGCCATCGCCTTTGCAGCACTACCTATCTCTACCAACTTTATGGTCAGAATCTGGGATTTGACTATACGCAGACAGCATGCTCATCTCTAGACAAAACGGTATTAGTTTTAATACCTTTAATTTACAAAGCAAAATTAACCTATAAAAGTTTGTGCGACATTGCTATAGTTTTCCAACTCTGTAGGAATGTGTTGCTCCCGAATCGTCTGCCCACGAGAACGGCAAACTGTTCCCTTAGCAACGAGGCAGGAGTGACCTTGTCCCAGCGTCTGTGTTTGGGAAAACTTTTGGCTTGCCTGTTTTTCTCCCTTGCAGCTGGCTTTCACGTGCACAAGATATGGGGCTGTTACTTTATGTAATTGACTACTGCATGTCTTCTTCATGCGCAAGATTTGTACCAATGAGAAGAGTTGTAAACAAAGTAAGGAGAGAAATAAAAGCCCCAGGAAAAGTTCCTGGGAGGTAGAGGGGCTTTTCGGCTACCACAAACCTGGTGTTCTGTTTCCTTTCATCTGTCGTCGCCACACAACTCTATGTCCTGCCACTTTAGATAAAGATTTGTTACATATCTTAGAAATCCTTATCAGAGGGGTAGCCGTGTTAGTCTGGATCTGTAACAAAGTGACAAGGAGTCCTGTGGCACCTTATTGACTAACAGATGTATTGGAGAATTAGCTTTCGTGGGTGACCATTCACCCACAAATGCTTATGCGCCAATACGTCTGTTAGTCTATAAGGTGCCACAGGACTCCTTGTCACTTTTTAGAAATCTTTATTAATTACACTGTTGCTACGCCTGTATAATAGAACTAGATGGGTCAATTTCACTTCTAAGCTCAAGTATCAGTCCCACTAGACTCAGGCCTTGTCTACACTACCAAGTTTTGTTGCCAAAAACTGCCTTTTGGCGACAAAACAGCAAGAGTGTACACACTACAATGGGACTTTTGTCACGAAAAATGCCCAGCATTGGCGACAAAAACTTCCATCCCTACTACAGACTTTTGTCTTTTCCCCTCCCTTTATTGTCGACGAAGAGCCAGTGTAGACACTGCTGATTGTTCCGTTCACAGAACTGGCTTCCGCCAGTATCCCACAATGCCTGCCCTGATTGCTCTGCTCAGTGTTTTGATCTCTGCTGCCCTGCAGGCATGAGCCCCTCCCCTTTCAAAGCTCCGGGAAGTATCTGTGTGCTGCTCCCTTTGGGGAACTGTAGCGGGGTGGTCACCCACTCCTGCCTTAAAAGGCTTAAAACAGCCCGGGAAGAGGGCTGTGGCAGGGAAGGAAAAGTGGGGCTGATTGGGCAAAGCAGCCTCAGCTGGAGGACACGTCCCAATCAGGCCGTGGCTGGCTTAATGAAGGCCCAGCTGGCCCTTATAAGAGGGCTGGGGCCACAAGCCAGAGACAGACTCTCACTAGCTTTGAGAGGGAGGGACCTGGCTGCAGGGAGCTGAGAGAAGGTACCTGGAGTGCAGCAGGGCTGGGGGAAGGCCAAGGGAGCTGGGGAGTTCTGGCCTGGAAACCCCCAGGCTGTGGCCTAGTGGAAGGCCAATTAGGCACTGGGGTTGCAGAGGGCAGCCCATGGGTAGGCAGAGGCAGCAGGTCCAAACTCCCCTTGCTTATGATGAGTGGCTTTTACACTGCAGTCTGCCCCAGTGAGCGGGGGCTAGATGGTGACTGGCAGTAGCCCATGACTGAGGTAAGGTGGGGATAGAGGGTTGGGGGTTCCCCTGGGTGGGGAGACCCTGAGACTGCAGGGGTATTGCCAGGGGGCAGCACCGGGGCACCGGGTCCTGGGAGGGACATGGGGGAGAGGGGGGGGCTAGTGGCAGTGGGACACTGGCCTGCAGAGGGCACTCGGGAGGCTGGAAATGCTAATTCCCTGAGATGACCAGCAGGAGGTGCTGCAGCAGTGAGTCGTGCACCATCACAGGAACAAACAAAGAGCAAATCATTGGAATGCTCCTGTTCTGCCCAGCACTAGGAACACAGCAGCAGGCAGACTGCTGCTGCAGGGGGAGGGGGACAGACTGCTGTGCTGCTTTGCCATTCCTCAGCATGGAGAGCTCACAGAGCTATTCATGATGCTGCTCTCGGCAGCTGAGGGGGCTGTGGAAGAACTCGTGCAGCGATCAGCTCTTCCATCCCACAACACTGCACTGTGGGATACATACCCACGGTGCATTGGAGACATCATCATCGACAGTGTGAGCAATGTGGACATGATCTGTCGATAGAGGGAGCAAGTGTGAACACCCTTTGGTGATTTTTGTTTTGTTGACTTTTGGGTGTTGACATAAGTTTTGTCAACAAAACTTGGTGGTGTAGACAAGCCCTCAGACACAGAAAACCTTGGGAAAACCAGTACTCTCCAAAGCCCTGTCAAAACTTAAGTGTAGAGACTACCTATGCTGGCACAGTTAAACAGACAAACCCCACCCCCAGTGTACAAGCAGTTAAACCACATGAAAGTGCTTAGATTGATATCGTTTAGGCTATGTCTATGCTAGGATTGCTTTACCAATATAATATATTAGTATTCCTATACTGGCAAAGCACTCTTAGTGTGAATGCAGCTACACCAACAAAGTTATGCTTGTCCTGGTATAGTACAACTATCCCCCATCTGTACAATCTAGATCAGTTAAAAAAAAAATCCCCCCCCCCCCCTAGTACAGGTGGTGTCTACGCTACAGACTTCTGCAGGCAGAGCTATGTCAGTCAGGGACTACACCTTTTCACACACCTGACTGAACAGCTATGCCAGCACAAGTCTGTAGTGCAGACATGGCCTTATTCCAGTTCAGCAAAGTGAAATAAATTATACTGGTATAACTACATCCATACCAATGCTTTTACTGGCATAACTATATTGGTAAAATATCACACACAGCCCGCCAGCACAGTTACGCCAGTAAAACTTTTTAAGTTTAGACTGAGCCTAAGAATCAGGGTTGCAATCTTACCAGTTTATCCAAAGGTTTTGATAATATCTCCATCTCCCCCTTTATATCTTTAAATAATCACTGGGTTTAACTTTCTGATTTTCATATAATAGCACAATAATATATATTTGGACTCACTAAAAGGCAGAAAAATATTTTAATTAAAAACACTTATTTTGGACAATTAGTTGCCAGTGTCCATTTAAAGAGTTGGAATTCAAAACAGCTACTTCTGACTGATTATTTTCTAGCTAATAGCTTGCACCAAGCTGCTGCACATGCTACATAGTGGGTCCTAGTCAAGGAAAATAATTTACAGCCTGAGTTTTTCTTTAAATATGAATATTAGCAGCAGCTCAACACATGTGAACTGTAAATTTCCCAATCTAAACCGTGCCAGAGGGCAACATTTCAGACTAATATTCTATATTGAATACTCAACAGTATTAAATAGGATGATCTTAAAGAGTGAAAAGAACTACAGCTAAGAAACTAAAACAATAAGGCCATTTCTCAACACACTTCCTTTTTCTCCTGTAGTTGCTATTAGGCAGATTGCTTAGAAATCAACTTCTGCATAAAATAATGATTGCTATGGATTTCTCCAAAATATTTCAAATCCATTTTTTGAGGATGTATGGGGGATGTCCTTTTTTGCACTTCCTTTTTAATTTAAAAAGCAAAAATAGCCATTACAGGTATTTTGCATTTCATTATAATAATGTTTATCAAAATCATATTGAAAATGTGAGTCACATGTTTTCATTTTCATTCATAATTTCTGCTTTTTATCAGCAGTGAAGAGTTTCAGAATGAATCACCTTTGCCACTCGGAGAAAAAGTAGAGCAAAAAAGCAGCAACATAATTGCTAGAAACCCACTTTGAACAGAGCTCAGAAACCCAAATAACCATGACGCTATCTCTGGAGCAATGGTAGATGCTCCTCTGTTTGATCCAAAACCAAATGGCTCATGAATGTTTACTAACAGCCATCCTTTTGTCCCTGAAAATCATTCAGCTGCTTGCATGTTAATGAATGTGCCACAGTTAAATTTAAAATCAGTGATGAAGAGGAAAGGTATCACCACGTTAATGACTTCCTTCAGGTAAAGAGGTTTTTCCTACATGCAGGAATTTGACAACATATGTCAACCATGCTTTTCCTATTATGTAAATTGGCAGCTGTGTTTTTTTTGTAACTACTCCTTCAATCTCAATTTCTTATTAAAAGCTTTAGAGGGAATTTATTTAAAAGAAAATGTACTGTCCTTTTCTCCCCACAACTGAGTTCTTTATCAGGAATTATGAAGATGCTTAATTACTCTGTTCTTAATTGGTATTTTCTTCCGCATTTCTGTTAACTGTACTCATCTGCAACAATTAATCCAACACACACCTAAAGCACTGTTGAAGGTGCAGTTAACTACTCACTATGCTCTTTATGCTCTTAAAGTGTTGCAAGGGGAAAAACAAAAACACAGGAGTTGACTAGCAAAATGAGAAAGGAAGAACTGATTTTAAATATTTCTTTTTTAATTGTATATTTTTCATTCTATACATTCATAGTATTCTGTTAAAGCTATTTAACACGTCAAATAATTATTTCTCACATTAACAGAGGGCCACCATCTGTCCTACATTATTTGTAGTGTGGTGGAGCCTAAAAATCCCAGTCAGAGTCTAGGGCACTAGATGCTATACAAACACATGGATTTTCCTCAATAGGGAACAGGAGATTCCACGTTTCAGTTTCCTCAGAATCATTGTCGAGGGTCCCCTGCCTTTAAAACCTGCAGAGGTCCTGACAGCACACAGCTCTTTAGAGGCTAACTGGGACGGAAGTACCTGTGGAGGACAAATGCCTCTGCACTATACTTCCCTAGTTATCCACTCTCCATGACAGCATAGCTCCTTAGAAAAAAGTGCTCTTCCTTTCCAGAATTGCAGAGCCTTTACTGTGCAGAGTCTTCTATACAAGAGGTTCTCAAATTGGGGGGTGGGACAGGCTTGAGAAGCTGCTGGCAGTGGTGCTGCCTTCAGAGCTGGGTGCCCAGTCAGCAGCCACCACACTCCGGGCGCCCAGCTCTGAAGGCAATGCTGCCGCCAGCAGCAGCACATAAGTAAGGGTGTCATGATATTTATTACCTATATACTTAAATGGCTGTCTGAATCAATGCCTTACTATTTTAAATACTTAGTGAGAGCTACATGTTGATTTAAAAAAAAAAAAAAAAATCAGTATATATACTTGTGTGGCAGAAAGAGGGGCATAAACTGCTACAGATGTAAAGAACGGGGGTGTGATCAAATAAGTTTGAGAACCTCTGTTTTATACTGTCTGAAGACCACTAGGGAGAATGTACCCAAGTTCTGTGTCTCCTCTACAATGTCAGTTTGCTACCCTGTGCACTGCATAGCAGAGGGTAATGTGGCCAAAAAAGTATTGCAGCTCACTTTTAAACCATTATCCCCATATTGTGTGTCCAGACCAATCCACCGGATATTAATATCTTCCTTTATCACTTGAATGATAGTATCAATAAATGACTAACATTACATACACTCTTTGTAGTTATGTATAATTCTGTCAAGTTTCTAGCATAGCCTTAATGTTAGATAGGTGTGAACATCCAAAGAAAGTTGTGAAAACAAAGGAAAGTTAAACAAAGTGAAATACTTGCCTATGAAATTGTAACTGTTTAACCACTGTTGTCTAGAGCCTCAATTGTGGCATTTCCCCAGTGAAATCTTCTGGTTTAAAATTGCATACAAGGGTTGCTATTCAAAGGAGTCTGCTGATTTCACAAGTCTTTAAAAGCAGGGTTGGTGCAGTGAATGAATAGTTCAGAAGCAAGAGCAGATCTTTAAGCTTAAATTAGAACTTTCCTTTTCAGTCTAGCGTTGTATACCGAGGTTTCTGCATGCAATACTCTTTTTAATTCCGCCACTTAAATGACAAGTATTACTGCTTTAGATATTAATTTAGAACCCTAAGTCTTGGCACAATGTGCTTTCTCCTATCCAACTTTCTACAGAATTTGAACCAGTTTTGGATTGAAACTACATTCCTTTTGTATTAACCAAAATTAAAAAAACTCCATGCAAAACTCAAAGATCTTAATATCTCTTTGGCAGGTACATTTTTATGTGATACATAAAAGTGGTTTCAAAAAGAGGCTTCAGCAGCAGCAATCAGAGATAAATAATAGCATATTGCTAACAACTATAATATAGCTCAGTGGTTTGAGCATTGGCCTGCTAAACCCAGCATTGGGAGTTCAATCCTGGAGGGGGCCATTTAGGGATCTGGGGCAAAAATCTGTCTGGGGATTGGTCCTGCTTTGAGCAGGGGGTTGGACTAGATGACCTCTTGAGGTCCCTTCCAACCCTGCTATTCTATGATTCTAAAGTACTGTAAAGTGTTCCCTCTATCCTGAATATCATGCTACGATCTTAAAAACTGGAAAGTAGTTTTCTGCAGTTGGCGTTACAGTATTTTAGGGAATATTGTACCATACATAAAATGGAATCAGATGATTTGCTGTATGCAACATCCTATTTAAAAAGCACCCTAGACAAGCGGTAGTTAGTCTGCAATTTTAAGATTGCAGTACTGCAGTTTTAATCACTGTTTTGCATATGATCTGTACGACAGTAGTCTCTAGCAACCCAACGTACTATTTACTATAAAAAAAAATATATATATATATAGTAAGAGACAGTTGCTACCCCGAAGAGCTGAATAGACAAAAGAATGGGAGGGGAATAAGACAGAGGGGTAATATGACCTGCCCAATGCCACATAGTAGGTCAATGGTAAAGCCAGGATTAGAACTCACTTCTCCCAACTCCAACTTGGCTCTCTATGAACTGAGGGGTGAAAACATTATCCATTAGATCACATTACTACACAACAGATTGCAGAGATTACACTAACATATTTACCAGGGTTTCCAAAACAAATAAAACTATTTCACAAATAATTTTTTAAGTAAAACGCAGCATTTATGTGCTTTCCTTCGACAAGGGCATGTCACTCATAGAAAGCTAACTGAATTTCACCCACAGTAATGTACAAGCTTTATTTCTGAATTTGTGTCTGGACCAAGAACTCAAAGACTTGTGCATTTTGGGAGAGAAGGAAGCAAGGTAGAGCCCTGTGCAGATAAAAAATGTGTATCCACATCCGATCCACAAACATGGTCTGCAGATATCCGCATGTGTGGATATCCACAGATTTGCAGGGCTCTAAAGATAAAAGAAAAAGTATCTCTCTGATGAGCTAAACAAATCTGGCTTTGGTTACCTACCCTTCTGGTGTCCCTACAGTGATGGAATACGGCCATAAACTGCCAAAGCTTTAAGAACATATCAAGTTTGTGCCCATGTGGGTCCAGCAGTCTCTTCTTCTCTTTGTTTATGAATGGCTCTAGTAGCTTCTCTCTCCCCCATAACCAGAAAAGCCAAAGAGGGATGCACCTGTAATTGTCTTTATGAAGGCACATGAGTAGTCTATATAAATTACGGGGATTTTTTATATGGGCAAAGGTGTTTGCATGGCAGCAATACCCAGCAGGCTCAAACAATAAAATGTTTTATAATTAAAAAATAAAACAAATCAAAGAAAATTTACCCTCAAAAATATTTATATAAAGCACTTTAGGCTTTGAGAATTGTTTAAAAATAAATGTAAACCATAACTTTCTGAAGTTGTGTGTGTTCCCTTACCATGACTTGGCATTTTCTTTTTTTAAATGACTGTCCTATGTTTTAAAATGTTATGGTCCTCTTTTTGGCAGTGCCTGATTAATGACTAAGGGCAGAAATCACCTGATGCTGTTGTGATTATGACATTTCAGAACTAAAACCCACTCAGCTTTCAGGAAAACTGATACTGACATTTTATGGTTGAGTCCCTTTCCCATTTAGGTTTCACTATCTTCCCTAAATCCAAACCATGCTGTGCTATTTTCATTTTTGTATATATTAACTAGAAATTTGAGAAAGATCATTTATGACCTCCAACATTTATGAATAAGGATCAAAAGATTACACAAAATACACATAAAAAGCCATCAGAATAGGGATGTCTTCCTTTGAAGTCTTAGGATTCTTTTGATTTGGAGTGAACCACTATAACACTCCAACAGCTCACCACAATATAATGAGGTTCAACCAAGATTTTCTACCACTTATAGTAATGGAATGTAGCCTCTGGTACAGAACATTAAGGCCTTCACATGAGTCCAGACCGGTTTAATTTTAAGTTAAAAATTCTAAGACCAGAAATAGCAGTGCTACAGTGGACTGCATGCTCTCGATCCTGCTTATTATTTGAACCTACAAAACGAATTGAAATCACTTGCAAAATCTAGCACAAACTTCTAAACAGTTAGTGTCTGTGATTGTAGTGTCCAAATAGATGTGCCATACTGTTACTGTGAAGATGCCTCCATAGCAATAATAGTCTGAGTCTGTAGAAACAATATTACAATTACAATGCCAGTTCACCAATATACTGGCATTTAAAAGTTGAAAATGTACTATTTAATATTACCAGGAGTTATATATTTACCATTTGATTTAGACTAATTTTTTCACTTTTTAAATTCAGTTAAGACTTTTTAGATCAAGCTAAATTTTCTCTGACTGAAGTAAATGGTGAATGTGTGTCTACACTTAAAAGAAGTATCTGTACTAACTTCTATTTTGGTTAGGAGTCTAGGAAATTATTTTTAAGATTTGTTTTTATTAGAGTAAGGTTTTGTCTTAACATCTTATTGGTCATTTTTATATACCACCTTATATTTTGTGCAATGATAGATACAGCCTACAAAATGGAAATCAAGAGGCAGTAAAAGACAGCAGACAGAAAACTCACTAATGAAAAAGAAAACAAACATTAAATGTAGACAGTAACAACTACATTTACAACTTCATACTTATAGCAACGATATTAATTGCCAAATAAAACACATGCAACACAAAGAAGGGACAGCTGGAAACATTCATTTTGTGTTGTACTCAGTTTTGTCCTCTTTTTATTTAGACAGCTTAGTTTATAACAGAGAACTATAAACTTAACAAAATAGCCAGGGTTTCTATGCCTCTAACATGAAGTAGATTTGTATCGACAGACAAATAAAAGCCACCATAAAAACAAAGTTTTCTTTTTGGTGGACTTGAAACAAATGATTTTTTGAAAATCTACTAGTCTAGTTGAACATTCATGTCGGAAATGGTGTCAAGGCAGGAATAACAAAGAACAGGGGAGTGGTGTGGAAAGAAGGAAGGAAGACTGTAAATGGGGCAGGGGAAAGTGACTGTGCAAGACAACAGG
Source organism: Terrapene triunguis (assembly GCF_002925995.2). Classification (NCBI taxonomy): domain Eukaryota; kingdom Metazoa; phylum Chordata; order Testudines; family Emydidae; genus Terrapene; species Terrapene triunguis. The sequence continues at coordinate 2,490,882 of NW_020664435.1, read as the reverse complement.
TTAAGAAACATTAATTAAGGTTGTATGTAGTGTTGGTGTAGCCTCCTGGTCTCAGGATATTAGAGAGAGAAGGTGGGTGAGGGGATATATTTTATTGGCCCAATTTCAGCTGGTGAGAGACCAGCTTACACAGCGCTCCTCTTTTCACTTCAGAGACCCCAAGAAGAGCTCAGTGTAAGATCGAAAGCTGCTCTCTCACCAGCAGAAGCTGACCTAATAAAAGAGATTACCCTCACCCATCTTGGTTCATTAATTAACGTTTCTTAACCCCTTATTTGCTTTGTGACCCTGCACTGTATAGTCAAGTCAACAGAAGCGTCAACCCTACTGCACACAGCACACCACCCTCTACTCCAAAACCAGCCATGCCACAGCGCAGGACAGGGTCCCAGGTAAATGTAGGGACAGCAGCAAGGGTAGAGAGGAACCCCAGACATGCAGGGCCGCGAAGGACCCGTCCAGCCCCCTGCGCTGGGGCAGCGCCAAGCTTTTCTCCAGGCCCCCGACATTTCCCCGGAGCCTGCGGAGCTGCTGTCTGGTTTCACTAGAGAAACAAACAGACCCGAGCAACCCCCGCGCCGGGGAGCCAGGCAGGGCGGACAAGTCACAGCGCTGCGCTCCGCCGCACACCGGCCCTGCCTGGCGTGAGCGATAAACAGGGCCACACCTCGCACCCGCGGGAGGCTCGAGCCGCCCGGGACCACCCCGGCAAGGCTGCGACACAGCGAGTTTCTCGCCGCCCGGAGCCGGGACCGCTCCTCTCTGCCAGGCGCCCCAGTGCACACGGCGTCCCCGCGCCCCGGGCAGACCCGCGAGGCCCAGGCCGGGGCTCACTCACCACTTGCGCCGCTTTGAGCAGCAGGCGCTGCCGGCTGAGCCGGCCGAAGGTGCACCCGCAGGTACGGGGCTTGCTCTGCGGCTCGGTGGTCGGGCTGTACACGCCGCCGTTGTCCATGGCGGGCGGGGCAGGCTCCGGGAGCCCGAGCTGCGGCCAAACGAACCCCAAAGGCCGGGCTGCGGCGCCCGAGGGCCACCAAGGGGCAGGAACGTCGCTCCGCCGCCGGGGGAAAAGCGCGAATCAGGCAGCGCCCGGGTCCCGCCGCCTCCCGGAATTCCCCTCCCCGCGCTTCGGGGAAACCAGAGGCGGGGCCTGGCGGGCCCCAGCGCCGAAATCTCCGCCCCGCCCACTGTGCCCGCCCTGACCTGTGCTGAGCGGCATTTCCCCCAGTAACATGAGTTTTACATAGTGAGGTGTCATAAACATACAGATCCGGGTAACACACAATCCCTCCTGGGAAGCTTTTCTAAATCACTTTATCTGTAAGGGGTTAAGAAGCTCAAATAACCTAGTTGGCACCTGACCAGAAGGGCCAGTAAGGAAAGAAGATACTTTCAAATGGGGGGGGGGGTTGTTTGTGGCTCTCTTTGGGTATGTCTACACTACGGGATTAATCCGAATTTAGATAATTCGAATTTGGGAAACAGGTTGTATAAATTCGATTGTGCGCGGCCACACTAAGCACATTAATTCGGTTTTTAACCACATTAATTCGGTGGTGTGCGGCCACACTACCCCATTAATTTAACCACATTAATTCGGTGGTGTGCGGCCACACTAACCCTAATTCGAATTAACAAAATCGATTTTGGCGCTACTCCGCTTGTCGAGGTGGAGTACAGAAATCGATTTTAAGTGCCCTTTAATTCGAATTAACTGGCTCTGTAGTGTGGACGGGTGAAGGGTTAATTCGGATTAACAAAGCTAAATCCGAATTAAAGTCGTAGTGTAGACCAGGCCTCTGTTGTTCCCTCTGCCGAGGGAGAGAGACACGAGGCAGGTAAAACATCTCCTGAAAACATACCTGAAATGATGCAGCTAACATTACAAAAATTGTAAGTACGGGCAAGGAAGTGCGTGAGATTATCTTTTGTTTTAGCTTGTGAATTTTCCCTATGATAAGAGGTAGTTTTATTCCTGTTTTTTGTAACTGTGAAGCTAAATCCAGAGGGGAGTCCTCTGTGTTTTAAATCATTTTATTACCCTGTAAAGTTACCTTCCTTCCTGATTTTGCAAGTGTGATTCTTTTACTTTTTTCTTTATAATAAAGCTCTTCTTTTAAGAACCTAATTGATTTTAGTGTCCTAAAGATAAAGGGTTTGGTCTGTGCTCTCATTGTTAACCAATTAGTTGGTATATTATTCTCAAGCTGGCAAAGGGGGTAAAGGGACTTAGGGGGGGATATTTTGGGGGAATACGGACTCCAAGTGACCCTTTCCTGAATTTTTGTGTAAATCACTTGGTGGTGGCAGCAATACCGTCCAAGGACAAGGAAAGGAATTTGTGCCTTGGGGAAGTTTTTAACCTAAACTGGTAGAATATCAGATTAGGGGGGTTTTCATGTTTGTCCTCACATCTGTACCCCAGCGTTGAGAGTGGGGAGGGAACCCTGACATGAGTCATTGGTAACTTTCCTTGCAGCTTGTACAGGAGCACGGCTGCAATCCAGGGCAGCCCTCTGCTCTTGCCAGTAGGCCTATGCCATGCAGGAGGAGCTTCCATAACCCCCACAAGTACCCAGGGTAATTCAAGATCCTTCCCTGTGCAGAGTCCAGCCCCATATCCCTCTGTGACTCCCTCTTCTCCTCAGTCTTCTACCTCTCTACTCACTCCTTAAGGGAAATCCTCATTATTCCCCTCCACTTTCAGGGAGGATCTACAGGGCTCTGTCCTTGGTCCTCCTGATCCTCCCCACCCCTACCTTACCTGTGGGTAATCTCATCCACAAACACAAATTCAACTACCATCTCTAGGTGGGTGAATCAGATCTCTACTCCAACCTGGCTCCATCCAAACAAATCTCAGCCAGGCTGTTTGATACCTTCCTCCTGACATCTACCCCTCAGCTCAAGCTTTACAAAGCTAAAACAGAACTCTTTAATCCACTCCCCAACCCAAGCTTGATCACTGTAGTATCTTGGCTGTCACTTAAGTCAATAACCTGGGTATCATCTTGGACTCAGACCTCTCTCTAGGTTCTCACAACCAGGCTATAGCAAAGTTCTGCAGATTCTTTCTCTATAACAGGGGTCTCAAAGTCCTGGCCCGCAGGCCATCTGCAGCCTGAGAACCTCCCCATTGCGGCTGGCGGAGGAGAGATGTAGGCAGACACGCTGCCGGCAATGTCTGCTGCAGGTGCTGCCCCCCACAGCTCCCATTGGCCAGGGGAGAAGGACAGAGATATCATCACTAGTCGCTAGGCAGAGTCAGCCATGGAGGCAGCATCATTAGTTGCCGGGCAGAGTCAGCCATGGAGGCAGCATCACTTTTTTCCACAATGAATATAAACAAGTCAAAATACCCAACACAACTATCTGATGCACACCTTGAGCAGTTGAAACGTTCAGGATTGCAGCAGTTACTGAGGCCAAGCATCAGCAAACTGACAGAACTGAAGCGTTGCCAGGTATCTGGCTCTGGCAGGCGAAGAATTGTATAAAGTTGTATGACAGTTTTATTATTTCTAAGAAATTTAAAAAAAAAATACAATATAAATGTTTTCTTTTCTGAACACCACCTTCAGTGTCATTATTGGCCCGCTGGGAGGCTTTGAGGACTGGCACTGGCCCTAAGGTAAATTGAATTTGAGACCCCTGCTCTATAACATCTCTAGGATATGGCCTTTCCTATCCACCCACACCAGAAACTCTCATCCAGGTTCTCATCATCTCACATCTGTTACTACATCTTTTTCTCTGGCTTTGACAAATGCAGTCTTATCCCATTCACATACATTTGCATGCTGCTGCAAAAATCATTTTCCAAGCCCATCACTTTGACCATGTTTCCCCTCTTTGCATCCCTCCACTGGCTCCCTCATCTGTCATATCAAATATGTAAGCTACACTTTCAAAGCCCACCTCTCATTCAGTAAACAAAAGTCAACTCCCACCTTCACTTGGCCCATCATATCAGCTTGTCCACTTGTTAAGTTTTCAGACAAGCACCTTCATGCTTTCTCCTATGCTGCCTCTCACTTTTGGGAGGTACATCTTGCAAACATTTGCCAAGCCACTTCATTGTTCTCCTTCAAATTTCACCTAAAAACCTCTCCTTCACTGTGATGCCTATAAAAAACTTGACAATGGTTAGGCTGCTGGTGTGCTGTGACCACTGCCCATTGTACTGATCAATGTTGTCTCAATGTTTCCTTGTACTTCTCTGTCTGTATCCATCTGTTGTCTCTTGCCTTATACTTAGATTGTAAGTTCTTTGGGGCAGGGACCATCTTTTTGTGCTGTGTTTGTACAGCGCCTAGCCAAGTGGGGTCCTAATCCATGACTGGGACTCCGAGGCACTACAATACAAATAAGTATTAGGTGCTACCGAAACAGAAAAGAAGGAATGACCCTTGCTCCAAGGAGCTGAACACACTAAAGCCATACAAGCAGAGGGGAGGACAAATGAGGAAACACAACATATGGAGAGAGAAAGCAAGCTGGAGACTGTCCCTGTATTGGTTATATAAGGGCATATTAGGATAAACCACCCCACTTGGGCTGACTGTGGAATTTTAAAGCACATGCTGCTACCCTTTGAATGAAGGGCCTGCTCCAGTAAACGCTTATGCACTTACATTTATATGCAAACATAGTTCTACCTAGAAGTCAATGGGACTGGCAAACATTAAATAATAGTGCCCATCTCTTACATTGTGCTTTTCATCAATAGATCACAAAACACATTACAAAAGAGATAGGTATCATTACCCAGAGTTTACAAATAGGGAAACAGACAGAGAGAGGTAAAGTGACTTACCCAAGGTCACCTAGCAGTCCAGCAGAGCCAGGACTAGAATCCAAGTCTCCTGAGTCCCAGTCCAATAAACTGGCTTCTAATTCATATATATAGTTATTTCTGAACCTAAGTAGCTGCAGGATGAGTGCCTAACTCCTGCAGCTAGCAGCTGTGGCAGATTCATTAAGCTCATTTGATGACCAGGCATTAGAAAAAAACAAAGAACCATATTCTCCCAGTGCAAGCTATGACAAACATGATTCCCTGCCCCCCAATAAATTGGGTATATAATTATTACATCAAGCACCTGCTCAGGAGATGGATTCACAGTGTGCTGGATCATTTATTTGTTCCTTTGTATATTTCAAATTTGGTGACAGGTTCCTATATAGAATGACTCACTGTTCTCTTTTTCCATTTTTCCCCCCAAGGCGATGAACGGTTTTTCTTCCTTGCTTTTTGATAGAAAATCTTTTCTGGTAATTTGAACAAGTCTGTCTCTCACTCTGGTATGTTGGACAGTGAAGTAGAAAATATCTCTGTTTCAATCTCTTCTCTTATAGGTGGATGTGTAGTAGTAGGATTTTATGTTTGTATTTTGTATAATTTAGAATGAAGGATAAAGAATAATAAGATAATAATATAGCATGTATTAATGTATGATTTGACCATATCCTGCTAGCCACCCATTTTGAATAGCAGAAAGGAATGGTCTAATGTGCTATTGGTAGAGATGCATCAGCCAGAATCTGTGTCTGGGCTGATTTCAAGGCAATAACAGACCTTTTAGGATCACCACTTTGTTGTAGGTTTAGCATTTTAAAATAAGTAAAAGAATGCAATGTTTGTTTTTCTTTTGCATTGCAACTTGATGTTCCTGTTCAAATGTTTTGTGTCAATCAGTTGTGTTTTGTGTGTGAATGAGAAATGTGTGTGTTAAAAGATAAGTGTGAAGGCCATCACCAAACCAGATGTTCTAGGGAGGAACTGAAAACAGACACAAGGGCATTGATGGCAGCGGCACCAATTTAGTGCAGTAGTGAAGACAAGCCCTTAGAAGGAGGGGCCGATTGAGTAGAAGTAGGGGTGGTTGATCCCCTTTTTTCCTGTTTGGCTCTTCTCTTGAATAATTCATGGAGCTTAGAGAAGAAGTGATGATGGTACTGGAATGGCCTGTAACTTTGAGCAGTTTGGGTTCTACTAAACTGCCTTTTCGTTGCAGGCATGTAAATCCCCAATGACTGCAATGTTGCCCTGGAATCCTTGTGTGTGTGTGTAGAGAGGAGTCCGTATACTCACTGAAGAGCTTAGATCCGTCGAGCACCTCTATTGGAAGACCAGAGAACTTGAACCAGGACACACTCATGATCACAGCTGCGGCCATGTATCTGGAGGCTGTGTTGATGGCATCTAGGGCAGCTTGGAGGGAACTTTTTGAGATTAACTGCCCATCGAAGATGGACTGAAATTGCTCTCTTTGGATTTGTGGGAGGGGTAGATAAAATGTGTAAGTTTTGAGTATGTGGTAAAGTTGTATTTTGCCATCAAGGCCTTATAGTTGGCAATACAAAATTGAAGAACAGCTGACAAGTAGCTTGTTCTGCCCAGTAAATCCAGCCACTTGGATTCCTTGTTCATTGGAGGTCTAGATTGAGCCTGATGGCTTCTTTTGTTGGCTACCTTCACCACTAGGGAATTAGGGCTGGGGTGGGAAAAGAAGTCTTACATTCTTTTTAGTGGGATGTAGTACTTCTTGCCTGACTTTTTACAGGTGGGTAGAACTGGAGCTGGTGTTTGCCACAGGGTAGATGCAAGAGCTAGCAATGCCTCATTAACAGAGCAATCTTCCCTTCTGGATTGATATTCAAAATATCCACCAAAGAGAGTTGTGTCTTGAAATTATCAGCACAAGAGGGCATTGGTGGCGTTACACCCTTTTCCGGGGATGAAGAGGACCTGACTGAAGGATGTAAGATCTCCTTGGGCTGAAGTTCTTGTTTCTCTTGTGTATCATCTGGTACCGAAGAAGTGTGCAGTAATGGGAGATGGTCAGTTGGTATCCATGAATGGTACAGTACCAATTGGTGCTGGTGGTCCTTTCTTATCCTGTAGAACTGATCACTGAAATGGCCTCAAGGGTCCCAGTAATCCCACTGAGGAGAATAAGGGAAAAGTCATACTATCTGGGCCTACAATGTTTGGCAGGTCCCCTAGAGTCCTCATTAGGACTCATGGGAGTTTGGTGGTACAGTACCAGGATGGATTTGTGTACAAAAATCTTCGAGTCTGATCAATCATCTCCTGAGCTAAGCTGGGGGGAGGAGGAAGAGGGGTGCTCAGGTATCATAGTCAGTACCAAAGGTTAAAGACTTAGGTAAGTTTTAACTTGTAACTGTCTGGATGGTACTGGTGAGGGGGCTCTGATAGATCTCTGTAACAGTGGAGACTCAGGCTAATCAGAAATAAGATCCTCTAAAAACAGAAATCTAGCAGGCAGCAGAGGGTTTTGATAGCCTAAGGTTAAGGCTTGGGTCAGTACTGGAAGTGGAAATGTTGACTGGTGGGATGGCGACTGCTGCAGTGTCTTGTCTCACTTCAGAGAGGAAGGAAGAGACCAGTTCTGAGGCACATGGTAGCCTGTGTGTACCACAGTGCAGTGAGGGATCAGATGGTTCTGCTGAGATAGATGGCTCTAGTGACAGAGGGCTTGTTCATATGGGGCTTCTTACATGGTACCAACACCTGTACTGGACTCAGTTGGAGCATTAATTCTCCTGAGTGAGTCTTATGGATTGACCTATGCCTTTTCTTCATTTCTCAGGTTTGGGAGATGTACATTTTCTTTAAAGTCTGTCTCAGTGGCCACAGACAAAGCTGAAACAGTGACCAAAGAGGCCTGCAACATTGAAGCCAACATACATGGGTGAGGGGGGAGGAAGTAGACCCTTCTGGAACACAAGCACATTTAATTAAATAGGAGTTTTAGTCTAGTCTCCCGGTCTTTTTTGGACCTGCCTTTGACCCTCTGACAGACTTTTCACCTTGAGGAGATGAGTCTCCCAAACAGTGCAGGCAACTAGAGTGCCCATCACTGTAGGGAAAAGACTTGTGGCAAGTCTAGCAGAGATTAAATCCTGAGGTTTTAGGCATAACAGATTGTGCTCCAGCACTAATAAAGGTCCAAGAATAGGAGCCACCAAGCCTCAGGAGCACAATCATGCTAAACTAAATACAGCAAAACAAACAACAAAATAGATAAAGGCTTTCATGAGGTGAAAGGAGGAAGCTGAATATCGCTAACAGCAGAAGATGCCGTCTCGAGCCATCCGTGGTTGAGAAGGAATAAGCGGTGGCAAGCTTGTGCCTTCCTTTATCCCCTTATTCAGAGCATAAGGCATTGCTCTGTGCAGGCACAGGCCCGCGGATATTACTTTTCAGTCTCTGCTTTAGCACGCATTGGCACATGCACATACGGTATTTTGTGAGAGCACCCATAGGGACGTACTCAAAAGAACAGTGGAGTAAGAATTAATACGGATACTTGCCTGTGGCTCAGAGGTCATCCACAAGCAAAACTAGGAGCTGTCTCTGAACCATACCTTGGGTCCAAAGCCCTCCTTGGGAAGATCTAGGATATCTGTTTGGGTAAGTGTTGCTTGGAAATAAAGTGACCCTTTAGCTGATTCCCAGAATTTACAAGCAGCTTGTGAGACTTTCAGAAAAACATTGATGCACTAGCTAGTCCATTTGCCTGTTACTGCAGTAATATTCCTAGGAGGAATTTGATTGATAGAGTTTATGGTATACATTTGTAAATGCTTGTACTGTGCTTAGAGCAATGGAAAAGTACATTTTTTAAAAGTGCTATTTAAAACTTTCTAAATTTTCTCCCTTCCACTAAAGATCCACTTTTTCCTATGAATCCATCAGAGGGTCTAGTCCTCAACCTATACTCTCGTCACATCTTTCCTTACCTAGTACATATTCTTGTCTGCTGGACTGGAGACTTTTCAGGGTTGGGATTGTGTTGTAGCATTATATAAATAATGGCTTTATTCATTCACTCTCACGTTTAGTTGACTTTCTCCTCTATTAGATCAGTTTCCCCATTTATTGTAGACAAATTGGAAATCTTTTTTTTATTACAGGTCTACAATGTATAGTTCCCTCCCCCATAGTTTTCTCCATTCTCCTCCCCCAATATGTTTTGATCCCTGCCTTACAGAGTTGATGGGTTTGTTGTTTGTGTACCAATATTATTAATTGATAGTACATTTGTGGTGACAGGTTTGTAAATTCATATTAAAACTATTCCAGAAAAAAAATGGTTTGATTAAGATCAACATGGACCTTTTTGACAGCTGAAACAGCAAGAGGAAATTAGACTCAAGGAGACATTCTACTCCCATTAATAGAATGATAAAATAGATTACTCTGAGTGGCAAGTGATAGTGTTTAATCCCAGTTAGAGGACAATAGCCTCCAGTCTCCTTTCTTTTTTGTTATAGCTGCTTTATTTTGTTTTTAGTTACAGAAGTTTTGTCGTGATTTTATTGTATGTTTAAACAGATGGGTATTGTACAACAGATACAGTTCACAGTGATTTGGCAACAGCCACTTTAAAAAACCAAGTGTTTAAACGACTTGTTTGCAATAGATTTTTGATGCATTTTTCCACAGAACATGGTCTTTATTTTCTCTAAAACATGAGGGCACAGCACACAACATCCTTCTACTGGCTTTTCTTTTGTTGCAGATTTGTCCTTGATAAGAGAGGCTAAGGAATCCTTCAATGCGTATATTTCAAAAGCTTCAAATATGCAGAAATGAGGTTTTATGTTTTCATGCACTTTAGTATTGAGACTCCATTATAATTTTTTTCTAAAATAAAGCCCAAAAAATAAACTCTGTAATGGATGTTTATTGAACTCTTTTGAGACATTTGTCCAACTTCACAAAGGGCCTTTACTTTGATATCAGATATGATCAAATGAACAGAACTGAAGAGTTTAGAAACCAAAAGTGTCTTCCTTGCAAAAACTAAAACAGTGCAAAAATACTTTTGCAATTTAAACATGCTAAAATCTTAAGTTTCTGCCTTTTAATGCTAATATGGTGTACCACTAGAATTTAGATAGGAAACACACTGGTGATCTCATCAGCAGGATAAGAGCTGTCATGCACATTTTAAATTACTATGTTAAAAAAATTACTGTACATGTGTAAGCACAGTAGTGAATTGTTCAAGGAACAGCAATGCATCTGTGATTAGAAACCATTTCCTTCTTCATGTATATATTCTATACAGTTATTCCTCAGCAGTTCACATATTTGGTCAGGAGAGTTTGACCATTATTATTGGTTGCAAGGGCAACATTTTACCATTATTGTACTTCAGATTTATTCCTGATCAGATTATTCAAATGAGATCCCATGTTTAAAATAATTCAATAGATTTGTTTAGATAAGACAGCTAGTCTCAGATTTTTAGCATTGATAAGCAGCCAATATTTTAAAAAGTTCCCTGAAGAGCAAACAAAAAAATCAAAGCTAACAAAGCAAAACATTCTAATATGTTAGTCTCAAGAAAATGAATTTTTTGGGAATCAGAAAAAAAATCTGTATCAAAAGTAGGAACTTAAACAGCAATATCAAGTATACCACCATACCCAGAATAAAAATTATGGATATTAATGTTTTCTCCTAACACTTTTTAGCAGATTTCCAATTAGTAAATTAGGGAAATTGTGTACATTATACCCACTGTTGTAGTAAAAAAATTGTACACCTATTTAAGAAGTGTTAATAAAAATACTCAGGATAATCTTTGAAAGTTGTTCTAATCTCAGTATACCATGCGCTTCAGTGGGAGATTTCTCACATTATGTTTATGATCTCAAGTGTTTCTCAAATACTGTGTACTGAAAGCTGAAATAACCAATCAAATACTAACTTTTGACACGATTCCACAGAGTGCACTGAAAAATCATCAGTAGGATGCTTAGTATATCTAGTGGGCTTTTAAACTAAAGACTAAATCCCCGAAATCTGATGATCGAAGTTTTGCACGTAGGAACATTAGTACAATGCTGTATTGTATGAGTAGCAGACTCATATCTGTTTCTTCCAGAACTATCAAGTTTTAGGGAAGCTTAAAGCTGGGCCATACTATTATTCACAGAAGGGTGAAAGATTAGAGGGAGGGACGTTGAAAGTACCTAGTCTTCAAGAGTGAAACACTAAATATTTTGATTAGCTAATATACATTTTAATACAAGAAAATGCAATGAATTTATTTATATCTGAATGCAGATAATACTTTATTAACTGATCACAGTTTTAATGTCTGATTTAAAACCATAACTAATTTGGGAAACAAAAAGGGGGGAGGGGGGAGAGAGAGATGTTAAGGCTGAGCCATATATACAGAAAAAATCTGGATACTGATAATCTGTACAATTTTTATTAAGTTAACCTCTGCTTTTTTCTTTACACAAATAGTTTATTCAGTGTCTGAAGTTATCAAATTGGCCAATATTTTAAAGTCTTATGCTGGAATGAAAGTTTAGCCCAAGTTTTTGATGCAGTATAAAATCTCAAATGAGATCAGACAGGTTTGCTGTCATATTCCACATGAAGTGTTGAATTTTGTTCAGGTTAGTTTATTGTTGGTGCACAAAATTATAACAAATGATTATCCTCTCTTCCAGCAAAACTAGTAGTTCTATGCCTCAAAGTTTAACCTGTATTAAATTCAACTGTAATAGGTTGGGAGATCAATATACATTAAGTGCCCATGCTACATATCATTTTCCAACTCTTTAAGCAGCCTTTAACATTATATGATTAAGTGGACATATGTGCCATTTTACACAATTACACCAACTTTTCAACAAAATCCAGGAATTAGTTAATTCTTTAAGTTGCACCGTGAACAATAGTCCTATATGGTGTGGTATAGTTTTCCATCTGTATTAGCTCCCTTTTGTAAAGCTGGGCAACACATGAAATCAAGACATCAACTGTTTGTCCTTCTCTGAAAAAGTGTTTCAGCTGTCTAGTTCCAGTCACTGAAGGAAGAGGCAGAGGCAAGTTTAAATTATCCCAGAAAACTGAATAAATTGCTTTATTTGGTGTCTTCAAGATGCTTCACCTTCTGTGGGGGATGTAGGTGTTGTGGGAGAGACCATTTCAGGTTTTCGTGAAATTCTATCCAATTCTGCCTGAACATCAGTCAAGACTGGCTTCTGGCCTGTACAAAAAAAAAAAAAAAGAACAACACTTGGTCATGCTTAAAAATGAAAGGACTTGTTTTCCCACAACTATGTTATTTCTTAAGAACATCCATTAAAAAAAGAGTTATGTTTTCCTGCTTTAATACAATACTAAAGAAGTTGTTTCATGCAATGTCACATTTACAAACTGCAGATACACTAGAGTAAAGATATAGTAAAACGGAGAACATATTTAGTTTGTAGCAATTTTAAACGTGTGGGTTACCCTACTGTTTGGCTAACAAGCCATTTTTACAATAGTTCTCTCAAAGTCTTGCACTGTATGTGGAAAGCAAATCCTATGAAATCCTAACATAAATGATACACGTTTCATCTCCTAAAATTTCTAGAGGGTGTTGACCAATAAAGGTTGGGCTCACATTATCAGTATGTATTATTCACACCACATATTAATATGTATTAAGCACACAACAATACACTGATTTATATTTAAAAACAGTTATATGGCCAGAATTGGCCTATGTCTTTCTATACACCTATTCACTTATTCTAAGTACCCTTTAACACTTTGCAAAGCTGAAATCAACTTTAGCATTAGAAAATAATGAACTTGACTGATATTGATTTGATCTCAAGTATATTTCATAATGAACCAAAGTGCTCTCAAGTAACTGACTGTACAATTTACCAACAGAAAAAACAAACTCTCTTCACATTCCCAATCGCCTTACCTCCCTCGACACAGGCATGGGGGAAATAGGATTATTTTGTCTATGTTTACATGAAAATTCTTATTTCAAGGACCACAGATCCGTAATAGGTCTTAGCCGAATAAGCTTAAAAAGCAGACCAGACCTTTTCAGCTATTAAAGTTCTGTGAAATTTCCTCCCCAAAAGAAGCCTATGACCAGTCTTTGCATATGAATTGGAATACACCCCCCACATGGATACTGCCCCCTTCTTCAAATACAGGCTGGAGATCCTTTGTGCCTCTATTCACCAGTTCTTCTTGATTGGGTCGATGACTCTGAATTCCCACCCACCCTCCCGAAGTGGGTATCACAAAGTTGTATTGTAATGCATATGGATAAGATGGCAGAATTGCATATGCATACAGTAGAATTGAAGTCAGTGTGGCAATCCTCCTATTGACAGGTTTAGCTAGGCTCTCATTCTGTATTCAGCAGGCAGCTGCAGTGATTAGATGGAGGGTGTTCTGGCATATCTGCTGAGGGCCAGAGTATAAGACCAACAGCTGACAATTTATGCTGCAACCATCACGTACCTCCCACCCCGAAGATTCTGGCTCTGTGTAGTTCTTTAAGATGTATACCAGTAGAAGCAACACTTTGGGGTCTGTACTATTATCAGACAAGTATGATAGTTAGAGATAGGATCAGCATGTCTCTGTCGCTCTGTAACTTAAGACTGAGAAAAAATTTCTGTAACTCTATGATGTGCTCACCTTAACGAGGACAAAAGTATCACTCCAGGGAAGAGAAAGCATCCCTAGGGAAGCTGGCTACACCAAATAATTCCTGATCAATATGGCCCCAGACTGGAGTCAGGAAGACCATGATGTCATGTAGATTTGCACTACAATACTTCGTAGTGAGGGTTGTGTGATCTAGGCAGCCAATGTTCAGTGATCACTGAGGGATTTAAACAACTAGGATTCCCAAACTATGCAGAAGCTATTGATGAAATCTCTGTGCCCATTCTGAATTTTCCCCCTATACTCTCTGCAATCAGCCCAGGAAAGTATTTTCAGTTGTGATGCAGGCCTTAATGGATCTTCGAGGCAGGTTCACATGGTGGCCAGGCAAAGTACATGAAGCCCAGAGTTTTTGAAAATCCTAGCATTCTGAGAACGGGAAGAGTAGGACTATTACAGTGATACCTAGAAGTTCCAAGCAGGTGGACCTCCATTGTGTTAAGTGCTGTACAAACATAAAAAGAGCCCATGCTCCAAAAAGCTTAGAATCTTAAAGGACAACAGGTGTGTGAAAAGAATGAAAATGCAGTAGTAAGAGCCTGTTTAACACCACTGGGAGCACTTGTGTGTGCATGCGAGGTGTGTTACAGGCATGCTCAGGGCCGCCCAGAGGATTCAGGGGGCCTGGGGCAAAGCAATTTTGGGGGCCCCTTCCATAAAAAAAAAGTTGCAATATTATAGAATACTATATTCTTGTGGGGGCCCCATTTGCGCCCCCCTCTGGACGGCCCTGCGCATGCTAAGTGGGGATGAATATAGCTAGCATGCTTCCTTTATTTTCTAACAACACAGGCTCATGCAGCCATTACCCAGAAGGGCCTTTTTGCTCTCTTCACCTTCCCTAATAGAAGGGAGAAATCCAGGTGATGAGGAACAAAAGAGGACTCAATAGATAGGCATTCATATTACTTATCCTCATTATTTCCCAGCAGGAATGCAAGAGAGTCTCTGGGTCTGTATTTGTTCTCCCCACAAACGCTCTGATTCTAGCACACAAATTTCGGAAAGCAGCAGATAGAAGGAAGATTAAAAACCTCAGAGCTGCACAGTACTAAGGGCTAACAGATAGGGAACAGGATATTATTCATAAATTTCAGTTAGATATTAATACAATATGATTTCCCCCCCAAAAAGCTCAGAGGCTCACAATACACCCATAACACCCTCCCAATTAAGATCTACTATGATCTCATCTTGGCTTACCATTGTCAGCCTCTCAGATTTTACTATATCATTGAGCCATGGATAATGCTGTATACATTTAAGTTGTATTACTTATCTTGCCACATTTTTAACTGCATTTTAACAAATATTGCATGTTAAATTAAAGATATTCCTTGCACAAATGAAATTTCCAATGATGCTTTATGATTAATCATACCTGACTTTTTTGCTGATGGTGGTAAATTGCTGCCACCACCTCCACTGCCCCCTCCTCCAGGGCTGCCACCGCCAACGCCAGGACCGCCTGGGGAACCGGTTTTTTTACTCAGCAAACTGTTGAAGAAGTTAGCTAGGACACCTTCGCTTGTGGCTCCAGCTACATCAAAAAAAGTAGAAAGGTATTTTATATATGAAAAACAACATTTTCCAAATAAATGCTGACTACACAGTTGTTTGCAGTGTTGTAGTACTGGGTTTATCCCAGGATATGAGAAAGACAAAGGTGGGTGAGGTAATATCTTTTATTGAACCAACTTCTGTTGGTGGAAGGTACAAGGTTTCAAGCTTCACTGAGCTCTTCTTCAGGTTTGGAGAAGGAAACCAAAGCATTCAAGCTAAACACGGGATGAGATAGATTGCTTGCAGCCTGTCTCAAATATCTATAAGACAATGGACAAAGTCCAGAAATCCATCCCAAACACATTGACAATCTCATTTTTATCCTCACCCATCATAACTTTATATTCAACAACACTTTGTCCAAACCATGTAAACAGCCATGCGTACTAAAATGCCTCCCCAGTATTCCAACCTCCTCATGGACCACCTCAAGGAAAATTTCTGTAAAAAAAGCATCATAAAACAATATACAATGATATTTTCATCCTCTGGACAGATGACCAAAAAATTCCCTCAAAGATTTCCACCATTACTTCAGCAACCATCACCCATCCATCAAACTCTCTCTAGGACATCCCCACACCAGCGTCAACTTCCTGGACACCACAATCAGCTTCAACAATGGATTCCTACAGACAACTATATACAACATACACACAGACCACCACATTTGCCCCTGCAAATCCAGCAACCAGCTTAGACACACCCAGAAATCTGGTATCTACAGCCAGGCACTTAGATATCAAAGAATATACTCTGAAGAGAAGATCTAGGATTCACATTTTAACACACTTACCTTCACCAAACAAGGACACGCCATTAGAGAAAAGTAGTTTGCATCATGTAACGGGCCACACAAATACCCCAGGAGAACCTGCTTCAATGCAGGAAAACAAGCCCACTGACTGAATACCCCTAATTGTCACTTACCATCCCACAACAGAACCCACACCCTGTGGGATATCATACAGCAATTAAAAGCTATACTTGATGGGGACCAGAGTCTGAAAGAAATATTTCCCAACTCTCACTTCTGGGTCTTCAGATAACTCCCCAACCTCGCTAAGCTCACCAGAAGCAAGACAAGGACACACTAACTCAAAGCAGCATCAGAGACTGCCAAAACAACAGATGCAAAACCTGCAGCCATATCTCCACTACTACAATGATCAATATTCCCTTCAACACCATACCTTTCAAGATCCACGGCTTCTACACATGCCTATCAACATACTGGAGCATTTGATGCCCTTAATAAGGTACACCACAACTACATGGGTGAAACCAGACAACCGCTATGCTCTCAAATGAATTCACACAGAAAAGTGATAAGACAAAAAACACTCTACTACCCATGAGCAAACACTTTTCATGAAATGATCACCCCATATTCGAGTTCTCATTTCTTGTCCTCAAAGGAACCTGCACAACACCTTCAAAAGATGGGCCTGGGAACTTAAATTCATTAATCTGCTGGACACTAAAAACCAAGGACTTAGAGACACTGGTTTTATGGCCCACTACAATAGTTGTAACACATCCTGCTGCCTACTAACCCTCCATTGTCCTACAACTTCAGAGATGTTAATGGCCCACATCATTTTAAGTCAACTTCGGTGACCCCTTTATGCTTAATCTGTCCCACCTTGTATTTAGCTTCAACACTCTGGTTTCCTTCTCCAGACCTAAAGAAGAGCTCTCTGAGGCCTGGTCTACACTAGACGTGATAAATTGATCCCCGATAGATCGATCACTACCCGCCGATCCGGGTAGTGTAGACGTACCCTTAGGCTCAAAAGCTTGTCCCTTCCAGCAACAGAAGTTGGCCCAACAAAAGATATTACCTCACCCACCTTGTCTCTTACACATATTAGGTCAGTATAAACAAATACAAAAGTATTTCAAGTAAGCAGTCAAGAATAGCTCACTTATTCCCACATTTTCCCTGCACAAGAAATATACCTTTCATATTAGGATCAATTTTTTTTGAGCCAGTAGGGATGGGTGTGACACTGGCCACGTTGGATGTTACTGATCTGTTTGGTGTCCTAGGGGAGCCTCCAGGAACTCTTGGCGAGGCATCCTACACAAAAGTAGAAGATTGAATATTCAAACTATTTTGTGTACTCAACTTCCAGAAATAAACTATGTAATCTATTAATCTATACAAGCAGAACTATTCAATTACATTTTGCTATTTTTTCCACTTTTTTAAAAAAAAAAGGTACATTTAATACTGATCATTAAATCCATCTAAAATGTAGGTATACACATGTATCTACAAGTGTTCACACTTTGGAGTTCAATTTCATTCTGGGCTTAAGTATTTTTACAGCAATAAGAAAACTCTAGAAAAGCATTAAGAAAAAGCTTGTAGATCAGACGTGCTCTTAGAAGTCAGCAATCTTCTCACCCAAACATGCTATTGTATTAATCAAAACTGAAGAATGCGCGATTTTCAGTTTTAGTATTTAAAATATTTGTTACTAACCACTGGCCTTCCAGCTGCAGTAGGTGGCTGTTTCGCTAATAGAGACTGGAAAACAAAATATTTTAGACATTACTATTTGCATTTACTGTAACAAGCTCAAAAATAAATTTAATTGAACACCACATGTTTAAATGAAACTAATTGTTTAACATACAAATGCAAAGTAATTCTACCTGCTGCTTCATAAGAAACACTTGATCATCTTCTGCTACTATTTCTTTTTCATGCACAAACTGCAATATAAAAAACATTTCAATACGGTTGTGACTGATGTCATTTAAAAACTAGAAGTTGTCTTTTTCTATTTACAGATTAATATGAAGAGGCACAAAAAATGCATGAAATGGACTCAAGAGAACATGGTCTTCAACCTAAAGCTGTGCTGGTGCTTTACACATTTTCTAATTGTTAACACGATGCGAGTGACCATAAGGTAACTATCTTCACATGCTGCTAGCTGAATGTCTTTACCTCAGCATTTTTTTTTAAAGCAAGAGACATTGTTTAAGTGTTTTATTTCATTAACATTTTAATTACAACATAGTTTAGACATGCTCTATGGAAGGCATTGTTACATACTTAGCACAAAAGTGTTCGGTTTACAGGGCATGATCATCAAGCGATGTAGTTCTCAGACTGTTCAAAGATCTTGAAAATTTAATTTAGCCTGAAGAACCTCACAGTATGTCTGGGGACTATCTAGGTACTGATATGCCACCACACTACCTTCCTCACCTTCTGAGAGCCTCAGAAACAACAAATTTATCCTCACAACAACCTTGTGATCTAGGAAAATATCTGTTTTACAGAGGGAAAACAAAACAGATGTGACCTTCTCAAGATCACATGAAATTGATAGTAGAGCTGGAAACTGAACCCAGAAATCCTGAGTCCCAGTTCTATGCCTCAATCACAAGATCACCCTTCCTCACAACAAATTCTCCGGCAGGCAAAAGGTGCCTTAAAGCAAATAAAATTTTTACTGAGAATCAGGCCTGAAGTCTATACACATGTAGAAACAGGTGAATTATTTTTTTGAGCACCTGGTATATTACACTACTACTACATATCTTGGCTTCTCCAGGATTGTGCAGATTATAGTGTCACTCTTCCCATTAAGTATTTGTAAGAGGCTCATGCAGTGGGAAGTTGCAGCATAATCCTAAAATATCAGCTTCATTAGGTGAGAGGTAGAAGTACTGGTCTTCAGTTCCCCTCTCCCCTTATTTGTCCTTTGCTTATGGCATCTCCTTGAACAATTGAGACAGAAGTATTTATAAAATGTACTAAGCACAGAAAGTTTGCTGTATATGTTGCACATCCAATATAGATTTATCTTCTTGTTTAATTCCTGACTTTATTTGTCTACTTTTGGTGTTAAATACTGTTTACAACCATGTGTTTCTACTACAGAATATAGGAAATAGGGAAAAGTTAAGATTTTTTTAATTCATAAGACATTTATAAAGGCATTTTAAATACTCAGGTTTGCTGAGAGTTAGTACATCCTGAATTTAACTCATAAATCAATGCAATTTGGCTTTCCAAAAGAGCAGAAGTTACATGTAAGCATAGGCATCTTTAAAATGTTGTAGCTGCAGTGATAGAGGAAAACACTTAAATACAATGCTCCCATCTGAAGTCTGAATGGAAGCTCACAGTCAAGGATGTATCCAGTAGTCTCTGAAGCCTTTCCAATTTTAATTTGATAAAATATGAAATTAAAACTGATTTAACATTCCTAACTGGATTTTCCTATTAGAAATTAGAAGCTAAGTCTGAAAGAAGTCAAGTTGCCTCACCTTTGCTATTAAATGTAGTAGCTGGGCTTCCAGCTGCATTTATAGCTACAGCTCATAAAAACTGAACAAAAAGAAATTTAAAAAGGAGTGAGGGAAAAGGTTAATAAACCTCACAAATTTTATCAACCTCTTAAATAGTGGGTGCAGGCATACCACATACGTATTTGAGATTATTTGAGGCTGTGATTTCTTAACACAGTTTCATAAACACTGACACAATGGCAAAAAGGCGCCTACCTAAATTAGATGTTTTAATGTTGCATTTTATTACATTGTATGTGGACCGTTCAATTTGCCTGTTTTTGAAAAAAAATTCTGAGTTAGTAAACTATTTTGGGGGCATATTATAATGAAAATGTTGACCTATAATGTTTGGTCCCATTTGGAAACTAAAGATGTACCCGTATATCTTTTTTCCCCTGCTGGAGATGGGACACTGGATGGGGAGGGTTCTGGATTACTACAGTGAATTCTCTCTCAGGTGTCTGCATGGTTGGGCTCGCCAACCAGCTTAGGGTCTAACTGAAGGAATTTCCCCCAGGTCAGATTGACAGAGACCTGGGAGGTGGGGAGGGTTCGCCTTCCTCTGCAGCATGGGGCACGGGACACTTGCTGGTTTAAAGTAGAGTAAAGGGTGGATTCTCTGAAACTTTAAGTCTTTAAACCGTGATTTGAGGACTCCAGTAACTCAGCCAGATGTTAGGAGTCTATTACAGGAGTGGGCGGGTGAGGTTCTGTGGCCTGCAGTGTGCAGGAGGTCAGACATGATGATCACAATGGTCCCTTCTGGCCTTAAAATCTGAATCTAAGCATAAGAGATTTGTGTTTCTTTGAGTATGGCAGCAATCCTAATGGTTTAACAGCCATAGTTTGGCAAAGCAAAGCATCAAACTCCAGTGAAGATCTACAAAGGAAATGTAACGGAGGGATGTTAACAGGCCATTTTACTTTGAATGATCCCTAGAAATGTGTTAACTACTTACGCTAAAAAAAAAAAAAACGGTTACTCACCTTCTCGTAACTGTTGTTCTTCGAGATGTGTTGTTCATGTCCATTCTAATCAGGTGTGTGCGCGCGCATGGCAGCCAGAAGATTTTCCCCTTAGCAATATCCGTTGGGTCGATCTGGGCACCCCCTGGAGTGGCGCCATCATGGTGCTCAGTATAGGGCCCTACCGACCTGCCACCCCCTCAGGTCCTTCTTGCTGGCTACTCCGACAGAGGGGTAGGTGGGTTGGTATTGGAATGGACATGAACACATATCTTGAAAAACAACAGTTACGAGAAGGTGAATAACCTTTTCTTCTTCTTTGAGTGCCTGTTCATGTCAATTCCAATCAGGTGACTCCCAAGCCTAAATTCAGGAGGCGGGGTCGGAGCTGTCCACTGACTGGAGCACTGCTCTACCGAAGGCCGCATCATCTCTAGCCTGCTGAGTAATTGCATAATGTGCGGTGAAAGTACGTATGAAGAACCACGTCACCGCTCTACGTATTTCCTGGGTCGGGACTTGCGCCAGGAACGCTGCTGAAGAAGCCTGCGCCCTAGTGGAGTGTGCTGTGGGCAGAGGGGCAGGCACTTCTGCCAGGTTATAGTATTCACGGATGCATGACGTGATCTACGAGGAAATTCGCTGGGAGGAGATTGGAAGACCCTTCATCCTGTCTGCCACGGCCACAAACAGTTGAATGGACTTCCTAAACTGTTTTGTTCTTTCAATGTAAAAGGCTAGCGCTCTGCAGACATCTTATGAGCGAAGCCTCTGCTCTCTGCCTCTTGAGTATGGCTTAGGATGGAACACTGGGAGGAAGATGTCCTGGTTGATGTGAAACTGGGAAACAACCTTCGGGAGGAAAGCTGGATGTGGCCTGAGCTGAACCTTGTCCTTACACCGTGTGCTATAAGGGAGCTCTGATGTTAGGGCCTTGAGCTCAGACACCCTCCTGGCTGAGGTTATCACTACCAGAAACACCACCTTGTATGACAAGTAGAGCAGGGAACACATTGCCAGCGGTTCAAAGGGTGGACCCATCAATTTGGAAAGCACCAGATTGAGGTCCCAGGTCAGGGTCGGTTGCTGGACGTGCATATATAGCCTGTTGAGACCTTTCAGGAAACGGCTGACCATAGGGTTGGCAAACACTGACTGGCCCTCTGAACCTGAATGGAAGGCAAAAATGGTGGCCAAATGAACTCTTACTGACAACATGGACAGTCCCTGCAGCTTGAGATGGAGAAGGTAGTCCAGTATGAGTGATATAGAGGCAAGCGTCGGAGATGAGTGATGCTGCACCAACCAGAATGAGAATCTTTTCCACTTGGCAAAGTAGGTAGCCCTGGTGGAGGGTTTCCTACTGTCAAGGAGGACGTGTTTAACCGGGTCCAAGCAGGAGAGCTCCATGGGGTTCAGCCATGGCGCTTCCACGCCGTGAGGTGCAACAACTCGAGGTTCGGGTGCTAGAGACAGCCGTGATCCTGAGTTATTAAGTCCGGGAGGAGCGGCAAGGTAACTGGGGCTTCGAAGGACATTTCCAGGAAAGATGTGTACTAGTATTGGTGGGGCTAGGCTAGAGCTATCAATATCACTGAAGTCTCTTCCCTCTGTATCTTGAGGAGTACCTTGTGAACGAGATGGCTGGTCAGGAACGTGTAGAGAAGATGGCCTCTCCATGGGAGGAGGAAAGTGTCTGTGATTCAGGAAGGAGCAAAATTGTTGGCACTTCTTGTTGCGTTGCCTGGCGAACAGATCCATCTGGGGAAAGCCCCACCGTTAGAAGATGGAGTTTGCGACGTCCGGTCAGAGGGACCACTCGTAGCCGTGAAAAGACTTGCCTACTGAGACGGTCCTCCAACTCGTTCTGTACTCCTGGGAGGTACGATGCTTGCAGGTGTATCAAATGAGCTAAACAAAAGTCCCACACTGTGAGGGCTTCCTGGCACAGGGGAGAGGAGCGTGCACCCCCATTTGTCGATATAGAACATTGCCGTGGTGTTGTCTGTCATGACTGATACACATCTTCCTGTCAAGTGGGCTCGGAAAGTCTGGGATGCCAGATGCACTGCTCTCTGACATTGATGCGGAGAGCAAGTTCCGCCTGAGACCAGAGGCCTTGTGTCCTGAGGTCTCCCAGTTGTGCTCCCTAGCCCAAAGGCTGACGCCTCCATCACTAGCGAGAGGGACGGCTGAGGACCGGTGAAGGGGACCCTTGCACACACTACGTGCGGGTCGAGCCACCACTGGAGAGAGTTGAGGACTGGGCGAGGCAGAGTCACGACCCTATCCAAACTGTCCCAAGCCGGCCAATACACCGAGGCTAGCCATGATTGGAGAGGCCGGAGTCTGAGCCTGGCGTGTTGCACCACATAGGCAGAAGAAGGGATTGGGATGGTGGTGTGAGGAAGCAATGGAGCTACCCCCAATCCTGCTGATGCCAACCATGCTGGGGGCAGTATGAAAGTGGCTGAGGCCACCAATGCCGCCCTGGAATGTTACCCTTGGCTCCGCCCTTGGCCTTGGTGAAAGGCCCTGGGAGTCCAAAAGGGCCGCTGTGCTGGTCACGGTGCCGGGTAAGGGTGCCGGTCTCGTGATGACCTGGACCGTCTACTTGTGCTCCTATGAGATTGATAGGAGTCTGACTCAGAGGTCTCAGAAAAGGAGGACCACGGAGGAGCAGTACTTTGAGGCGCCCAGAGTCTGCGCCGAGGGCTTGGGGATCGACGAGGCTACTGACCCTGTTCTGGCGCCAGGGAACAATGCACCGGGGATGGAGACCACTGGGCCATCATTACAGGCTTTCCCCTTGATGGTCCTGGGGGAGCGACCGGTGTCGGCAACCTCTCTCATCTAGGCGGGGAGAACAGTGCCATGAGCTGGAGCAGGTCCCGTGCTGCCTCAAACGCCTCCGGGGTCGATGGGAGGTGAAGTTGTCGGCTCGGCCTTGGCAAGCAAGAAGTGTCCGGACTCAACTGCCCTTCCATGGGGGCGGTAGTCAACACGACCATCTCTGGCAGTGAGGCCAAAGTAGTGTGGCCTGGGGCACTGTGTACTGACGAGGAGGTACTTGGCACCGGGTACACCAACCCGGGGTCAGACTGGGGCCAGAGTGCTGCTTCCATTAGTAGGATCTTCAGGCGCTGATCTCTATCTTTCAGTGTCCTGGGGCAAAACCTCCTGCAGATCCTACAGCGATCCTTTTGATGGCTCTCCCCCAAACACTTCAAACACAAAGTGTGAGGATCACTTCTGGGCATACACTTGCTGCAGACCTCACAGGCTTTGAAGCCAGGAGACCGCGGCATGTCCTAGTGCCGGGATAGTGCTGAAGGGGAAGCCCCTCCAAAGGAAACTTAAGTAAAGTACCTACTAACTACTTAACACTAACTACAGAACTAATGAAAACTATATACAGACTGCCAAATGCGCTTGTCATGACAAGAGCAAGTGGAAGTTCCAGCTAATCGTAACGGGCGGTAAGAAGGAACTGAGGGGGTGGTGGGTTGGTAGGGCCCTATATTGAGTGCCATGATGGCGCCACTCCAGGGGGCACCCCAGACTGACCAGACAGATACTGCTAGGGGAAAAATCTTCTGGCTACCGCATGCGCACACACTTGATTGGAATTGATATGAACAAGCACTGAAAGAAGAACAATCTATTCCATCTTGCATTTAGCTGTGACACTCTTGGTATGTCTACACTACAACTAGACACTTGCAGCTGGCCCAAGCTCACAGGGCTCAGGCTGCGGGGCTGTTTACCTGCAGTGCAGACTTTCCTGCTCAGGCTGCAGCCCAAGCTCTGGGATCCTCCTATCTTGCAGGATCCTAGAGCCCAGAGTCAGCTGGCATGCGCCAGCCAGGGGTTTTTAATTGCAATGTAGACATTCCTTCAGAGTAAGGAATGAAGAGGTCTGAATAAGTTCAAAAGCTTGTCTCTCTCACCAACAGGAGTTGGTCCAATAAAAGATATTACCTCACCCACTTTGTCTCACTAACTGAGAAGCAACTAGATCAAGAAGTTTTCTATTTACATCTTCAGTGTTTCTATAATGTGGATCTTAAATCAATGAGCCAGGGATGCGTTAGCATTTGGAGCAGACTGCTGTTACAGATTATGCTTTTGGGGAGAAGGGAAGACACCAGCTACTCTGACTCATTACTGAGTTTATAATTTGAGATTAGGAGGTCAGTAACTGACACCTAGGGCACTGCAGCCGGATTTAGTTTGGTTCCAGACACCTCAATGGCTAAATGATTTTGCCCCCTGTATCTTTTTCTATGGTGAAGAGAACAGAAGGGTTTTTGATAGCTATTTTACCAGGTAATCCTAGACATTTTAAGAGGCTTTCTTGTAAGAATGAAAATGTAGGGGGGGGCTTGAGGTTGTGTTTCTGAATTTTCATCAAGTTTTCCTTTCTTCTGAAGAAAGTTCTATAGAGAATAATGGCAACAGGGAGAAGAAGGGTGGAAAAAGATCTACAAATGCATTTCTTTGTTGGATGAAATAAATAAACCCTTTAAGTAGTGGAGAAGAAACACTGATGATTGAGGAGAGCAAACAGCAGGCCTGTATTCTCTTTTTAGAGAGCTAGAATTAAGAAATCTGCATACACAAGGCTCAGTTTCATCTTAACTATGTCTGAACCTAGGACATAGATCCTACCTGGAAGGCTGTTCCTTCATTTTCACCACATCCACTACCCAGAGGATTGTCTACAGATCCAGTTCAAGTCACCTCCATGAAGGTAGAGGCATAAGAATACAACCTATCATGAACAGTTTGAGTTAGATGTTTATGCCTCTTCCAAAGCTGCTGTTGGAACCAGCACCTGCTCAGATTGAGCAAAATAAGCCAGATATTGAGGGGAGTAGTGTGCTATATATAGCAACACCCATCTGTTTCTTCCTCTCCATGTTGGACAGCAACTAACAATAACAACATAAACAGTAAGTAATGAGAGCTAGTGTCTGGTGGCTTTCAAGAGGAAGCAAAAAGCAAACTGGAGAACTCACATAAGGAAGGTAACCAGAAAATAAAACAAAAGTCTTGTGGTTAATAGGCATGGGGCAGCCAACCAAGAGAAGGGAGAAATGCTCTAAAGTATGGCACCCAAGTTGCAATGTGTGTTATATTCCTACAGGTTAACAAAATAGGTTTCCTTTGAAACATACTGAAATCAAATTACCTTTCTGACAGGTGGTTTTGTTATGATATCTTCAAAACTGTCATCTGCTTTTAGTGTCTGAAAGTTTTCATGTAATATTCCTATCTTCTTGTCATTATCCCATCCTGCAGGACTTAAGGTAAACAAATACAGACATTGATCTTCAAATTTAAATACTCACTTGTTTGTTCCCTAATACCCAATATCAACCTGTGGATAAAGATTACCATTGTTGAAAGCCAAAACAAAAAAGTTTTAATAACTCCCTTCCTCTATATCAGCTAGTCAGTGATTAGCAGTGTCAGCTGTATGAAGTATTTTTATTTTGCTCAGTGTAACATATTGGAGAAGTGATTTTCTCCTGGTGGAACATTCCACTTTAAAAATTGGCTTGACACTTCCTCTCTCTCAAAACAACAGTGACTGCTCACCAACAGTCTTAACCCATTAACAATCCAGAAAAACCCAAACCTGTTCTTATGGTGAATTTGTAACACTTAACACAGAAATTTAGTGAATGTTAATGTTGAAACAAAATGGAAATAGCTTTATAGAACCACTACTACTTATACACACTATACTGTGTAGATACAAATGTATACATGCATGAATATTTAATAATAAAGAAACTTACATAAATACTGCATCTTTTTCCACAACAGCAGCAGATACATTGAAAGGAAATCCATACAATTTCTGGACAATATATCTATACACTAAATCGATATTTTTGTTTTCCTTTACTGAAGTGTAAATAAGTGCTGCACCATCTGAACACATTTGTTAAAAGAAAATCAGGAGTTTTATTAGCGCAAGCTAACAAGTTTACAACTAATCTGTTTAGAACACTGCTCACTGTTTCCAAAAGCGAACTTTGTAACTGCTGGAACTATTCAAAGAAAATTTCTATTTGAAACTAACCTTAATTGTATAAACTCATTTAATGACCAAAAAAGACAGGCAAAATAAATACCTCTACTCAGTGAGTCAGTTGTATGTTGTAAGCTTTTATAGCAACAACAGGCTCTTCCCACTCCCCAAAGAAAAGCCCACAATGCTAGCACAACATTAATGGTAAACTATCAAAGTTGGTCATCTCAAAAGTACTAAACGAACCTGCAGTTATTGCCAAAGACCTCTTAAATCCTCCTATAATTTCTTTTTAAAGTAAAGGAGCAGAGTTGTACCGTATAAAATGAAGGTATATGTTTCCCTACAAGGGGTGAGTATAATGCCAACACAGATGTGCATAGTTAGTTGATGTGCCTGAAACTATCTGCCAACACCAATATGACCCTAAGATGGTATTGCTCTTTCAGAGTCTTTAAAGTTTTTAATTATGACATTTCTCTAAATAGCTATATATCAGTCTTTAAATTATGCAACAAATATTAAGAAAAAAGTTTAACACTTACAGTGCTTTGTCTTTTCTAAGTGCTCTACAGCATCATCAAATATTATTGGAAGTATGTGGGACTCTTTAAGAGGGTCTGGCAAACTTAAAACAATTGAAACTTGGATAATTAGAAGCTGAACGTCTCCAAAAAAGGTAAACGGTACATTTCAGTATGTGTAGTCCAACTTATAACTTTCCTTTTTCATAATGATTGGGAAGATATCCAGTGGGATTTCTAATACCTATTAGATAGATTTATATCCTATATTTAAAAAACCTCAAGTTGTACACATAGGAGCTAATTTATGTAACAGTATACATCACTTAATATCCTCCCTCCCACCTTTTTGGTTATACCCATTTGCATTGTACTGGGTATCAATTCTGCAATTTGGTCTGCTGGCATAGATCCCAACTGGAGGATGGGGGTCTTAAATTATAAACAGTTTGGGACAGGCATTGTGCCAATCCTGACTGGGGCCTCAAGTTCTTGAACTATAGTTTATCCACAAATGCTAACTTCTCTATGGTCTTGTCTACACTCCCTTTCTTAACATCGCCCTTCGCTGCAGCTCCAATGCTGGTAAAATAGTGTGGACAAGCTGCTGGAATTTTAAATGTCCTCTAAACCTGCTCTTTGCAAGGTTAGATGACTAAGGGTAAAATGGTGTATAGTACAATTGAACTTCAGAGTTACGAACACCTCGGGAATGGAGGTTGTTCGTAACTCTGAAAAAAACATTATGGTTGTTCTTTCAAAAGTTTACAACTGAACATTGACTTAATACAGCTTTGAAACTTTACTATGATTAAGAAAAATACTGCTTTCCCTTACTTTTTTTAGTTTACATTTAACACAGTACTGTATTTACATTTTTTTGGGAGGAGGGGGGGTCTCTGCTGCTGCCTGATAGCATACTTCTTGTTCCAAAGGAGGTGTGTGGTTGACTGGTCAGTTTGTAACTCTGAGGTTCTACTGTAATGTTCCCATTTGTGTTAGAACAATTTTGGGAACTTAAGAAAAACGCTGACAGTCAACTTGAGCATGAGCTCTATATCCACATGCCTCTAAGGTAGGCAAAGCCATCTTATACTTCCACGTAAAGTAATGCATTTTTCCTACATCTTTAATATTTAAAAATGTCTTGGAGAACTATTCAGTATTGCAAAAGACTGGTCCAATAGTCAGGCCAAAATGATTACATGCCTTATAATCAAGTGTACTTGAAGTATACTCAAATGTAAATTGAAGTGACAATTATCTTGCTGTTGGTAGGCTATTTCAGGGAAAATCTTAAACTCAGTTTTAGGACAACTATTCAGCATTTTATTATGAAAGGGTTGGTGAAGGAAAAATCTAGGAAACCATGGACAAGAAGGTATGCTGGACTTCTCTTCCCGATACCCCTGTTAAAAAAACAAAACAAAAACACACACACAAAAAATCCACAACACTTGAAAGTATAAAGAAGGTTAAACCTGACATGGCCCAGCGTAACAAAATCTTCCCTAGGGATCTCGGTTCAGTTAAGCCAGTCACTCAGTGGTGGACTCAGGCTAGTTCCTAGAATAGTTGTGTTCAAGCCATACAAGTTTGTCACATCTTATAAGGATTACAGATATGCCATTATTACACATTTCAAACTTGAAAGGATACATTGTAAACAAAACCGTCGGATATGTGACTGAATGAAGTCAAAGTGTTCATCTCTGTAGTCATGTTCTTTTTCCAGGACACTAATGGCATCACACTGTCAAGTTAAAAAACAGACAAACAAGCAATATTACATGTTCAGCATCTTTTAAAAATAGCAATGTTGTTACTCCTCCAGTTAGCAGATGGGAAAAGAAAAAAAAAAGTCATCAAGACATTTAACCACCTAAGTGGAACAAATTAAGGAACACATTTTTGAACCTACAGCTGACACAGGCAGTATTATAACCAGCACTAAAGGCAGGGAGTTACAACTGGCTATGGAATGGTAAGAATTGCAAGTTTTTCAGATGCAGTGAAAGACTCACTAGAGCACTGTACAGATACAAAAACGTGTATCCGCATCTGCAGGGCTCTACACCATGGCCAGGCTACAGCTCCAAGAGCCATTCCCTCCCCCGGGTTGGAGCTGCGTCGGGGAGAGCTGCAAGGGCAGCTGTGGGGAGACTGCACAGAGTCGCGGACCCTCCACCTGCCCTTGGCCACGCAGGGACACAGCCAAGGGCTGCTCTCAGGCTCTGCCCTCCCCCTCTCCGCAGGCAGGTGGAGGGTTCGCTGTGGCTCCCCAGCTGGGCTCCACACTGGCCTGGCTGGGAGGGGAGGGGGGGGGCGGGATGACCTGTGGAGCTGCTTGGGCTCCCCGCCCAGGGCAGCTGCAGTGTCCGCTGTGGCTCCCCACAGCTGCCCGCCCAGCTCTTATCATGGCCGGGCTGTGACTACGAGAGCCGCCCACCCCGGCCGGAGCTAGGTCGGGGAAAGCCGTGCTGGCAGCTGTGGGGAGCCTGGGTCCCTCCACCTGCCCTAGGCAGGGGGCCCAATCAGCCCCCAGCTTGTGTCCCTGCCCACCAGGCTCCTAGCCCAGGGCAGGTGGAGGGTCTGCAACATGGTTCCTCACAGCTGCCTGCCCAGCTCTTACCGTCAGAGCCCTGTGCAGATACAAAATTTGTATCCGCATCTGCGCTAGTCACAGAAACGGTCCACAGATATAAAGCAGATAGCCCCGGATTTGCAGGGCTCTAAGAATCACACAGCGGAGGACTGCACCTATGTTGAAATCAAAACATGGTACTCTCTGCAGTGGGTTTAGCTATTGTGGTACCAGGGCCATCGAAACACCTAGACATACAAAAATCCTATCTAGCTCTGCAACAAAAACAAAACAAAACAAAAAACCACACCACAAGAAACAAACAGGGTTTTGACTAAAAAGTGAAAGCATTGGCCAGCTGGTGAAGTGACAGTAATAGTATGACAACAAGCTTATTCCCTCATTCCCTGAGCTAGGACACACTGAAAATACAGCTTGCTTATGTCCATGGCCATTGAAGGGCCAAAAGGAAACAGATCCCAAGAGAACCATACCCAAATCTACCTTGCTAAGAAGGTGGGTTACCCAACTACTTATGAAAGTTTGGGAGAAGAGATCATAAGAAGAATCCTAAAAACTGGGAAATATAATGCAGAAACACCTAAACTGCTAACTAAAGAACTCAACTCAATTTTTTTTGCAATCCTCTCCATTTATAAGAGGGAGGTCAGAGTACACTAAAATATGTAAGTGACTTCATTTTCATGTGCCAAGTCAATTTTAAAAAATTCAGTAAGATGGGAAAATCCTACCCAAAAGATGGAATTGTATTTGTGTAATTTGTTTTAAAGAAACCCTGATCAGGCTGTAGATGTGCTGATGGTGGCATTTTCTGTAGCCATGTCAGATTTATTTTGGAAAGCCTAGACACATCCCAGAGCTGCTTCTGTTAGCAGAAGTGAGCCAATCAGTAATTAAAGAAGAATTAAACTTCTGGTCTGCACACGCATGTGCATGCGCGTACACACACACACACACACACACACACACACACACACAAACAAAGGTGAAAAACTGCTTGATTCATGCTCACAGTGCAGCTGTTAGTCAGTCTCAGGGGACAACAATTTTGATATAGCTCAGAATTTGTTTTTTGTTTGTTTTTTATTTGCAAAGTTTGGTTCTTCTGCTCTGTTCTACTATGCTCATTTTGCTTGATTAAATCAATCTTCAAAAGATTCACTAGAATTAGGATGATACAGATGTTAATAAGGTATTTTTTTAATTTATAAATTGATGACCTGCCTGTGATCAAGTACTGTCGGCTGCTTTTAGTTATATCTTCCACATCTAACCTGAGGACATAAAAATAAACCAATTCCTAAAACTTTGGGAAAAATCTAAAATTTGGAACTTCTTGACTTTAGAATGCTTGATTTGCAATCCTATGCTAAGTAGCCTCAGAACATTTACATGATTTTACCCTTATTTCAACTTTCTAGATAGTAAAATTGACTCTCCCCCAGAAGTGCCATTATGTTTTGAACGTATCTGAAGTAAAAGAAAACAAACAATAGCACCTCATGTCTAGATATCTTTGTTTACTAGCATCAACATTCAGAAAAGTGTTAATTCATTTCAAGGGAGAAAAATGCCTATGCTCCACAAAAAGTGGCTTTTAAAAAATTCTTATCAGGGAAAAACCAAAGTATTTATAATTGAGTGCTTTCTTCAGTTTAGAAGAGCCAAACATTGCCAGCCACCCATAACCAGAAGCACACTTTTAAAGTAAAATATGCAAAAACAATTCTAAAATTTGAAACAAACCTTTGTACAAACTACTACTACTGGAATGCCTAAGTTACATGTTAGCGTATCTGCACCCAACGGCAAAATCACACTGTCATCTTTGTCTTCCTGCATTGATGTATTTCTTCTTTGTGGAGAAGCTGGAAAATCCTCTCCTGGTTCTATATATTCCTGGAAATCTCTTACCACTGAAATGAAAGAAAAATATTAATCTATAATGGCAGCCACTTATTATTTCAACAATAATTATTCCCATTGACAAAATCCACTTACTGTACACTACACAGTAAGTGTTTGTTCATGTTTAAAAAGCTCAAAAAAGCGCTTGAAATGCTACCAGTAATGTTTGGCCTGTACAGAGCAGAAGAATACTAGTAAGTCTAGTATCTGATACATCCATGACTGGAAAGAAGTGTACAGCAAGACATTAAGTTTACTAAAGAATTATAAGAGCACAGTCAATACGCAGGACAGTATAAATCCAACTATTGTTTAGATTCTACTGTGGAAGTGCCTAGAGGTCTCAGTTTCCCACTGCAATAGGCACTACACACCCAATGAAAAGGTAAGTTCTGCTCTTTGAGGCAGAGAATATTTAAAGTATATCATGAGACAGAGTGGATATAAGCAGATGAAGGTGAATAGCAATACTGAGAATTATGATTAGCAGAAGCAGCAGTATTCACAGCAGACAAGCTGCCTAGCTGTTGTGTTGTGCCAGTGAAACTAAAATCAGGAATAGTCATCCAAATTTTTACATCTCTTTACAAATGCACAGTAACAAGCAACAAAAATAGAAGGGAATATACCACAGTAAGACGTCACTAATTTCCACTACTGATAGAATAACTATCTGTTGTCAATTGGTAAAGTGAACAACCCCCTTCACCTGATAGACCACAAAGTAATTTCATTTTATTTTGGCCACTGTAGTGTTTAACACTATACCCTGAATGTTTTAACACTATAGTAGGAAGGAGTGTCACTACAGAATTTTTCTATTATATCTGAAAGCCTAAACCAGACCATATTATTTGTGTGAATTACAAACTGTATGGATTAACAAAGTACACAGAACTTCTACTAAACTCTACTATTGAAACTCCTTTTTGTAAAGTTCACTGTGGTACAGAGAACAATGACTAGGGAACAGGCAGAATAGTGGTAAATAAAAAGATAAGAATTGTGTGTATAGATTGAATTGAGAGGGACTCCTACAAAAAATAGGAACATGAACAAATTATAAAGGATGACTAAAATAGAATAGCGGAAGCACATAGGGACAAAATCAGAAAGGCAAAGGCACAAAATGAGTTACGCCTATCAACTGACATAAAAGGCAACAAGATAAGGTACTATAATATATTAGGACCAAGCAAAAGATGACGGAAAGTGTAGGTCCACTATTTAGCAGAGAAGGAGAGCTAATTATGGATAATATCGAGAAGGCTGAGGTGTTAAACTTATTTGGTTTCAGTCTTCACTAAAAAGGTTAACTGTGACCAGATGCTTAACACAATATTAACAAGTAGGAAGGAACACAAGCCAGAATACAGTAAGAAGATGTTAAAGAATATTTAGGTAAGTTAGATGTATTCAACTCAGTAGGCCCTGATGAAATTCACTCCTGGGTATTTAAGGAACTAACTAGCTAAAGCAATCTCAGAACCATTAGCTATTATCATTGAGAACTCATGGAGGACAGGTGAGGTCCCAGAAGACTGAGGAAGGGCAAACATAGTACATTAAAAAGGAGAACAAAAAGAATCCACAAGTTATAGACCAGTCAGCCTAGCTTCACAATACTTGGAAAGATACTGGAATAAATTATTAAACAATCAGTTTGTAAGCACCTAGAGAATAAGGTTATAAGGAACAGCCTGCATGGATTTGTCAAGAGCCAAACATGCCAAAGCACCCTAATTTCCGTCTTTGACGGGGTTACTGGCCTAGTGGATAAGGGTAAGCAGTAGATGTGATATATCTTGATTTTAGTAAGGCTTTTGACATAATCCCCAACATGAACTCTCATAGGCAAACTAGGGAAATGTTGTCTAGATGAAATTACTACAAGGTGGGAGCACTACCGATTGAAAGACCATACTCAAAGTAGTTACTGGGAGGGATGTATCTAGTGGGGTCCCACATGGGTCTGTCTGGTACTATTCAATACTTGTATTAATGACTTGGTTAATGGAGTAGAGAGTAGGTTTATAAAATTTGCAGATGACACCAAGCTGGGAAGTGTTGAAAGCACTTTGGAGGACAGGATTAGAATTAAAAATGACTGACAAATTGGAGAACTGGTCCTAAATCAACAAGATGAAATTCAGTGAAGACAAATGCAAAGTGCTTCACTTAGGAAAAAATATCAAATGCACAAATACAAAATGGGGGATTACTTGCTAGGCAGTAGTACCACTCAAATGGATCTGGGGGTAACAGCGGATCACAATTTGAATAAAAGTCAAAAAATAAATATGATTCAGTTGCAAAAAAAAAGTTCAGTATCATTCTGCGATATATTAACAAGAGAGTCTTATGAAAGATATAGGAGGTAACTGTCCCACTCTACTTGGCACTGGTGAAGCCTCATCTGGAGTACTGTGTGCAACTTCGTGCACCACTCTTTAGGAAAGAGGTGGACAAACTGGAGAGAGTCCAGAGAAGGGCAACAAAAGTGATAAAGGGTTTAGAAAATCTGATTTATGAGAAAAGGTTAAAAAACTAGTCTTGAGAAAAGAAGACTGAAGGAAGAACCTGATAACTGATAACAGTTTTCAAATATGTTCAGAGCTGTTATGAAGAGGATAGTGATCAACAATGGACATGGAGAACAGAAGGTAGGACAAGTAGCAATGGGCTTAATCTGCAGCAAGGGAGATTTAGGTTAGATATTAGGAAAACACAACTATAAGGATAGTTAAATATTGGAATAGGCTTCCAAGGGATGTTGTGGAATCCCTGCCATTAAAGGTTTTAAAGAAAATGTTAGACAAACACCTTTCAGGGATGGCCTATCTCAGTATTGGGGAGGCTTGGCTAGATGGTTTACTAGAGTCCTTTCCAGCTCTAGATTTTTATGATTCATTTATTGTATATCATATAAGTATTGATTACAGTGTGTATTTCATGTAAATGAATTTCATGGACTGTAAAGGTATATAGTAGAGTACATGCATATGATAACAAATGACTCTGAACTTGAGAAATTATGTATGACCAGGTAATTAAAGGCTACAATAATAAATATGATCAAAGGGACATAATGAAGGCTGCATAGTAAAAGCTTACTCAATTCCTTACTTGCCATGCAAACTTTTTTTTTTTTTTTTTTTAAAACTGATTTTCCTAGATTCTTCCCACATCCAAAATCACATAACAAAATCATCCAAAGCCCAAGATTTGGTGGTGATGGGGGACTTCAACTATCCAAATATATGTTGGGAAAATAACACAGCGGGGCACAGACTATCCAACAAATTCTTGGACTGCATTGCAGACAACTTTTTATTTCAGAAGGTTGAAAAAGCTACTGGGGGGAAGCTGTTCTAGACTTGATTTTAACAAATAGGGAGGAACTCATTGAGAATTTGAAAGTAGAAGGCAGCTTGGGTGAAAGTGATCATGAAATCATAGAGTTTGCAATTCTAAGGAAGGGTAGAAGGGAATACAGCAAAATAGAGACAATGGATTTCAGAGGGTGGATTTTGGTAAGCCAGACAGCTGATAGGTAAGGTCCCATGGAAATCAAGCCTGAGGGGAAAAACAACTGAGGAGAGTTGGCAGTTTTTCAAAGGGACACTATTAAGGGCCCAAAAGCAAGCTATTCCGCTGGTTAGGAAAGATAGAAAATGTGGCAAAAGACCACCTTGGCTTAACCACGAGATCTTGCATGATCTTTTTATTTTTTAGGCGTCATAAAAAATGGAAACTAGGACAGATTACAAAGGATGAATATAGGCAAACAACACAGGAATGCAGGGGCAAGATTAGAAAGGCAAAGGCCCAAAATGAGCTCAAACTAGCTACAGGAATAAGGGGAAACAAGACGACTTTTTATCAATACATTAGAAGCAAGAGGAAGACCAAAGACAGGGTAGGCCCACTGCTCAGTGAAGAGGGAGAAACAGTAACAGGAAACTTTGAAATGGCAGAGATGCTTAAGGACTTTTGTTTCGGTCTTCACCGAGAAGTCTGAAGGAATGACTAACATAGTGAATGCTAATGGGAAGGGGGTAGGTTTAGCAGATAAAATAAAAAAAGAACAAGTTAAAAATCACTTAGAAAAGTTAGATGCCTGAAAGTCACCAGGGCCTGATGAAATGCATCCTAGAATACTCAAGGAGCTAATAGAGGAGGTATCTGAGCCTCTAGCTATTATCTCTGGAAAATCATGGGAGACGGGAGAGATTCCAGAAGACTGGAAAAGGGCAAATATAGTGCCCATCTGTAAAAAGGGAAATAAAAACAACCCAGGAAACTACAGACCAGTTAGTTTAACTTCTGTGCCAGGGAAGATAATGGAGCAATTAATTAAGGAAATCATCTGCAAACACTTGGAAGGTGGTAAGGTGATAGGGAATAGCCAGCATGGATTTGTAAAGAACAAATCGTGTCAAACCAATCTGATAGCTTTCTTTGATAGGATAAAGAGTCTTGTGGATAAGGGAGAAGCTGTGGATGTGGTATACCTAGACTTTAGTAAGGCATTTGATACGGTCTCGCATGATATTCTTATCGATAAACTAGGCAAATACAATTTAGATGGGGCTACTATAAGGTGGGTGCATAACTGGCTGGATAACCGTACTCAGAGTTGTTATTAATGGTGCCCAATCCTGCTGGAAAGGCATAACAAGTGGGGTTCCGCAGGGGTCAGTTTTGGGACCGGCTCTGTTCAATATCTTCATTAACAACTTAGATATTGGCATAGAAAGTACGCTTATTAAGTTTGCGGATGATACCAAACTGGGAGGGATTGCAACTGCTTTGGAGGACAGGGTCATAATTCAAAATGATCTGGACAAATTGGAGAAATGATCTGAGGTAAACAGGATGAAGTTTAACAAAGACAAATGCAAAGTGCTCCACTTAGGAAGGAAAAATCAGTTTCACACATACAGAATGGGAAGAGATTGTCTAGGAAGGAGTACGGCAGAAAGGGATCTAGGGGTTATAGTGGACCACAAGCTAAATATGAGTCAACAGTGTGATGCTGTTGCAAAAAAAGCAAACATGATTCTGGGATGTATTAACAGGTGTGTTGTGAGCAAGACACGAGAAGTCATTCTTCCGCTCTACTATGCACTGGTTAGGCCTCAGCTGGAGCTGGGCACCGCATTTCAAGAAAGATGTGGAGAAATTGGAGAGGGTCCAGAGAAGAGCAACAAGAATGATTAAAGGTCTTGAGAACATGACCTATGAAGGAAGGCTGAAAGAATTGGGTTTGTTTAGTTTGGAAAAGAGAAAAGACTGAGAGGGGACATGATAGCAGTTTTCAGGTATCTAAAAGGGAGTCATGAGGAGGAGGGAGAAAACCTGTTCACCTTAGCCTCTAAGGATAGAACAAGAAGCAATGGGCTTAAACTGCAGCAAGGGAGGTTTAGGTTGGACATTAGGAAAAAGTTCCTAACTGTCAGGGTGGTTAAACACTGGAATAAACTGCCAAGGGAGGTTGTGGAATCTCCATCTCTGGAGATATTTAAGAGTAGGTTAGATAAATGTCTATCAGGGATGGTCTAGACAGTATTTGGTCCTGCCATGAGGGCAGGGGACTGGACTCGATGACCTCTCGAGGTCCCTTCCAGTCCTAGAATCTATGAATGAATCTATGAATCCCAATTCCATCATTTGGAGGTATTTAGGTGGACACTACCAAAATGCCTTGTCCCACACACCTTTCATGTTCACAGGAGGGAGAACCTCTCCTGCAAACACAGGTGCTGTGGAGAGCCTGC
Source organism: Terrapene triunguis (assembly GCF_002925995.2). NCBI lineage: Eukaryota > Metazoa > Chordata > Testudines > Emydidae > Terrapene > Terrapene triunguis. Next base: position 2,453,651 of record NW_020664435.1, on the reverse strand, counting down.
TTTCACACTTCATAAGACCACCAGAGTAAAGTCCCTCCTCCAGAAGAGCTTGAGAGCTCCATAAGGCTCCTACTCCAGGTCTATAACCTGCTAGATGGAGCCTTGCTCATCTGCAGTCCTACATTCCTTAGCAGGTCTGAGCTATGGTGACTCTAGACAGGCCCGTATGGAAGGGGGGCATGGGTGCCATTGAAACAAACCAGGATTTGCATGGAAAAGCACTATGACCCGAGCACAATATATATTTTTTATACACAGGAACTTGCTGCAGCTTTACACCATTGTACTTCGAGCCCAGCAGGTAACTTTTTTCTATGTGAAAGCATTTCAAGGGCTCCTTGGCCTCCCAAGCCTCATCTCCAAAATGAGCTAGCTTTTCTCCTACTCTCTCCTGTGGCCTTTGAGAGCCTGAGAGCTGCTCTGCTGTGAAGTTCTTAGGGTATATCTTCATGCAAAGTCAGACTCCTACTCAAGTCTTGCCCCAAACCATCCTCCTGTCTATATAAAATCCTCTCACTCAAATATGGTGGTTCTTTCAACCTATGTTAGCTGGCTCATCTGGGAATATAGGCTAAAATCCAAGTGAGGTTTTCACTTGAGCTGATAACCCACCCATTTTGCAATGAGGATGCAACCTAATCACTCAAGTGCTGATAGTCCTCAAATGCCCGCCCACAATTCCCTCTGTGTCCCCAGAAGTTACAGGCAAGTTCTCCCAGGGAAAGAATCAGCACAGTTCAACTTACTGCAGCACAATGGGATGGCCCCTAGAAGTCCTAGCGATACACATACATGAATGCAGCACCAGTGAGGAGAGTAATTTGAATATGGCTTTTCAGTGTTGTTGCTCACAACTGAGTTAGGCTGACCCAGGTGCTAATCACCCAAGTTAGCACTGCAGAGAAGACATGCAAGTGTAGCCAAGGCCTAAGAGTAAGTTACAGCACTGTAAAGCCTCCCCCAGCGCTGTAACTCACTCCCTGTCCACACTGGCAGGGCACTTACAGCGCTGTATCTCCCTGGGTACACCGCTGCAGGTACTCCACATCTCCGAGAGGAATAACAGCTGCAGCGGAGTGGCTACGACTCAGGGGTGTGAGTGTAAACGCTTGCAGCTCTGTACTAATCACCTTGTCAAGTGGCCAATCCTCTCCATTGTTGTGACCAGCTGCAGGAATGCAGAAGTGCCAGTTTCAAAGCTCGTACCACAGAGAAAAGCAAACAGTTTGCAGCTTGCTTTGAGTGAGTAAATGAATGAGCAGGGGGCCGGGAGTTTGGAACTTGCAAAATAGAGAGCTGATACGCTCCAAAAAGCACTCTCTCTCCCCCCACACACTCTGTCACAATCCACCCCACCCCCCGTTTTGAAAAGCACATTGCAGCCACATGAATGCTGAGATAGCTGCCCATAATGCACCGCTCCCAACACAGCTGCAAATGTTGCAAGTGTGGCCACACCACTGCGCTGGCAGCTGTCAGTGTGGACAGACTGCAGCGCTTTTCCCTACTCAGCTGTACGAAGATAGGTTTACTTCACAGCGCTGTACAGCTGCAAGTGTAGCCAAGGCCTTAGGCTACACCTGTACAGCAATTAAACATCCACAGCTGGCCTGGGTCAGCTGACTTGGGCTGGGGGGGGGGGGGAGAGGGGAGCTTCAGCTGCAGGACTGAAAAACTGATGTGTAGATGTTTGGGCTCAGGCTGGAACCCAAGCTGTGGGATCCCGGGGGGGAAGGTCCCAGAGTCCAGGCACCAGCCCAAGCGTCTACATAGCCATTTTTAAGCCCCACAGCCCAGGCCCCGCAAGCCTGAGTCAGCCAACCTGGGCAAGCTGCGGGTCTTTTATCCCAATGTAGATGTACTCTTAGAATGTTCAGCAATGGAACCAGTGGCTGCAGAAGAAGAGCTCATTTCCTGTTCCTCTAGCACAGTGATTCTCAAACTTTTGTACTGGTGACCCCTTTTACATAACAAGTCTCTGAGTGTGACCCCCGGTTATAAATTAAAACCACTTTTTAATATATTTAACACTATTATAAATGCTGGTGGCAAAGTGGGGTTTGGGGTGGAGGCTGACAGCTCGCGACCCCCCACATCATAACCTCACGACCCCCTGAGGGGTCCCGACCCCCAGTTTCAGAACTCCTGCTCTAGCAGAACCTTCGGAGGGCCACAAGAGCCCTCTCTCAACCCTTTACAACTTTTGCATGGATGGAGGGTAGGGCTTCTATAGGATATGCTTAGGTTAGTCTGTGGCCAGGGCTTATTAGTTCACTTTTTGCTATGCGGCTAGAGTTAGTCATGTATGTATATATGTATGACAGTCCTCCTTCACTGCACATTATGAATTGTGCAAGAAAATTTTCTTGAAAGCCTCACGTTGTGCATCTGTATTTCAAACTAGTAATATCTCTGAATCTAAACCAAGTTTCACTGGAAGATTCAAAGATATTTCTGAGCTAAATTCCTACTCCACATTTTTAATATAATGGGAAAGCCTTCCCTATTCCCCCCCCCCACAAATGGCTGAGCTGTTTAATTTATTAAAAAACACCACCACACACATTCACCTTAAATAAAGAACGTTAAATTTTATGTCAATAGATTCAAGTTCCAGGAAACGACTGAAAATAGTAGGAGAATGGAAGCATTTAACTAAAGCAGTCACTATTACTCTTGCTATAATAAAAGTATGGGATCCACTAACACAGGGATAACAATGTCTGCTGACAAAAATCCATTTTTAAATACATGTTCAAGTTTCCTCTACAACAGAGGTCCTCAAGCTGTGGGGTGTGCGCCCTTGGGGGCACGGAGGAACATTCGGGGTAGTGTGCCCTATGGGGGCAGGGAGGGAGCGCCACCCAGCCTCGCCCTGGCCCCAGCTCCACACCTGACCCCATCCCCAGCCTCGGTGCGGCTCTGCACCTGGCCAGGGGCCCTGCTGCCAACCCCTACCATGGCCCAGCTGCGGCTCCGCTCCCGGACCCACCCTCAGCCTTGGCCCTGGCCACAGCTCTGTTTCCAGCCTGGGGCCAGAGCAGTGCCGCATCCAGCCGCTGGCCCCCACCGCAGCCCGGCTGCAGCTCTGCTCCCACCCCCAGCCTTGGCCCCTGGCCGCGACTCTGTTCCTGTCCCTGCCCCCAGCCTCAGCCCCATACCCACCTCCAGCTGTGGTCCCCTCACTGCTGTCCTGGCCTTGGCTCTGGGGGGGCACGGATGGGGGCAGAGGGGTTGCAATCCTCAAAAGTTTGGGGACCACTGCTCTACATTTCCAATTGCTCATAGTTCTCAGACACGTCAAGAAATGAAATTTTCCACGGTCTTATTCAATTTAAAGATTTTTATTTATTTATTTTTTTAAAAAGAGAACATAAGTACAACTAGTTCATCCATCTGAATAGGAAAGTAGGGTAAATGCTTTCCTCATATGTTCTACCTTTGTAATTCACATTTCCAGCTTCAGTCATCTATATCTGAGGACTATAAAACAAAGCCAACGAGGAAGGAAAAATAACTTAAGAAAATTGGTTCAATATTTTTAAGACTATGAGTGCTAAAATAACCAGTGAGCACATGAACTTTAGAAATTATTTTTTAACTAGTATTTTATGACACCCTTACCTTATAATGATTTAGAACATGTTGCCCTAGTTAAAGGCTGCCCCAACATTGTCCTTTTCTTAAAGCAGTAAAAAACAAAATCAAACACAAAACTAATGCCGTTGAAATTAAGAAATCAAGTACACAAGTCAGGAAAATCTAAAGATCAAAGTTTTTAAACACAATGCTGACAGGGTCTCCCCCATTAAATGAAAATCTAATTACTTCCCTAACTTGTGTACTTTATTTCTCTTTCTGAATGTAAAATGATACATCACTAAATACAAAAACCCAGACGTGAGAAGAACTAGTTAGGGCATATCTGGAAATCAACACCATCATTTTTGATATAGTAAAAGATTATAATTGATGTGTAAATACTATTTCCCCTAATTTAGTGCAACTTCCTAGCTCAGTTAGAACAAGCAGCCCTATCCTGAAGATAATGACTCAATGTAACTAATGAGCTAAATCAGTAGTAAATAGTTTTGAAGAAAACAAAGGCTAGATACTAAAAAGGTAATCAAGCAAACAAGAACCAGATGTGCTCAATAAAGAGACAAGCACTAAAGAAAGCAGCCAAAATTTATTTTTCAGATGGAATACTTTATAGCCTTTCAGTGACATTCATCAAGAAAGGGACACTATTAGGTAACCAGAGGCAAAGACTCCAGCATTATTTTACTTGAGGCAGAGACATTGCCTCCATAAGGCTTCCAACCCAAAGAATAAAACCAGATCCTGGAGCAGGTTTTGGGCTCCCCTATAAAAATCAGAGCCACTAAGCCAGTCCTTTAAGAAAATCCTTGAAGGAATGATTGAATGTGACTCACAAAAGATAATTCATCCTTATATAAAGCCCTGTAGAAGGGTTCAGCCCTCTCTGGGGAGGCAGGGAACCAGACCGCCTCGCTACGTCCGTCAGGTTATTTTGGGGGAACTAGCCTGGCCACGGGGTTTCATGCCGCGGTAACGGTAGAGACCAACAAACAGCTCTATTCCGCAGATCCAGGCCCTGGGTCAGGGCGGGGCAGTAGAGCGTCTATGGCTCAGGCCTTTATGCAGGGGCTGAGCAAACAAATGAGTTCAGGAGGCCTAGTCCCTGGCTTCGAAGGGCCTGGGGAAAGGGGGGGACTGCCACGTTGGGTGGCAGGCGGGACGCAGGCCCACCCACTCCACTGTGTCCCAGTCCAGGGCCCTAACAGCGGCAGATGGCCTGCTACTGTGTCAGTGGAGATCCTGGCCGCAACACACTGACATTGGCTCTGGGTGTGCTGCAGCCAGACTAGGGTCAGCTGCCCCCGGGCTACTTCCTACCTCCCCCTCTAGAGGTACCTGTGTCTGGATGGTGTCCTCCACAGAATCAAGCACCATGGGCTCTTCAGGGTACTCGGTGAGAGGTAGGCTTGGCAGCTCCTCTGGGTAGCTTGCCACAGGCAGGCTTAACAGCTTCCCCGGGGTCTGGTCAGCATCAGGCCTCGGCTGGTCTGGCCAGCCCTCGGATCGGTCGCAGACTGCAGGAGTCTCCCCACCGGGAGCTAGGCCACAGGCGTCTGGCTTCTCCGGCGGCTGGGCCTCTAGTGAGCTCTGGGGTTGAGCTTTTGTACTTCCTGTCCTGCGCCCTGACCTCTGGGGGGGCGGGCGCAAGTTCCACTGGCTCCACCCACTTTGATGTCCGGAGGGGCTCGTCCCTCTCCGGGGCGGCGGGGAACCAGACCGCCTCGCTACAAGCCCCAATAGATATTTATCCAAACATATAAACGAGCAGTCCGTCTTAACATTTAACTTAAGGTTTCAATTCCAGAACTGTGTCAACTATTGCAGTACTGTACACTTTAGCAAAGCACAGTTCTACCTAAAAAGGATGATCTGGCTGTTAGGGCCCTAGCCTAGGATTCAGAGATTTGGGTTCAAATCTCTGCTCTGCCACAGACTTCCTGTACCACTGTGAGCATGTCACTTAGGCCCAGATTTTTAAATGTATTTAGGCACTGCTCCACCTGGTGTTGCTACACCTAACTGACTTAGCAGCTGATCTCACTAGCACTAGTGCTATTGATGGTGCAAAATTTAATGTAGACAGGGCTCCGGCATTTTTACTACGTTACAAAAGCCTGAACAGAGGCACATTGGTTCAAAATTCTCCAGTGTAGACAATGTCTTTGAGCAAATACAATTAGTACTACCCAAGCGATGAAGGCGGAAACAGTGCCTATGTGCTGCCTTTTAGAGCCCAATGCCTTATATCTACCTAGCTGTGCAGTCGAACACAATTGCAAGACAAAATCTTTGAAGAGCAAGGCTTTTAGAAGTTACAACTTTTATGCTAATTCAAAGTTTTTCTAAACAGAGAAATATTACTTGTGCATTGAAGGTACTTTAATAGAACAGTTTAGATAACCTAACTCAAGATAGTTACTGAGTTTCCAAAGAATAAAAACAGTCTGCATCAGAAGTTAAATAGATAAAGAAAGCATTAAGTATATTTCATTTCAACAGTTTCTATTTTTTAAAATACTCACACTTTTGTTCCATTTCTTTCATTTCTTCAGGAGGAATTTTTAATTTGTCAATATGCTCTCTTACAACACTTGCCCACTTCTGTAAGGAATCCAATGCAGTCCAAGGCCTAGACATGTCTACGACCAGCATAACCAGAGTGTCCTTTAGAGAGTTAGCCTCCATTGCAAATTTAAGGAGACCTTTATGATACAGGTCACCATCCAAAATCCACACATTACATCTTGTTTGATCTGTAATAAAAAGTAGAAAATACAGATTTTAGTTTATGTCTTGTAAGTTATCCTTTTAAAATGTAATCTATAGGATCATGGTTAGTATATTAGAATTGTGTTGACAGTTCTACTAATATCAGATTTCTTAGCTCCTGGTCTCCATGAGATGGTATGTAAAACCCAAGGAACATGCACCATCTTTGCATACAGTAACTCCTCACTTAACGTTGTAGTTATGTTCCTGAAAAATGCAACTTTAAGTGAAACGATGTTAAACAAATCCAATTTTCCCATAAGATTTAATGTAAATGCGGGGGGTTAGGTTCCAAGGAAATTTTTTTGGGGCAGACAAAAGGCATTATATACTGTACAGTACTGTACTGTGGTTGGGAGGTGCCCCTGGTTTACCGCACACAGGCACAGCCCACTGCAGGCAAGGATGCTAGGAAGCACCTTGCGCAGCAGCAGCGGCAGCTTCCCCCGAGAAGAACAGGCGCCAACTTTGCCCGGGGATGCTCCAGGCCCGCTTCTTCCCATCCCCGCTCCACTCCAGGCCTCTTCCCACCCCCACTCCACCTCCTCTCTGGAGCAGAGATGCGACGCTTCCCCGCTCCTCCCCCGCCCCTCCCAGAAAGTCCTATGCGCTGCCAAACAGCTGTTTGGTGACGGGGGAAGCGCTGGGAGTGAGGGGAAGGAGGCAGAGAAGAGGAACTTGTGCAATGCTCCCTTGTAAAGTCACTGCTCTTCCATAGAATCTTACAAGCAGTGGACAGAGCAGGCAGCCAAACGATGTTATAAGGGAGCATTGCACAACTTTAAATGAGCATGTTCGCTAATGGAGCAGCGACGTAACTTTGAAACAATACTAAGCAGGAGGACGTTAAGTGAGGAGTTACTGTACCTTATATCTGCAATTTATCAGCCAACAAATTGGTTTCTTTAAAAAAAGAGATACATTTAAAGTATCTTAACTTCCCTAGAGCAAGTTCCTGAAAGTGAAAGCATATTACCTCAACATAATACTTAGCACTTGTGTAACATTTTACATCTGCAAGTACTTAAAAATGTTAGTCTTCACAGTATTAGCATAAAGCAAGTATTCTAGTAAGAGAATATTTAGGCCTTCAATGCTCAAAACTATCAGCTGTCCCTTAAGAGTGAGCTAGACCAGGGCTGAAGGATCACTTTTACATCCCCGCTTTGAGCAGCCACAATCCAATATGGCTCCCTCTAATGTCTTTGCTTCTCTCTATTAGGCTATGTCTACACTACCACGGTAAGTCGACCTATGCTATGCAACTCCAGCTACGTGAATACCGTAGCTGGAGTCAATGTACCTTAGGTCGAGTTACCGTGGGGGGGTCGACAGGAGAAACTCCCCCATCGACTTACCTTACTCTTCTTGTAAGAGGTAGAGTACAGGGGTCGACTGGAGAGCAATCTGCTGTCGATTTGGTGGATCTTCACTAGACCTGCTAAATCGACTCCCAATGGAGCGATCTTAGGATGTTGATCCCGGCTGTAGTGTAGACATAGCCTTCTCTATGATACCCGTAAGTACTAGGGAGAGGGTGTGCCATGGCATGATGTGCCCAAACAGGCAGAAACAGTACCAGGCCTTGCAAAAGGTGGAATTACAGGAAACAGAAACCTGATTTTTTTGCAGGGGGAAAGAGAAGAGAAATGGACAGGAATACTTTACAGCTAGTCCCCTGCATCTGCAAGAAATACAAAATATCCCCTCCCCAAAATACGTATGCTCTTAAGTTTAATGTAAACATTCATTTTTAATTACACATTTTTCCCCCCCAGTGAGCCATTTAAAAGTGTTGGTACATTCACAGTGATCAGGTTCAGTAAAATGAGGGCAGTTTTCCTTAAAAATCTTGTTTTTAGTGCTCATTAAGAGTGTTGGTTTGACAACATTGGATATGGAGTATTGTTTATTCACATAACAGATAAATACAGCATAGTCAGAAGTGCAAACTTCATATCACTTATCCAGTGTGCCTCATCCATCTTCCTCCTCTCATCCCCACTGACTCAATCCCACTTTTGTGGTTACTCTTATCCCTTTACAGTTCCCCACAACTTCTGCCTACTTTTCTCCTCTCTACCTTGAGCTCTCCACTCCTCCCACCAGCACAAATCTAAGTTCCACATCTGCAACCTTATGACCTCTGGTGACATTTACCCAAATCCTGGCCCTCTCTTCATCCCCACCCACTCCACCTCACATAACCATTCCCCACCATGCCTCTCATACCACCATTCTTAATCTCACACCCATCCTCCTCCTCCATCTTTTCTCTTGAGATATCTACAAAGATCACAGTAATCTATGACTGTGACACTCTGTACCTCGGGGGAACACCCAGCACCCCCATGTTCATCCTTGTAAAATGATTGTGTGGTATCCAATGCAAAGTCTGTCATATTGGGTGTCTTCGGAAGGCTCATGATGCACTGAGCATGGTTGTTATAGTAATTGTTACAGTAATGTTATAGACTATAATTTCATGTATATAGTTATGAGGCTGAAAATGTATCCTCATGGCTTAAAGCAAGCCCAGGCAAAATCTCTCCAAGAACAGAGAAGCAGTTCACACCTCAGCAGGGCAGGTATGGGACAAACCCAGCCCAGCCTCACAGGAACAAAGGACACTGGCCTAGGCAGCAACAAAAGAATCTGTTAGACTCTGGAGGGAGTCACCCCACTTCCTTGGGTCAGTTTGGAACTGCGATGAGATAATGCTCACCTGACTCTGAAGGGGGGGGAGGGCAAACCCAAGAGGGAAGAAAGGACATGATAAAAGGGAAAGACATTTGCCACGCTCTCTCTCTCTTCCATCTATATTTACAGACACCCACACCAAGCAACTGAAGCGCTTATCAAAGGGGAGAGCCTGGCTGAAGAGCAACTAGCTAGCCTGTGGTGAGAAGCATCTATGTTTGTAAAGGCACTGAAAGTGTTAAAATCAGCTTAGAATGAGTTTTGCTTTTATTTAATTTGACCAAATCTGACTTGTTATGCTTTGACTTATAATCACTTAAAATTTATCTTTGTAGTTAATAAATCTGTTTATTCTACTTGAAGCAGTGCGTTAGGTTTGAAGCGTGTCAGAGACTCCCCTTGGGATAACAAGCCTGGTACATATCAATTTCTTTATTAAATTGAGAACTCATATAAGCTTGCAGTGTCCATAACTGGACACTGCAAGACAGAGGTTCGTAGGGTTGTGTCTGGGACTGGAGATATTAGCTAGTGTTATTCGGTTGCACAATCCAAGGAGCAGCTTACATGCTAGAGGCTGTGCGTGAACAGCCCAGGTGTGGGGATTCTCACAGCAGAGCAGGGTAAGGCCGGCTCCCAGAGTCAAGGATTGGAGTGACCTAGCAGATCATCAGTCCAGATAACACCAGAGGGGAACGTCACAATGACCTCTTCATATTTTGCTCCCTCCAACTCCTGCCTCTTAGAAACTTGGATCCCTTCCTCTGCCCACTCTTACGAAGGCCTCTCCTTCTTGCACTCCCCACCCTAAGACTGTGGTGTGCGTGCTGGGCTTTTCTCCTGTTCCTGATGTTTTCAATCCCTTCCTTCTCCCCTTTTCCACTTTCTCCTCTTTTGAGCAGTGCTGCATCCAACCCTTCTCCCCTCTCCCACTCCAGGTTGCGGTCATCTACAGCAGCGGTTCTCAACTGGGGGTCCGCAAGCCCTTTCAAGGGGGCTGTGGGACCCTGTGGCTGAAGTCTGATCCCTGCCCCCACCCCCCCCGCAGGGGTTAAAGCCAGGGGAGGTGCACTGCTGAAGCCCTGGAGCCTCGAGCCCTGGTGCTCCCTGTGGCGTAGAAGCCCTGAGCACATGGGCAGAGTTGGGGACATGGAGGGCATTGCCCCCCTCCCACCACTGCAGTACAGGATCATGGCAGTCCCAGGGCAGTTCTACACCTCCCCACCCCCCGCCTCTCCCCATTCAGGTAAGAGGCGGGACGCTGAAGCCCGAGCTGGGAAGTGTGGGACAACTGCTGCTCTAGCTGGTGCATGGAGCAGGAAGCAACAGCATTTCTTCCTCTCCGGCTGGTGCCCCAGGTTGAAGCTGCTCCTCAGCTCCTAGCCCCCTTTGCTTCCCCAGAGGCAGCCTGTAAGAGCCCCCCAGTTCGGGAGACCCAGCTCCTTGCCTGGCAGACCCCTCCGGGAACAGGGACCACAGGGGAGTCCTCCCAGCACACAGCCCTTAAAACCCCTCTCCCTACACCCTGAGCTATGCCCTCCCTGCACCCTGAGTTACCCCCTGCCCACACACAACCCCTAGCCACCCCCTCCTCTGCACCCTGAGCTACCCCTGCACCTGCGCACAGCCCCAGCTACCCTCTCCTTGCAAGTTGAGCTACCTAGTCTGCACACATCCCCTAGTGACTCCCTATCTCCACCCCCTGCCCTCACACAGCCCCTAGTGACCCCTTTCCCTGCACCCCAAGCTGTTTCCAAATTTTTTGAGCTAAGTCTCCCACCTCTGAGTTATAATTGTTGGTTGTGTTCCCCTCTCCAACCCAGACAGGCTGGGTGGCCTGCTGAGGTGAGTCGGGGTGGAGGTGGCACTCTCTCTCTGGACCCCGCCATGCAGAGGTGGCTCGAGACCTGCTGGCCCCTGCCCCGCCCCTAAATAGAAGTCAAACTACGCCTATGCCCAAGGCCCTGCCCCGAGGCGGCTGCTCCTACCCCCGCTGGGCCCTGGAGTTTTTATAGCATGTTGAGGGGGGCCTCAGAGGGAAAAGGGTTGAGAACCCGTGATCTACAGTCCACCCATCAGCCTCTCCCACTGATTTTTACTCTTGGATCTCTCCTCTCCTCACAATCTTCCACTCTCATCTTCTGTGAGTTCAGCTTCCATGATGATGATCCAACACAACCCTTTAACTGCACATTTCCTTGATCTTACCTCTTCATTCAAACTGCAGCCCTGATTCAATGCTCCCACTCATCAAAAATGACATTTCACTGGACTTTGTCTTCACCAAGGACTGCTTTCTATTCTCTGTTACCAAATTCCCCCTCTCCGATCTGATCTCCTACCTTTTTTCAGCACTGTCCATCAGCCACCCCAATCCCTCAACCTGTCACTACCTGTGACCTCCATTCCATCAGTGTTGATGACTTTTTCATCTGCTCCCAGCTTCCTCTTCCCTTTTTTCCATTAATATGGTTGTTTATTCTCTCCATGCTTCCACCCTTAACTTTTGCCCCCCTCTCCTATTGCAAGGTCTGCCCTGCCAACCCCTCTGGATCACCCACAACATTTGCTTCCTCGGCTCCTGCTCTTGCTATGCAGAGCATCTCTGGAGGAAGTCCCAGGACCAGTCTGACTATATCCACTATGAATTTCTCTTCCTTCCTGCCATCTTTCTAGCTAAAACAACTCTACTTTAACTTAACTGAATCCCATGCCCACAATCCCAGCTGCCTTTCTGCCACCTTTGACTTATTCCTCAAAACCTCTCCCTCCTCTAATTCTCTCTCTGCACAGAATCTCGTCAATTTCTTCCAAGAGAAAGTTAACAAAATGTGTGACCTTCCCTCCTCTCAGCTTGTCTTCCCCTTCCCCTCCTACAATGCTCCTCCTCCATCACAGACTCATAAGTTTTTTGTCATCACTCCTCTAAACCATCCACTTCCCCCAGTGACCCCATCCCACCCCCTCATGACAACTCACATCCCCACCTTAACCTCTTTATCTCCTCTGGCTCTTTCCCCTCACAACACAAGCATGTGTAAGTCTCTCCCATCTTTAAAAAGCCACCATTGACCCCATTTGTCTCTCCAATTACTGCCCTATCTTCATTTCATCTCTAAATTCATTGAATACACGGTCTACAATGGCTGTCGGTAGTTCCTCTCCACCAATCCATCCTAGACCCACTCCAATCCTGCTTCTTGCATTGAAACAGTCCTCATCAAAATCTACAAAAACCTCTTCCTCAAAGCTCAGAACCAAGACTCCATTCTTATCCTCCTTGACCTCTAATCCACCTTTGATGCTACCAACCATGCACTTTCTGAAATCTTGTCCTCTGGCTTCCATGACTGTCCTCTTCTGGTTCTCTTTCCACCACTCTAATCACTCCTTCAGTATGTCCTTTGAAGACCCTCCTCAACCCTCCTCCAAATTTCTAGGGAGATTCCACAAGGCTCTGACCATGGGTCCCTGTCTCTTCTTCCTCAACACCTTATCCCTGGATAATCGCATCCACAAACACAAATGTAACTATTCTCTCTATGCTGATGACTCTCAGATCTACTTCTCTACTCCAGACTTGTCTCCTTCTTCCAATCTAAAATCTCAGCCTTTCTTACAGCTCCTCAGGGATGTCTAGCTATGAGCTCAAACTCTATGGCTAAAACAGACTATTATTCATTCTCCCCCACCCCCCCCCACACACACCTCTTTTCTCAATCACTGTAGACATCA
>NW_020664435.1:2355197-2440744 GCF_002925995.2 Terrapene triunguis | reverse complement strand
CCCACACACCTCTTTTCTCAATCACTGTAGACATCACCCGCCTGTCACTCAGGACTGTAACCTGGGTGTAATCTTCGACTCGGACCTCGCTCTATCCTCAATTCCAGGCTACTCCTAAATTTTGCAATTTCTTTCTGCATAACATCTGGGGGATATGGCCTTTTCTATCCATCCAAGCTCTCATCTCACACCTCAATTACTGTAATATCCTTCTCTCTGAAATTGACAAATGCAATCTTTCTCCACTCATCCATGCAGACTGCTGCTGCAAAAATAATTTTCCTACACCATCGTTTGACCACGTCACTCCTTTCCATCCCTCCACTGGCTCCTCCTACTAATGCATTAAACACAAGCTACCTGTGTTCACTTTCTTGGCTCATCACATCCTATCCCCACCCTACTCTCATTCACTACTGAAATGTCACTTCCTGCCTCCTATCCCCATGATGCCAACCTACATCGCCCACTTGTTTGAAAATTCCAAACAAGTACCTTCCTGTTTTGTTCCAGGCTGCCCCTCATGCTTGGGAGGGGCTCCCCATAAACATCCACAAATCTACCTCAGTTTCCCACATCAAATATCTCCTTAAAACTATCTTCTGCTATGATGTCTACAAAATACTGGACAACTAGGCTACTGATGTGCTGAGACTACTCTCTACCATGCTGACCAATACTACCTCGTTGTTTCCTCACACTTTCCTGTTGGTCTGTTGTCTCGTCATATACTGTAAGCTCTTTGGAGCAAAGACCATCTTTTTATTCTCTCTTTGTATAGCACCGAACTTAATGGGTTCCTAGGGCTCCTAGGGGCTATAGTAATACAAATAATAAGTATTCTAAAGACACAACACCATTCTATCCTTGACAGTCTAAACAGAGGGTACCTATCATGATGGTTTCTGTTATGCAGATACCTGTTTATTGGGAATTGGACACACATTTCGCATAAACCAAACTGCCACTTGAAGGTAAGTGTTACTAAAGGCTTGGGCTAAATTTGAGCAAGTGACCTAGGAAATTAAAAACTCCATATCTCACTATTAGCCTGTAAGCCATCCAGTTTAGAATTAAAATCTTCTCGCTGCTGAGGATACACAACTGATACTTACCATCTCTATCTTCATCATGCACATTTAAGTACAAGTATTCCATTCCTCTTCCTTTCTTGTACTCCTCTATTCCTTGCAGTTTGCCTATTAAGCTAGTTTTTCCTGCACCATCTTCCCCTAGAAAAAGACAAAAGTTAATATAGATCAAATCTCTGAGTAAATAATGTTACCTACTTACAACTTCTTTTGGGGCAAATATCAGGTAACAATGGGAGTCACTCAGCTAGAACTCATGCAATCTGAAAACATGGGTGTTCGATTTATTCCAAACATATGCATCAGCCCCAACATAACAAATACTAATCATGTCTATTTATAATATTAATATATTTACCACTATTGTAGTTTTTCTACTGTAGTATTTTTAACGTTCCTCTTATTTCCTAGCTTAATTAACATTTTCAGAGCATTGCACAATCACTAACTATTGTTAAGTTAAATTTTGACGTTCAATATGGTTTAAGTCCACAAAAGCCTAGATTTCAATTCAATCCATCAGAATGCACAGAATTATTTTTCCAATATGAACATGATAACAGACAGTAAGTATATTATTCAAATATCTTACAAATACTATAAAGTCAACTGAAAAGTGCAGTAGTCTAAATCTTAATGTTTTGTACAATCTTTTTAAAAGCAGTTAAATGCAATGTCTTCAGATGAGAACTGGGAAAGGAAGAAATGAACAATGTTTTTCTGCAGCAGATTAACTTTCCCAAAAGTATTTCCCTGGCTGCCACTACCACAGACTTCAGGTCAGCCCTCCATCAGGGTGGTAAGCAATAATTACAAGGGCAGATTAAAAGGTGATGTGTGTGAAGAGGGGTGTCACAGTTTCCTTCTCTTTCCTTTAAAAAAAGGTTTCTAGCCCTTATGGTTGCAGATATCACATCAAAAACGTAAACTAAGTGATGCTTATCTAAATACACATGCAGTCTGAAACAGCTCTAAAGAAGTGCTAACTATCCCATCCATTTCAGCGAAGACCCTGTGAACTCTTCAATTCTGTAGCCAAGAGACCAAGGCATTTTTTCCAATATGACAGAGAATTTGGCATTTTTGCCACGGACGTCATCATTTTGCTGCAGCAAAGTCATTTTTTCCCCCTCTCTTTGCCCTGCTAGGACCCGGCACTTGTTCAATTTCCCCACAAAGGAGAGTTAGTTGGAATGAGTTCTCCACCTCAAGGTGGCAACCAACCCACACTGGGAAATGGCTGTAGTATGGAAGAAGTTGAAAACCACTGTACTACTAGGGTTACCATCCGTCCGTATTTCCCCGGACATGTCCGGCTTGTGTGTCTTTAAATAGCCGTCCGGGAGGAATTGGTAACAAGGTTAAAAGGTCCGGGATTTTTACCCCTCCCATCCCCTCCCCCCCTTCCATGCAGAGTGCGGCGTGGTGATTGGGTGGCTGGGCCTGATTGAGCCGCTCCCATTTGCCTCCAGCAGCCAGAGCCCCTCCCCACTCCCCCTCTGCTGCTTGCAGCCCGGCAGCATGTTTTGCCTACACGTGGAGCCAGCATCTGACCAGCATGGGCATAGTAAGGGGAGTCCCGGGGGCAGTCAGGGAGCAGGGGGAGGGTTGGATAGGCCTATCTGGGGTGGGGGTGTGAATATGGGGTGGGGGGGAGGCGGGTTATATTCTTTTGTGATGCCCGAGCTCCAGCAATATCCAGGGCCGGGGGCCCTGCTCCAGCAATATTTGGAGCTGGGTCTCTCCCCCGGCCCTGCCTGGAGCGGGCCCCGGCCTCCACCTGCCACCCCCCTCCGCGCGTCCCCCCCCGTCCTTGGCGGAAAGAAAGCAGCACGCCCCTCTCCCCTGCCTGCTTGTGCACATTCCTACCCTGCTCCAGGCAGCAACTGCTGTCTGCTGCCCCAGGGTCCTAGTGCCCCCCATCCACTAATGGCAAGGCAGGCTGCCCTTACCTTGCCCTTCCACCCTAGCCCTGAGCCTCTCCAATGCCCCAAAGCCCTCAGCCCCAGCCCTCATCCCCCTGCACCCTAATCCTCTGCCCCAGCCCTGAGCCCCCTCCTGCATCATGAACCCCTCATCTTCAGACCCACAGCCCTCACCCCTGAACCCTCTCCTATCCCCAAACTCCATCCCAAACCCCCTCCCCCTTACCACACACCCCCTCCTGCCCTCAAACTCCCTCCCAAAGCCTGCACCCCCTCCCTTTGCACCGCCTCCCACCCCCAAACTCCATCTCAGAGCCTGCACCCCTCACCCCCTCCTGCACACCCACCCTCTGCCCCAGCCCGGAGCCTGCACCCAAACTCTATCCCAGAGCCTGCACCCTGCACCCTAATCCCCAGCCCAGGACCTGCACCCCAGACCTCCTCCCCCCACCGAACCCCCCTCCCAGAGCCTTAGGCAGGTGGGGGGGGGGCGGGTTCTGGGCACCACCAAAATTTCTACAAACCTGCCACCCATGCGGGCAGTCAGGGGACAGGTAGGGTCCTAGGGGGGCAGTTAGGGTGGGGGGTTCTCAGGAGGGGGCAGTCAGGGGACAAGAAGCAGGGGGGGGGGCGGGGGGGTGGGGGGGGGGGGGGGGGGGGGGGGGGGGGGGGCCCCCCCCCCCCCCACTGTCCTCTTTTTTAATTGTGGAAATATGGTAACCCTATGTACTACAGAGTTGCCTCTGTGGTAACAATTGTGAGCTGAACTTACTAGATTGGTGTATTTAGTATAGCATGATGACAGGGTTCAGTTGGGACTTGCTAAAACTATTTGACTATCATTGTAGGACAAACTTCTTGAAGTCTGTCCTGGTGGCAAAAACCTAATTCAGAAATGTATGTCTGTTGCAGTACTAGCAAATAATGGAGATAGTGTTCAGCGATTGAGGGAGCATATTCATTATCTTGTGTACTGAATGAATCAGTGGTCCCAGAAAACAATGTATGTAATCATGAAACTAGACTGCAGCATAACACTTATAATTTTCTGGATCCCAGCCCAGAGAGTACCCTCCTGCAGGCTAAAGGATACTTTGATGGGAAAGAGCAAGCCAGCAGGCAGGCAGCTCATAAGGTCTGGGAGCATACACACAGTGCAGCTGAAATGGTCTGAAAATAAAGGAAGAGTAGAAAAATTAATCTGTTGCATGTGCACAAGAAGATTTTGAAAGGATTATAATTTTGATAAATCCATCCATTTTTTCATGGAGAGCACAAGAGACATTTCTCTGACCCCAGGACTGTTCCTCTGCCAAATTTCAAGTCATGCTCCAAACCAGAGGTGCAAGAGCTGTTTAAAAACAATCAGAAAAATTAACATTGGAAGCACTACCTACCCTTGCCTCATTATCATCCAGAAAGAGAACAGATATGGAAAAATTAATCCAGAGTGGTTAAAGTTTGGCAAAATTATAAGCAAATGAAAACAGGGGATTACAATGGAAAGTGTGAGGAAATACTAGCCATAGGCATTATTTCACAGGTAATAAAAGGAGAAACTTATTCCCTCCCTCAATCCTGAAGCCCAACAGTCTGTGCTTTCATCAAAATAAACTAATCCAGCCATTATTTTCATGTTTGGTTCAACAGAAAAAAAACATAAGGAAAGTTTCTGTGGATGAAAAGAGGTGGTTACTGTATTCACCATGAGTGAAGTTTCCAAGTTCTGAAGTAGATGACACTGATATGCTGGATATGCTTGGAAGGGTCTCATAAGCTCCTCCTCTCAGAATATACAATAGCAAAATCTTACTTTCCCCTTATTGAGGATAAGAAAAGATTTTTATTTGACTGATTCCTGCTTTATCGAATGTCTTCAGAATCTGATTTGTACTCATACTGAGATAGCCTCTTATCTATTTTTCCCTTTTAATACAAATTGAACCTCACTACTTTCAGCCTGTGAACATTAGCTCTTTTATTATTGTGCAATTTTATTATCTTGTCAATTAATGTGATGTTTACATTGTCATTGCCCTATCACACTATCTGTGGATTTTCTTTTATACATTCTATGCTATGTAATGTTTAATATACTATGCACTAGAACAGGGATGGCCAACCTGAGCCTGAGAAGGAGCCAGAATTTACCAGTGTATATTGACAAAGAGCCACAGTAATATGTCAGCAGCCCACCCCCATCAGCTCCACACCGCCCCCCTCCCCCGCTTCCAGCGCCTCCCAATCAGCTATTTCGAGGCATGCAGGAGGCTCGGGGGGAGTGGGGGAAGAGCGACGGCATGGCAGGCTCAGGGGAGTGGGCGGGAAGGGGTAGAGTGGGGACAGGGCCTGTGGCAGAGCCAGGGGTTGAGCAGTGACCACCCCCTGGCACATTGGAAAGTTGGCCCCTGTAGCTCCAGCCCCAGAGTCGGTGCCTATACAAGGAGCCGCATATTAACTTCAGAAGAGCTGCATGTGGCTCCAGAGCCACAGGCTGGCCACCCCTGCACTAGAAGGTATAGCATATTTTGGTTACCTGTACATTTAACTGAAATTTGGAAGGATTTATATAAAAGTTAGTATCTAGAAAATGATTAAGTATTTCACACACAGGTCAGTCACTTGCATGCCACTGAAACAGCAAAGATAGCTTTTGGAGCTATGGTTGGCTTTTCACATCCTGCTAAAACAGGGGTGGGCAAACTTTTTGGCCCGAGGGCCACATCTGGGTATGGAAATTGTATGGCAGGCCATGAATGCTCACAAAATTGGGATTGGGATCCAGGAGGGGGTGAGGGCTCTGGCTGGGGGTGCAGGCTCTGGAGAGGGGCCAGAAATTAGGAGTTCAGGGTGCAGGAGGGGGCTCTGGGCTGGGGCAGGGGGGTGGGGCATGGGGGGGGTGAGGGCTCTGGCTGGAGGTGTGGGCTCTGGGGTGTGACTGGGGATGAGGGATTTGGGGTGCAGGAGGGCGCTCCAGGCTGTGACCGAGGGGTTCATAGGGCAGGAGGGGGATCAGGGCTGGGGCACGGGCGAGGGAGGGGGTCAGGGGTGCAGGTTCTGGGCAGCGCTTACCTCAGGCAGCTACCAGAGGCAGCATCATGTCCCTCCTCTGGCTCCCTCTGTGGAGGTGTGGCCAGGTGGCTCTCCGCGCTGCCCTGTCCGCAGGTGCCGCCCCTGCACTTCCCATTGGCCACAGTTCCCAGCCAATGGGAGCTGCGGGGGCGGGGCTTGGGCAGTGTGGGGAGCCCCCTGGCTACCCCTAAATGTAGGAGCCGGAGGGGCGACATGCCGCTGCTTCCGGAAGCTGCACTCAGCAGCCACCGACCCCGCTGCCCGGCTGGAGTGCAGGAGCGAGGCAAGCCCCAGAGCCCGCTGTGACACACTGTACTTCGGAGGAACACCCAGCACCCCCATGTTCATCCTTGTAAAATGATTGTGTGGTATCCAATGCAAAGTTTGTCATGTCAGGCGTCTTCAGAAGGATCATGATGCACTGAGCATGGTTGT
Organism: Terrapene triunguis; assembly: GCF_002925995.2. NCBI lineage: Eukaryota > Metazoa > Chordata > Testudines > Emydidae > Terrapene > Terrapene triunguis. The sequence continues at coordinate 2,434,221 of NW_020664435.1, read as the reverse complement.
TATAGTGATGTTATAGTAACTGTTACAGGTTATAATTTCATGTATGTAGTTAGGATACATTTTCAGGCTCATTATGGCTTAAAATAAGCACCGGAAAAAACTCTCCAAGAACAGAGAGGCAGTGAACACCTCAGCAGGGTAGGTATTGGATTGTGGATATCAGTATGATAGCATGGAACACTACTCAGGTAAGACAATCTAATGGGGTCACATTTGTTTCTTTTATCCTTATTTTATAAAGCCAGGGGAAACTTGGTCCCCTGAAAGACCTAGAACACAGCTTTAAAACAGGTTACTGTTGTGACACCTTCCTTCCTACCCACTTCCAGCCAAAATATAAAATTATGTTAGTGTCTCCTATCACTATGCCCAAGATTTAAGGCATAGAAAATCAATTAGAATAATGCCCCAAAAAGTGATTTTCTCTTCGTTCCCTCACACTAGCTATGCATCCCAAAGAAGCCTGGAGGTCCAACGAGCCTTGCAGCATGATCCTACGAATACAATTGGTTCAAATGCTACCAGTGATTATTCTCAATAAATTAGTTTCTCCATCTCAGGGATATTATAAGAATCAATATTATGGAAGTGCCACTTGAAGTTCCAGAGTTAACATTATATTGACTTTTGCACATAAAGCAGGCATTTCATGGCTACATTTATAACACCACAGAATAGTGAGACAGTGCATTTTAGTCACTTATCTTAGGACATGTCTACACTTACTAGGGATCGATGCTGCTGCAATCAATGCACTGGGGATCGATTTAGCGGGTCTAGTGAAGACCTGCTAAATCGACCTCAGATTGCTCTCCTGTTGACTCCAGTACTCTACCAGAATGAGAAGTGTAAGGTAAGTCGATGGGAGACCGTCTCCCATCAACGCAGCGCGGTATAGACACTGCAGTAAGTCAACCTAAGCTACGTAGCTGGAGTTGCGTAATTTAGGTTGACTTACCTCCGTAGTGTAGATAAGGCCTTAGCTACAAAGATTTCAAACTTACCCCAAATTACATTCCCCAGTGAGTCAAGTCATGTGAAGTTTATAATTTTGAAGTTTGGTTTTGGGTTTAGTTTTGTGCCAAAAGAGGTTTAAGAATTTTTCCATTTTATAAAAGTCCTGCTTATCTAATTAACATTTCAGGATGAAAAACTTTAAGACCAAAAGGAAAAATTGAGAAATTTTAGACAAGGAAGAACAGGGAATTACAACTTTAAGGAAGTTACATCTTTCAGTTTTGCTAGTGCAAAAGCCAAAATATAACTGATATTCCACTGCTTCTAAATTTAGCAAAAAGCAGAGCCATTTCTCCAAAAATGCAAAGAAATCAGATTTCACAACTTCAAAAAGTCTGATCCCCCCTCCCCCAAGTGAGGATCTCTATTTTGTTGTATAGCAGCTAGTTCTAATTAAAATTTTTGTCTCCCACAGAAAGAGTTCAAGCTTCCCGCACCATTTGTGAATGGAGTACCCATGGCTACATTCTTTGTTGCAAATTTTCAGCTGGGCTTCCTAAATTTGTCATTCATGAACAAATGGCAAGACTTTCTATTACAAGCTGCTATGCAAGCATATATGCTGCTGAAGTTGCTATAATTTTGCCAAGATTTGAATGATTCATTCTGTCATGTTGCCTTCTGTGAGACGGTAGCTTCACTTGTCTGTCAAAAGGTGGTGGCACAGGAGGCTTCATGATAATTATTTTAAAGTCGTCATTTAGTTTTACTAATTTTAGAGCACTCTTAATTTAGGGGTAATCAGCTACTGTTCTTGTATGCCATTTTTTGTTTGCTTTAATGGCATACTAGTAGTGAAGACTATTAGATGTTGTCTACACTAGGAAAATTCATAAACATTTTTCTTTACCACCGCAGCTCCAACTGTACTAGCAACAGAATGACCTGTAGTTTAGACAAGTTGCAGATATTTACTATGTCATGAAAACATTCTCTGAACACTTCAGCAGTCTATAATACTAGCATTTATACATCAATACCACCAGTAAAGCGATACTTTTGATGGAAGTTGCTAAAGTTCAGCCATTTTTCTCTTGCACAGACAAGATTTCAGAATGTCCTTTCTATAGACAACATTTTACACCATAAAGGGGATAAGCAAGCACTGTACAAAAGCTACACCCTATTCCTGAAACCTTGAAGTCACCTCTACAATGTTAAGCTTCAGCATGAACTGGTATTTTATTTTTACTGGACCACTCCAATAATTTTGTCTTGAATTAGAGTAGACATAGAAAAGTCAACGGTAACTGGCACAGCACAAGAAAACAGTTTTGGGGGATTATGAGGGGAGCAATTTTCTTCATAAAAGACTTACAGAAACAACAATCAATAATTGTGTCTTCCATCAGAGTTTAAAAATACTTTTCATTTTTCACTTGCAAATGCTTCCACCTTATCCATGGAGACTTTTAGTAAACATCCACCCATTTTTCAAATTGCATTATTTGGAGGGTGAATCATTAGCAAGAAATAACTTGTGTAACAATTATATTTGCTACAGGGCCTCATATGAAGTCAACTCCCAGTTACAGCTAAACAAGGTGAGTTATCTTGTTCATCTTCTTAAAGAAAACAGAATGCTTTATCTACAAACCAAAAAATGCACATTTATACTATATTCTTTAAATGTGTGACCACTTAAATTTGAGTACCTGTATCCTTTTGTACTTTGGTGGAGATTAAGTGGTAAATATAATATGCTTGGAAAGTCAAGTGAATATCAAATGCTTTAAGGTAACTTGCACTAGTAAGTGACCAGAACACTGACAGTGCAACCAATAGTATAAATACCCAAATCAACCAACCCTTATCAGATTGTGACCAGGTAGGTATTACAGCCTTTTGAAGACACCCTCTGTCAATCTCTTTTCAGTATTTGATTTAGAATGCCCAACCAAAAATTACGCATCTCACTAAATCAAATGAACCTCAGACAGGAAAAAATTCAGAATAAAGACAATCAATATGAAGTTCACAATTACAGCGAGGTAGGGTTGCAACATATGTAAGTATCTCTCCTAGCATGACAGAGCTCCTATAAAATTTCCTCTGATCAACCTATACCAACCTGCTTTAAACAGGTAGAGCAAACCAAGGAAGTAGAAGTGGATCCTGTGTCAGCACTTTCACATCAAGAAAGCAGGGGGGGTTGTTTTGGGGAGGGAGGAGAGACCAACTGCAATCTTAAACAAGATTAGATGATTGGGCACGATGACCTGTCTAATGATGAGCCTCTCTCAGAAAATCTCTAAGCGTGGCAAGCTGTTTTCCCACTTTCCATTAGATAGCAGACCCTACACATGTTTACAAAGAATTCTGTGGCATACCAATCAATCAGTTGGAGCACAAAAATGAATGTTGGTGCTCAGTAGGATCCAGGAGTGGTGAGTGTGGAACACAAGCTGCCTGCTCTTTGTGGAAGGTGAGAAACAGTTAATTATCAGCTGCCCAAAACTTTCTAATTGCCTGCAGCAGCCTTTTTCCGACTATAATGTCAGAACTGATGCACAGCATGCAGATATCTGTAGGAGTTATAAAAGTAAACAGTCATAGAATCATAGAATATCAGGGTTGGAAGGGACCTCAGGAGATCATCTAGTCCAACCCCCTGCTCAAAGCAGGACCAATCCCCAGACAGATTTTTGCCCCAGATCCCTAAATGGCCCCCTCAAGGATTGAACTCACAACCCTAGGTTTAACAGGCCAATGCTCAAACCACTGAGCTATCCCTCCCCGCATTGATGCATTTGATTCAAGTTCCGTATATAAAAAGAACCAACAACAAAAAACAGCTCTCTCACTTGTGCTCGTTCCTAAAAAGATTTCAAAACAGTCCAAGAGGGCAGAGTTATAATGACAGTCTCATACAGAGGGCACTGTGCTGGTATTTTGGGCCCCAAGACAAAAATGAAATAAGCAGTTTCTGTTTGAAGTTGTGTTCTAAGAATTTCATAAATATATGACCATACTTTGATAATAAAAAGAAGCAGTATCTAACTTTAGGATAGGAAGAGGTCCTCCGGACTGAAGTAACTATGATACTTTGAGATCCTGGGATTGAAGGCTCAATAGAAGTCGTAAGTGCTTTACAAAGATGTACTAAATATCAAAGATCCTGACAGGAACCCTCATTTTATAGATGGAGAAATAGGAACAGAGAAGTCACACGCATCTGTAAGTCAGAAACAGAACTCAGATCTCTTGTTCCCTATACAAGTTCACAGGTAAGAAGTGGTCTTATTCATACAGATAGCATCTCCAGCAGTTTAAAGTGTATCTCTGTGATTTAACAAGCAGTAAAAACCCTAGATGAGAGGGAAAGTGCAGTGGAACAGACTTAAAGATTAACAGCATCCTGCAGAACCAAACCACAAAAGGCAGAATCAGAAGCAAATATCCTCTTGTAGTTTTTATTTTTTGCTGAATTACTGTTCCTAATTAGACAGTCTGACCATATGAAAGCATCAGTAAAAATAGCTGATAGGACTAAAATGATAATTGGGAGGTTGGAGGAACAAGACCTATTCATGAGACTGATTTTAGAACATCTTTGCTATCCTGGAAGTCTGTTTAAAAGAGGAGGGAAATCATGCGTTCCCCTTACATAAAGAGGGGATGTTGGGCAGGTGGGTGACACTTATCTGAAAGAAATAAGAGCTTATATGAGAAGTAACTGGTTCAACTTAATCCTGGTGATGCAAGTAAGGTGAAGCATTTTGATTAATTATCGGAAACTACAACTGCACCTCTATTAAGAGCATCTGGACTGTGAAGTGGTGTATACTTTCGGTCTTATTTCACTGATGCCTACACCTAGACACAAACAGAAGCAGCAGTCCAAAATGCATTTTTCTATCTTTGTTTAGGAAGCTTACATTTCACTCCTTCAATTTACTGTGATCCATGTCTGTGTAACATCTAGACTAGATTACATCAACATGTTCAATTATATTTGAGAGCGCGCCATGGGAAGCCCCACCTTATACAACATACTGCAGCCTGTCTCGTAACTGTGACAGGCTGGCCAGCTCACATGTGTGCTCTGCACTGACTCCCACAGTCAATTCTGGTACTGAGGTAATAGTTTCATCTTCAAAGGTCATAGTTAGCTAAGGCCAAGCACTGCCTCTTTAACAATAAAAATACTTAACTTTCATACATTGTTTCTCATCTCTAGATGTTAAAGAATGGTCAATCACTTGGAGAACAGAGAGTGAGGTGTTTCCTGCACCCAATACAGTTCAAAATGGGTTGTGCCCCCCTCCCACAAAAGAAAATCTCTCTCATGCACACAGCCAGGTATGCTGCTGAAGCTTTCAGTTCAAAACAGCTTCCGCCAACAAGAACTGCATCCATGGCTTGAAAGGTTCATGTCAAACTCTAAGTTGTAGAGCAGCTAAAAATACCTCTACTTCAAAAGAGTAAACAAACCCATCCAAAGCTACGAGTAAACAGCCCTGCCCACTACTTAGTTTTTATTTCTATTCTATATAGGAAGGCATCCTATAACAGCATCCAAGTGCAACGCTCAGAACAATACCCTTCTGACTGGTGGGAGTAGCCAGGCATGCCAAGTTTCCCACTGAAGTTTTGCCCCGGATCCTACTGCCCCAACCACGTATTTTTGCAGGCTCTGGGTAAGACATGACCACTAGTTTGCAGTGCACACTCATCCACGCTCGCTGAGGCACAACCTCTCCGCCTTATCTAGTGTCTGCTAATCCCTGCCCAGCCTAGTGTGTACATCTTCACTTTTAATTATCCCTTACCTTGATTTTTTTGTTCTGAAATCTCACTGACCGCAATCCTTGTTAGGGACTGCAGCGGCAAGCAAAACTGGAGACTTGTAAATTTCATTGTGCTGACAGGCTTCTCCAGAAGAGAGACAATAGGCTGCTGATACTAGGGAAAAGGAAAAACTCTCCCTCCTTCCCCAAATCAAGCATCTCTCACATTTTGTTGTTGACAATGCTCTACATGGCAGAAACAATCTTTCTTAAGTCTCATTTAAAAAAAAGAAAGAAAGACAGGCTTTTTTGCTTCTTTATGATGTAGAAGGCCTGAAAGATGTTTTGTTTATGTAATTTTCTGTTTTGATTTGGTTTTTTTCCCCACATAAAAAAATTCAGGTCTTGTATAGCTTGTCTTTTTTAGACACTATGGATGACTTGAGAACTGACAGGACTATGATGATTTTTAAAATTTTTAATGACACGTCACAAGTGAAAATGAAAGGGGAAATTATTTTCATTCAGATTGTTAAACTTGGTATTGTTCTCAGAGTCCACAATACATATTTCTAAAACCAAAGTCCAGCAGCAAAACCAGGAAAGACTACACTTAATAGTCCTGACAAGAAATTAGCAGAATTTTTTTTTAAAAAGCCTTTTAGGACTCTGTATGCTTCTTAAAGCAGTAAGAATAGGCCCAGACTCTTTCCCCTCTTCGCAGATTACCCTCAAGGGACCTTTGAAACAGAAGAGACTCAACCTCCCTTTACCAAGCTGGTAGATCATAACAATCAAGCCTGAGCCTCAGGGGTCAAATATGTAAAATCCAGAAATGATATTTACTCCCCATGCTGTGGGCATGCCTGAAACTAAAGGGATACTAGAACAGCATTATAAGAATTATAATAATGGTAGCACAAGTCTCCATCTTCTTGAGCCTCAGGTTATGTGAACTACAACTATTTTAAAGAATAATTAAAATATAACACTCTACCCAAATAGCCCTGCACTGGTGAAACAATAAAGCCACTATTTAAATTTCTACAGCCTACAGTCAGCGATACAATGGATTTCAGATAAACTACACACGCCACTGAAAAAGGCCTTTCACGAAGCACAAAGTTAATGAGCCAAATTTAGTGTTTCATCAACTACTTGTAAGAAGTCAAAGAATAAAATCCATAATTTTGATTAATCTTGGGCACTTCTATAAAAACCATCACCATATCATGTAAATTCTAAATATATAGGTTACACTGAACCTAAATAGAATTTAACAAATAAGTTAAACAACTTTACTGTCTTGTAAGGCAAAGTAAGTAACATTTTTTCAAATAATTTAAGTTCACTGTATTGAATGTATCTTTCTTTAATGTATTATTTGAGCTGTTTTTAGAAGTTTTTTAAAGTTATTAAAAATAATGCTCTTGAGAGAAGGGCTAAAAGATCTATGTTTCTATTTTTAAAGTACTACATGATATAAAGTAAGCAGGTCATATTGGGAAAGAACAATATTACTGCAATTAAGCTCTACCCACAATTCTAGAATACCTGGATGTTTCTATGAAATCAATCAACAGCAGTAAAGATGTTACTTAGGGTTGAAGAGGGGGCATCCAATAACTAGAGGCCAATATGAAAAGATAGGGGGGAGGGGTCCATCAGAGGATGTTGGTATTTTTATTAGGAAACAATCCCTAGACCCTGCCCTTCAAGGTTGGTACAGTCACATCATGCAGCCAACCACTTGAGACAATCTGGTCAATTGTCCTTACAGATGAAACAGCCAAAAGTTTCTCTGCCACTGAAACAAAGATGACCAATAAAACCTTGTGAAATGGCCATTCCAATACTCTGCATATTGCTGGCAAATATAAAATTAGTACCTGAATGTTCGAACAATGCAATAAGATAGTCAATGATGAACATAAACTGAATATTCAGCCAAACCACCTCAATCTGGTTTGTGATCAATCTGCAAGCAGGCTATGTCCCCCCTTTGGGATCTGCCCTGATGATATCCCTAGACCCTGTTCTGGGGCTCTCTTTTGTATCAGCCTCTTATTCAAATGTGTCAGATATAATATCCAATCTCCACCCCAAATTCCCTGCTGGAAGGAAAGGACTCTCCTGCCCTACTTAATGTGTGTGGGATATCCACCACTGTCCCCACCTACAACCCTATATATTCATCATTCCACACTTTTGAGTCTGCCTCCAGAAATGGCTGTCACCTTTCTTCTGCTTGACCAGTAGTGGGTATTCGCTCCAATACCCACTACTGGTCAATCAGAAGAAAGGTGACAAATGATTTATGTAATTTTATAACTGTTCACACAGTTCTGAACAACAACACTGAAATGGATTGAGGAAAATTTAAATCTGCTGCTTGGAAAGTTATTAGCAGAAGAGGGACTGGAACGGTCTTTTAGTAGTCCTAAGAAAACTGCCTCAATTCATATTCTGAAAGTAAATTTTGCAGCCACAAAGGTAAAAACAAAACCTTATTTCTGTGGAAACTCATTGATTTGGAATTCTTGCACTAGTCAGGGAAAGTTTTTATTTTGCCACTGGTGAGGAATTTTCAAACCTAGTACTAAATATAGGCTATGACTCTAGGTCTTTTAAGTCTTATTATATTTCTCCTTTAATGTTAGGGTTCAGGGTTAATGCCTCACTGAGATGAATGAGATACCTCAGAGATACTATTTCAATCTGCAGACTTACACATGGTTCACATTCAGAAGGTTTTCTTTCCATGTGGAAAAGGAAGGATGTTTGGAGTTTGGTTTTGTTGGGGGTGGGAGGGAGGTACGTTTTTATTTTTATTTAATTTATTTATTTAAAAGTGAAGCTTGAAATTCTACAGAAATCAATTAAGTCAAGACAGTACAAAGAGTGAGATCAATGATCAATAGTGCCAGAACAGTGCTATCAAGTACCAGCTTAAAACAACCCATGGATAAAGGTGATCAGAACACACGTGCAGAGTTTTATTCATCTGTTGGACTAGGAAAATTTTGATGAACAACACATTAGTTTTTCATTACCATAGTAAGGTCAGGCAAGTAGATGTTGTAGCTTGGAATGGTACATTCTCGTGACAGTTTTACAAGTTTAGACTAGACTTCTGAAGCGCAATGCTACTCACTAGGTCATCCAGAAATAATTCCATCAGAGGAAACACTATTTGCTGAAGAAGGAGAAGATACAGCATTGGCCATACCCATTCCTTCCCCACTATGAAAACAGAAGAGTGTAAGTAGATAAGTTAGCTACAGTTACGTAAAATTCTTAGCTGGAGACTGTGGAAGCTAGGCTTGAGATCCCTCCCCTCCCCTCTCCAGACCTCCTGGCAGCCACTCCTCAGGAGCAGGGTCTCACTCTCAAAGACTCAAATGGTTTAGCCATGCAAAGTGGGATGCTTGGGGTTCAGAGAAAATGTGGAGGTAACAAGGCTAAAAAAAAAAAAAAAAAAATACTGGTTCTTAAGACTGTTCATCCTGAACGTCAAGCAGAGCTAAATACATGGAGAAGGGGAAACTAGATTCAGTTTAAACATGAGCAAAGGTGTTTAGCCACTGAAGTTAGGAATGTCTTTTAGCGTAGTATGGAACGCACCAGAACTCATTGAATGGCTTCAAAGAATTTGACATAGTTAAAGCAGGTGGTGAGAATTTTAGTGGCAATATGCTGGATAGACTTTATGAGAATGTAGAGAAATAGGTGGGCAGAGAGGAAGCAGCTGGTTTGTTCCCTTACAAGTTAGGGAGTCTATCAGTTGCCTTGTGCGTACTGGAACAATTTTGTATGCTACTGACTGTATCCACTTCACAATTTACTTAAAGATATTAGTTGGAATATCTGAACTCAGACATCTACATGATATTCAACATGTTGCAGTTCATCTGTATGACAACTTGCTAAAAATATTAGTTGCCCCTTCCTACATTCCAGAAGTTAGTTCAATGTGTATATAAAAATTACACTAGGAGGGACAAAAGACTTCCCTTTTATCATAAGTCTAATATAAATTTTCCTGCCACTATCAGCAAGAAACTCCAGAGGCGATACTGCCAAACCTCACCACTCCTATTACCTTCAATACTAAAGTGAGCAGAGGAGATGACAATCTAAACAGCCACTCCTCTAGAAGCTTTCAGGATGCAGATATTGAGATATCAGTGTCAGGTATGCCCTAGTCTCTGATCTATTGGGTCCATTTCCACATTCCCACTTTTGCTAGCTATATGCATTAGGAAGCATCCTGCTAACAGATAACATGATGAAGATCAACAACAACAATCGCCAAATCCTTATTAAAAAAAAAATTCTTCCTAGAGGATCTCCCAGTCGATCGCCATCTCTGGCAGCGCAGCGCGGTTGCCGCTAAGACAGGCTCTCTGCGTGCCCCGGCCCCACACCACTGCTGGAAGCGGCCAACGTGCCCCACAGCCCTGGGGAGCAGGGGTCTTCCACCACGCACTGCTCCTGCCTGCAAGCACCACCCCCGCAGCTCCCATTGGCCGGGAACGGGGAGCTGTGGCCAATGGGAGCTGCGGGGGCAGTGCTTGCAGAGAGGGACAGCGTGCGGAGCCATGTGCTGCCCGCCGCCCGCCTGTCCCCACCCCGGGGACGCAGGGGTGCATTGGCCCCTTCCGGGATCGGCGAGGGGCCAGGGTAGGCAGGGAGCCTGCCTTAGCGGCAGCCACGCTATACCACCAACCAGGAGCCACCAGAGGTAAGTGCTGCCCAGCGGGAGGCCACACCCCAACCCCAAACCCAGAGCCAGCACCCCAAACCCCCTCATGCACCCCAAGCCTCAGCCCTGACCCCCCCTCCCAGAGCCAACACCCCGAACTTTCTTCTGCACCCCAAACACTGCCCCAGCCCTGACTCCCCCTCCCAGAGCCAGCACCCTCCTGCACCCCAACACTCTGCCCCAGCCCAGAGCCCCCTCCTGTACCCAAACTCCCTCCCAGAGCTTGCACCCCTCCTGCATCCCAACCCCCTACCCCAGGCTCAGCTCAGAACCCCCTCCCACACTGCAAACCCCTTGACCCCAGCCCAGAGCCCACACCCCCTCTCAAACCCGAACCCTCTACACCAGTCCGGTGAGGGTGAGTGACAGAGAGGGGGGTGGATGAGTGGAGTGGGGCTTTGGGGAAGGGGCGGGGTAGATCCTGAGTTGCCCTTAAATTCAAAAAGTGATCTTAGGCGTAAAAAGGTTGAAGACCACTGCTTTAACGGATGGTCAATATGCTCTAAGGCAGAGGTTCTCAAACTGTGGACCGTGTACCACCAGTGGTCCGTGAGCTCCATTCAGGTGGTCCGCAAATAGTTCCCTCTAAGGTGCGTGCCTGGGCAGCCGCACACAAGAGACTGAAAGGCCACCTGCCTAATTAGTGGAGCCGCCCAGGTGTGGCTCCACTAATTAGGTGGGTGGACCCTGGAGAAGACACACATGTAAGGCGGTGGCCTTGGGGGAAATATGGGGTAGGTGGGAAGGGGCAATGTGGTGAGAAGAGAGGGTGGGAGGAATTTGGGATGTGCAGGACTGCGGCGGCCAGAGAAAGAGGCAACTTTCCCCAGCTCCAGGGCTGCAGCTGTCGGGAAGAGATGGCCCTCCTTCCCAGACTCAGCTCTGTGGCGGGAGAGAGATCCCCCTCTTTCCCAGCCCAGCTCGGGGGCTGACACGGCGGGGGAGAGAGGGCACATCCATCACATTAGAAAGGTAAGACTACTAATATTAAAAAGCACACTACTGTGTGCTTTTATTTGTAGAACAAAAAAAGTTAGTTTTTTTTTATATAGCGCTTTTATCCAAAGCTCTTTACAATAATTAGCTAACAGTACAAACAACATTTGGAAAGATCATTAAGGGGTCTGCCGAGACCCTCATCAATTTTCAAGTGATCCGCAAAAAAAAAAAGGTTGAGAACCACTGCTCCAAGGCTAGAAGAGGAAGAGAATAAAGGAAAGGGGGGGAGGAGTAATATTGGCAGCCAGGACCACACCGGGAAAGAAATTTCCCCAGTCCAGCACGAATAAGTCAGCCCACTTAATTTTCAAAAGATGCTTACCATCAAAACAAATGCTGATAACTACCCACTTCAGTCATCTCATACATGAAAATGTGAGACAAAAACCACAATCTAGCTAGGAACAGGAGGCAGTTAAAAGGAGTATCAATCTCGCTATCCCACTTCACAATGTAAAATAAAAAAACAAGTTTAAAAATTAATAAGACCTACACCAGTTCCACTAGAATATCACCTCACCCTTACATGGCATTTTCATCCATATTGGCCATCTTAAATCCCCCACTTAAATTTATACAGGGATGGAGAAAAAGGACACAGATTTCTTTTTGAATAAACTAATCTCAATCACTCTCTCGAGGGACATTAACCAATAGATAAGCATGACAAACTCTCCACACACTTCACTGGAGACCACAAGAGCTGCCTCTTCCAGGATCTTGAGACATGGTTTCCTAATTCAGCTCTGCAAACTGATTTGTATTAGTATGTTGTAAGAGAAGATAGTCAAGAAATTCATCAATGCACCCCCTAAGGCTTAAGTTGTCTGTTCTTGGCTCTGTTTAATAGCTTTTCTGTCAAGAAGTGCTATCTGTCCCTTCCCACACAATAAATTTTCTGTATTTTGCATGATTGCATGTTATTTACCTTTACAGCTTCTAGTTCTCCCCCTCCCCCTCCCATAACTCTGATCGTCCTCAGGCCACAGAAAGTGCCAAGCACAGCCAGAAGCAAGACAGGGTTTGGACGCTTCCACTGCGAGAGATGCCACTGCTGCTGCTGCACAACATCATGATGATAATGCTGCTGACAAGCCCTGTACATGGTGGCCAGGACCCAGCCGGGTCCCCTAAACAGCCTCTACCCGCCCACCCGGCTAACAAGAAGCTGCAGCGCCGACGCTGCAGGGGCTCTGGACGCAGATTTTGTGCGTTATGGACACGGGCCGGCCACAATCTCCAGCCGTGCTGACGGCCTGAATGAGGGAGATGCTGAGAGAGCCTCTCCCGGACACAGCGGAACACGCCCTCGCCAGAGGGAAGACAGATGGCAAGCGCCACCCTCCTCCAAAGCCGCCACCTCAGGGGGGCAACCCCAGCTCCCAACGGGGGGAGGCGCTACGAGACGTGGGGCACGACTTGCCCCGCCCAACAAATAGCAGCAGCAGCTCCGTGGGGCGCTAACCCAGCCCCTGGCAACCTGTAAACTCTGCCCCACCTCCCCACAACTGGGGCGCCGCCCGGCCCCAGAGCCCTCCCCGGGAGCCAGGGTGACTTACCCAGCAGCAGGACGTTTTTCCCCGAAGGCAGTTTAGACCTGGAGCGTGTGGACACCTCGCTGAGGATACAGGACCTGAGGGGAGACAGAGCCCGGTCAGGAAGGGGCCAGGCCAGACCCCCAACACACAGACACGGGGATGGGCGGGGGCGCGCACTAGGGGGATGGGGCCGGGGGCGCCTGCCGCTGACAAGAGCAGCCCCCCCTCGTTACTTGGCCTCACAGGGGGCCCCGCGAAGGGAGCTGTGTCGTGTTCCCCCCCCCCGGGCGGAGGCTCTCGCGGGGCGGGGGCCCGGCGGGCTGGGCGGTTACCAGAGGTTCTGCCCATCGTCCTCCTCGCCCCCCGCCCGCAGCTCCGCGTTACTGCTGGCGGTGAAGCCGGCGGCCGCGCCGAGCCCCGGCGAGGAGGAAGAGGAACCGAAGGAGCCGGCTCGCCCCGCCGCCGCCATCTTCCCTGCGCTCCCTGCCGTCCGCCTCAATGAGAGAGAACAGAGAGCGGGCGGCGGCGCGGCCGGCTGACAGGTACCCGGATGTTAGGAGCTCAGAAGGGGGCGGGGCCAAGAGCGGGCGGGGCTGGTACCCGCCTGTGGGGCGCAGTCTGCGGCTGGCGCAGAACTCACAGTAACGCTCCCACGTGCGTCCGGGATTATCCAAGGGATGGGGAGGATTTTTTGCGGGCCCCAAGCGGGTGGCTGGCTGGGTCACCCAGCATCTAGGGTGACCAGACAGCAAATGTGAAAAATCAGGACGGGGGTTGGGGGTAATAGAAACCTATATAAGAAAAAGACGCAAAAATCGGGACTGTCCCGATAAAATCGGGACATCTGGTCACCCTACCAGCATCCCACACACCTGACGTAGGATGACCAGATAGCAAGTGTGAAAAATCAGGAATGAGACAGGAGGCAATAGGTGCATATGTAAGACAAAGCCCCAACTATCAGGACTGTCCCAATAAAATGGGAACATCTGGGCACCCTAACCACACCTAGGGCTGTTACCCACTCTCCCTGGGAGAGAGATGCGGGGGAGGGGAGGCCATTTCCTTTCTATCACCACAAGTCCACTGAGTGAGCTGTTCTCAGGCCACACTTCTTATTAAGAAGCTAGTCATGGGAGAGGCCAACGAAGAAGGCAAGATCTAGAAAATAATCCCCCCCTCTTTAAATCATAGTCCCCAATCGCATCCCATTGATTCAGAATGATTGTCATTGTTATTTGCTATGTACAATGTGCTACACATTCTCCAAACGTAACACACTTAACACACTGCCTGTCCTGAAGAAAACACACTTACTTCTAAGATGACGAAGTCTGGGAAAGACATAAAACATACAATTTTTAAAATGCGCTCTCCCCAGCTGGCCCACTGATTATCCACTGTGATAGTGCTCAAAACAGCCACCCATTATTCCTCCTCACCTCTTTGCCCCTAGTTTTATAGAAATATGGAACGCCAGCAAAAAGAACAAAGTATAGAAGCATAGATAATTACATGGAGGAGAGGTCCATCAATGACTACTAGCCAAACTGGTCAGAGATGCAACCCCATCCTCTGGGTGTCCTTAAAGCTCTGACTGCCAGAAGCTGGGACTGGGTGACAGGATGGATCACTCGACTGCTCATTCCCTCTGAAGCATCTGGCACTGCCCACTGTCTGAAGACAGGACACTGGGCTAGATAGACCATTGGTCTGACCCAGTATGGCCATTCTTATGTTCTTGTAAATAAACATTCTTAAATTAATTAAGAGGTTTAATGAATACAGGTTTTCTCAGTGTCATGAGCATCTTTGAGCAAGGGAAAATATAATTTATATGGGGGATATTTCCCAGTTTTCATCAGACCCTCATAAATAACATGGATATTTCCTGAGTTTCCCCATTTCCTCAGATATAAAAAGGTTGGGGGGGTTTTTTTGCATAAAAAAAAATGGATAATGTATTAATGTTCAATACACCTCACCCCCACCCTAGTGTATATATTCATACATGCCAACCTATTTAAAAGTGACAGTTCCCTTTTCAGAAATATATTTATAATTTTTCCACTTTTCCCTCCAAAAAAGCTATTTCTGTCCTGTGCTTTTCTATTGAATTAAAATGTGTGCTTATTTTTTATACTCAAATGTTCCTATCAATAGCTTTCCAATGCTCTGCAACGCCACCTCTGACTGACCATTCCCTTATACACTGTTATGAGGGAGGTTGGGTGAAATATCGTTGAAGCTGGTGGACATCATAGCCATCCTTCATTCAGGATAAATGCAAGTAGTTACGCTGATTTTTGGTGTAAAATAACTGAAACAATAGGAGCCACCACCCAAAACACAGACCCACAAGACCAGACTGGTCAAAAGTAGAGCCATGTGGGAGGAACGGTTTTGCTGGGTACTGAATATAAACATAGGGAGTTTGGCATTGTTTAGTGGAGGTTTGTCTGAAGGCTGGTCTACATTTAAAACACTGCATCGGCCCAGCTGTGCTGCTGTAGCGCTTTAATGAAGATGCTCTACACCGACGGGAAAGTGCTCTCCCTTCGGTGTAGTTAATCCACCTCCATGAGAGGCAGTAGCTATGTCAGTGGGAGAAGCCCTCCCACCGACATAGCACTGTCTACACCAGCACTTAGGTCAGTATAACTATGTCACTCAGGGGTGTGGATTTTTCACACCCCTAGGCGACATAGTTATACCAAAGTAATTATGTAGTGTAGAGCTGCCCAGAGAGAAGCAGCAACCAGGGAATAGGCAGAAAGAAGCAACCAAGGAAACAGCAAGAAAAGCACTTGCAGTGCGACCTTAAGAAAAAGCCCTGGGAGAGAGCTTTTGGGGCAGGGCGCTGGCTGGAAAGAGGCTTCGAACGGTGAGCTAAGAAGCTCTTCTGTTGTTTGATATCTACTGTCTACAAGGAAAAAAGGACTTTGTGTACATCCTTTGTAAATGAACAGGATTGCATCAAATAAATACCTTATTCTATCATCAATTTCTCCTGCTAACAGAAACAACCCGCCAATTCTGAATATTGATTAACTGTTTGGATTGCAAGGAGCAACAATATTTTAATATGATTTGCATTTCATTTAATAACTATATTACAACCTTATGTTTATCTCTGTCTGCAGCTGTGATGGCATTTTTCTATATAGGTTTTTATACTACGCTCATAACTGTAGTATCTGAGTGCCTTCCAGCAGTGAATTAGGCATCATGACTACACATCTGTCATGTGTTGTTTGTTCTCTCAGGCCTGGTCTACACTACGACTTTAATTCGGATTTAGCTGCGTTAATCCGAATTAATCCTTAACCTGTCCACACAACGGAGCCAGTTACTTCGAATTAAAGGGTGCTTAAAATCGATTTCTGTACTCCACCCCGACGAGCGGAGTAGCACCAAAATCGATTTTGTTAATTCGAATTAGGGGTAGTGTGGCCGCACACCACCGAATTAATGTGGTTAAAGTTAATGGGGTAGTGTGGCCGCACACCACCGAATTAATGTGGTTAAAAACCGAATTAATGTGCTTAGTGTGGCCGCGCACAATCGAATT
This sequence comes from Terrapene triunguis, assembly GCF_002925995.2. NCBI lineage: Eukaryota > Metazoa > Chordata > Testudines > Emydidae > Terrapene > Terrapene triunguis. The sequence continues at coordinate 2,417,601 of NW_020664435.1, read as the reverse complement.
TATACAATCTGTTTCCCAAATTCGAATTATCTAAATTCGAATTAATCTCGTAGTGTAGACGTACCCTCATTGTCTCCCCAGAGGGAGAAGTGTGTGCAGTGAAGTGTCTTTTTTTGGTAGTGGTGTCTTTATATATGTGACACTAAGCACTCCCTGTATTCACACCCTACACACAATTGTACTGATCTTTGTACAAAATATGCCTTGTGCGGTATCATTTGAAAACTAATAACTCATTGATCATTAATACTGTTGTGTGATGTATGTACGCAGTAAGCATTAAGAGTTCTGAACATATACTTGAATTATGACTAAAGTGTATGTAAACCAGATATGTCAGAAGGAGCTGTTAAACAGAGTATCCTAAAGAAAGGAATTTGTGTTTACCTCAGGTTACATATAAGCAGTAAACAGGATCATCAAGACATCAGCGGGAGGAGATGTCAGGAAACAACATTTTACATTTCAGAAAACACAAGTGGGGGAGGAAAGAGCATGGTGCTTCCTTTACTACCAGACTCCATGTTACCTTTCTCACAGCTTGAATAAACTTAACTTTGAGGGGTAACCCTTAGAAGAATCCATTTCAAAGGTTTGCTGGTCTATAAAGACAGTGGGGTTGAACCTCAAGCAATAAGCAATTGAATCAACTGGTGGTATACAATATTACTCTATTATAAAAGTATGTAGAGTGAGGTCTTCTCTGAAAGCTAATGACACACAGTGATTAATATCACTGTGAAATGTATATATTAAGACTGTATGAGGAAATATGGATACTTAATGATATTATGTTTTAAAGTCTGTGGCCAAACAGGTTCCCTCCCAGATAGGAGAGAAGGTCTCCTCTGTAAATTAAACATCAAAACAATCATTTCAGAATCAAAACAATGGAAGCACCATTTACATATAAGGGAATGGGAAGCCCACAAGAAGCATGCTGCCTCTTGAAATAAAGTCATTGAACTTTGGAAGATATAAGCAAAGACAGAAGCCATCTTTGGCATCCATTGTAGACAGACACAAGAGGCCAGAGGTCTTGCAAGCCAAGAAGGATGGATCATTTAACCAAGGGGAGGGGGGCATGTTGAAGTCTCGGGGAACTAAATATAGGTGAGAAAAACATCTTAAACAAAGCCTGTAGCTTGCTAGAGTACGTTTTGAACTGTTAGATGCGTTTTCACTTTTATTTGCTTGTAACCATTTCTAACTTTATTCTTTTTACTTGGCATTACTTAACCTATTTCCTATTGTTAATAACTTTGTTTTATTTTTACTATAAACCATCTCAGTGTTTAAATGGAAGGGTTTATTTACCCCAGTTAATAATCTGTGATGTGCTTTTAGGTTTTTAGAAGAACAAACATTATTATTTCTCTGAACTGTCCAGGAGAGGGTGGACATTACAGAGCACATGGTTTTGGGAAAATCTGGGAGTGGGAGTGTACTGGAGTCACCCTGCAAGTAGTAACCAAGGCTGGTAGAAACCAAAGAGCGTGACAGTTGTGTTGCTAGCAGGCTGCTGGGGTCAGAGTTGCTGGACTAGGGCAGCAGTTAAACACAGATACTCTCCGGGTGTGACCTGTCTGCTTGTTGCTGACTATGAGTGTCCCAGGCAGGGAGTTACAGTAGCAAGGCATTCTGAGGTAGAGCCCTGCAGCGGGACTGGGATCCTGCAGGTCCCGCAGGACCCACTGCCATAATAGTGGGAGCTGGTAAAATGTACTTTGTTGCGGGTGGGCCAAAAAAACAGACTGTGGGAATTTGCGGAAAAACACTAAGTTTATCAAAAGTAGCCTATTCAAGAAATTGCTAATTATTTTGTTTGAGCATCTCTTTCCGATATGTGTTTATCTCCCTTGCTCTGAATCTGGTGTACTACATCAGCTCAAGTCAGGTCAGAGACTCATACTCACAGGTTTTGTTGTTCTAAGACATCACAGACTGTCATTGTAGTATCAGCTTGCTGTCAGTGCTGTGAGCAGGTTTTCTTTTAAATGTTTTTCAAAAAGCAATAATAATCCTGACATATAAATATCTTGAATGGTATGTTTCAAAGTTCTAAAAACAGTGCTTACGCGGTTTAAAAAATTATAGTTTTTTTAAACAACTTATTTTTTATAATTGTTAAAAAACATCCTCATCATTTAAGCCATAATTGTGTTGTAATTTGTTTTGACATTCCGTGTGATATACACATGACAGCAGTTTCCCATAAATAGAATTTTAGCAATGTAAAGCAAGGTTTTCTTTTTTAAAAAATAAAGGCTTTAATACTTAAATTTAAGCGAGGGATAGAAAGAGATTTGAAGTCTATTATAACAGGAGTTAAAGTATTTTTTTACATGGTTTAAGCAAGATTTGTTTTAGTCTTTTACTGGTAAAAATTGTGTCTGAATTCCATTTATATATATAATATATTAACTGACTCTTAAAAAAAATTATTTAGTAGCATGGGGATATCTGTCTCTCTTGCGGGATTTGAGGGATCTAATGTTTTTGCGGGTGGGAGCGGGATAAAAATTACAAGAAACAATATGGGAGTGGGTAGGAGTGGGTGTTGCGGGATTAAAAATATAGTCCCATGCAGGGCTCTATTGTGAGGCACCCAGAGTTACAGGGTAAGAGGTAACACAACCCCTCACTAGTCTGGATTGCACCCCAAATGCTGTCACTATACACACACATACACTTATCCCCACTGCTGTGTGTTTAGAGAGGGACAGATCAAAGAAATGTGCCTTGCACTTGGCATGGAAAGTGGTGAGGTTTGCAATGGTCCTTAGTTTCTTGGGGCGTTCATTCCACGGTCTTAGACCACCCCCAGAGACAGTTCTGTTTCCCACACAGATGAGTTTTACTCTTATTACTGAGAGTTCCATTGTGCCACAGTAGCATTGTTGTCAACCCTAGTTTTCATCTTAAACAGTGTTTTAGGTATCCTGGACCCAGGTTAGGTAGAACTTTAAAGATAAGGATTGAGAGTATGAACTTGATTCAAAATCCTATGGGAAGTCAGTATAGAGAGCAGAGGACAGGTTTGATATGTTCACGGTAGTCTGTGTTGCTGAGGAGATGCGTTGTAGAGCTCTGAATTAGTTGGCATTTCCTAAGCACTGAAATCTTCAAACCCAGGTATATTGCATTGCTGTAATCCAGCTAAGAGGTGACAAAGGTATGGATAATTGAGGCTAGGTCTTCATCCAACAGAATGGGATGGAATTTCCTAGCCAAGTGGATATGGTAGAAAGCATTACTCATGGATGCTGCTATGTCAGAGCTCGGTGTCAGTGAGGAATCCAAGAGTACTCCTAGACTACAGACTGAATTGACCAATTGTGGGTATGTATATTCAATGAACAGAGACTGTACCATAGCTGCAAGCTCTTCAGAATACTTTCCTCTGCCCACCAGCATCACGTCGGTCTTGCTTGGGTTTAGCTTCAACCAGCTGTTCCTCATTCAGGAGCTCATCTCATCCAAGCACTGGGCCATATAAGTGGTAGTCGTGTGCTTGAATGTGGTGAAGGATAGGTAGAGTTGTGTGTCATCTGCATATTGCTGACACTTGAGTACATGTCACCTGACCAGTTCACCTAATGGTTTTATGTAGATGGTGAAAAGGACTGGAGAGAGAATTGATCCTTGTGGAACTCCACAGGTGAGACTCTAGTGGTGGAGGTGCAGTTTCCCATCATTACTTATTGGGGTCATCCCTCCAGAAAGCACTCCAACCACTTTAGTGCATTACCCCTACCACCTCTCTCAGACAAGACAGCAGAATCTCATGCTCAACAGTGACAAATGGAGGACCAGAATGGTTGTCCTTTATCCGTTGACAGGAAGAGATCATGAGTGGCGGGTATCAAAGGCTAAGCCTCCCCTGACCCAGGCCGTGGCCCTGCCCATGTTCCACTGGGAGGCCCCGCCCTCCCCCCCCCCCATCTGCCCTGAAGCCGGTGGGGTCTCAGCTCCAGCTGGCGGCCTGGAGCTTGGGCCCGCCAGTGGCCTGGGGCAGCACTCAGGCAGGCCCAGAGGGGTCAGACTGGCCGTGGGGGGGAATTGGGCCAGAGGCTCGGGCCAGCGCTGGGGGGACCAATGGCTCGGCCTGTCACTGGGGTCAATCCAGCGCTGGGGGGGACCAGCTGGGGTGGGTGGGGCGGGGTTGCTCCAGCCTCAGCGGGGGGGCTCGCGGCTCCTCCAGCCACAGGGGGGTGGCCCTCTGGGCTCTGGTGGGCAGGGGTGGGGCCTTGGGCAGAAGGGCAGGGCCAGCAGGCTAGCCTCCCCAAAGTGGGGTTCACCCACTACCCATGGAAGAGATCATCCATCTGTGCCATGAGGTTTCGATTCTGTGTCCTGTCCTGAACACAGACTAAACCCAGTCTAGAATGTTAGCTTCAGTTAGATGAGCTTGTATTTTGCCTTTTGCTAGCTTCTCTATCAGCTTGCTTAGGAATAAGAGGTTTGACACTGGGTAGTAGTTGCCTAGGACTGAAGTATCTAAGGTGGGTTTCTCCAATGTTGGTTGGACTATTGCGTGTTTGAAGGAGGAAGGGAAGATTCCTTCTCTGAATGAGGTGTTCTCTATTTCAGTCAGGAGTGTGGCTTCCTACCCCTCTTACAAAGTGGAGAATCTTTTAAAATGCCAGAGATACATTTTTACAAGTAATTCATTTAGATGGTGGAAATAAAATTGTGGCTGCTCAGTGTTACCTGCTATTTTATACTAGGTGTCCTGTATTAGATTGATTGTGTGGTAATGAAATATATTGGAATAATCTATGTAAATACTGTCCCCTAGGACCTTCATGAAACCAATATCTGTATCCAATGAGGCTACCACAGCAAGCACAATTTTAAATAAATAGATACTGCAGAAAATCACAGAACACATAAAAGACTGACTGAAATGGAAATACATCACTTTGTGCTGGGGAAGAACATTATGATAATAATGAAAAAAGAATCCTGTAGGAAAGAACTGTAGAGAGATACTGCTGTTTCTCTGCTCTCCTGTTTTCACAGAAATCAATATTCCTTTCTGAAAAAAACATATCTTGTGACAGCTGAGCTGCCAAATCCCATTCCCTGTGAAAGAGACAGTCACCTCCTTCCTCTCCCCTGCCCCTCCCCCTTTCACTCATTCTGGATTATTTTTAAGGTAGTTTTTACTGTTTCACCCACTTGTAATGGTGGATCTTGTAATGGAGGATGTCTCTTCAGAGAGACATTTACAACGCCCCTCATAATTTTCTGAAAGCTCACTTGTTCATATTGTCACAGCTTGACAGCCTTGATGACGGCTGTTTGGCATAACTCTTTCACCCTTCCACACATCCTCCCATTTTCCTTCTTCCTCAGGAGCTGCAGAGGAGCAAGTGAAAAGGGAAATGCTTGGTCATTGTACAGTCTTAAGAAACAGGATGAGAGCTGGCCTGGAGCAAAACAGTGGTAAAAATCAAGCCCACATTTACTATTTTACTTTGATAGAGTATCTTTGTGAAGAAGCAAGATTCTGTTATACATAGGTTGCTATTCACAATGTTGCCTGTGCTCCCTACAGCTGTGTAGTGTGGAGAAGAAGCAAAACTGGAAAAAGTTAGTATGAGATCTTGTCTACATACAAAGCTGCTCCAGTTTCACTATTATTGCACTGGTCTAACAGATTTAGTTAAACCAATGCAACTTTTGTGTAGACGAGTCCTAAATCTCTACCAATCTGATCTGATAGAGTTTTATATCCACTCTGCACAAATGTAGATTACTGAAGAAGGTGCAAGACAGTAGAGAATCAGGACCCTTGTCTATAATAAGAAGCAGCACCATTTCAGCCATTAGTTGTTAGCAATGGCTTTAGCTGAACCAGTGCTAACCAGGGTTTAGTTGTAAGTGTAGACAACGACAAACCCTGGTCAACACAGTTTTGCGAAGCTGCTTGCTGAAATGGTGCTATTTCCTACTGTAGACAAGGTCTACATTCCCCTCTGCAGTCTGCAAGCCTTGCTGGAGGTATCGCAAAGTGCAGAACCTGACAGGGAGCCAGTTGTATAGTTCTGAACAAGTTATGCTGCCATTGCAAAAAGAGGGGGTTGATAGGAACAGAGAAAGATTGATACTGTGCATAACTAGTTAGAGATCCTCAGAAATGGGATATTGAGTTTTCTTGTAGATACCAGACCATTTCTAATTTGTTTTGTAGTTTGTAACCTATCATTTAAATCAGCTTCTCTACCAAATGACTGGAAGATGGCTAATGTGACGCCAATTTTTAAAAAGGGCTCCAAAGGGGATCCCGGTAATTACAGGCCAGTAAGCCTGACGTCAGTACCGGGCAAACTGGTTGAAACTATAGTAAAGAACAATCATTGAAAATTTTTACAGTAAAGAAAAAATTGTCATACACATAGATTAACATAAATTGTTGGGGAAGAGTCAACATGGTTTTTGTAAAGGGAAATCATGCCTCACCAATCTATTAGAATTCTTTGAGGGGGTCAACAAGCACGTGGACAAGGGGGATCCAGTGGATATAGTGTACTTAGGTCCCTCATCAAAGGCTCTTAAGCAAAGTAAGCTGTCATGGGATAAGAGGGAAGGTCCTCTCATGGATTGGTAACTGGTTAAAAGATAGGAAACAAAGGGTAGGAATAAATGGTCAGTTTTCAGAATGGAGAGAGGTAAATAGTGAAGTCCCCCAGGAGTCTGTATTGGGACCAGTCCTATTCAACATATTCATAAATGCTCTGGAAAAGGGAGTAAACAGTGTGGTGGCAAAATTGGCAGATGATACAAAAATACTCAAGATAGTTAAGTCCCAAGCAGACTGCGAAGAGCTACAAAAGGACCTCACAAAACTGGGTGACTGGACAACAAAATGGCAGATAAAATTCAATGTTGATAAATGCAAAGTAATGCATATTGAAAAACATAATCCCAACTATACATATAAAATGATGGGGTCTAAATTACCTGTTACCACTCAAGAAAGGGATCTTGGAGTCATTGTGGATAGTTCTCTGAAAACATCCACTCAATGTGCAGTGGCAGTCAAAAAAGTGAACAGAATGTTGGGAATCATTAAGAAAGGGATAGATAATAAGACAGAAAATATCATATTGCCTCTATATAAATCCATGGTATGCCCACATCTTGAATAGCATGCAGATGTGGTCACCCCTATCTCAAAAAAGATATATTGGAATTCGAAAAGGTTCAGAAAAGGGCAACAAAAATGATTAGGGATATGGAACGGCTGCCATATGAGAAGAGATTAATAAGACTGGGACTTTTCAGCTTGGAAAAGAGACAACTAAGAGAGGATATGATAGAGGTCTATAAAATCATGACTGTTGTGGAGAAAGTAAATAACGAAGTGTTATTTACTCCTCGTAACACAAGAATTAGGGGTCACCAAATGAAATTAATAGGCAGTAAGTTAAAACAAACAAAAAGAAGTATTTTTTCACACAAGCACACTCAACCTGTGGAACTCCTTGCCAGAGGATGCTGTGAAGGCCAAGACTATAACAAGGCTCAAAAAAGAACTAGATAAGTTCATGGAGGATAGGTCCATCAATGGCTATTAGCCAGGATGGGAAGGGATGGTGTCCCTAGCCTCTGTTTCCCAGAAGCTGGGAATGGGCGACTAGGGATGGATCACTTGATGATTACCTGTTCTGTTCATTCCCTCTGGGGCACCTGGCATTGGCCACTGTCGGAAAACAGGATACTGGGCTAGATGGAGCTTTGGTCTGACCCAGTATGGCTGTTCTTATGTTCTTTCATTACTTTGTACACCTTTGCACATTTTTAATATATGAGGAAACTTAGGGCCAATCACTCACAAACACTATTTATTTAAGAACTTTCTCTGAATTACCGTTGTATGAAATCCAAAAAATAATGGATCAGATTCTCTGTATACATGCACTGCTAATGGCCAAATACTATATAATTGTCTATGAGTTTCCTAGGCCGTTTTTCTCATAAGCCTATAGAAGTGAACTGTTATAGTTCAATTCAATTTAAAAGATCTATTTCTCTTGGAGAGATTTTTCCTTTATGGCAAAACAGTCTTTTTAGCAATACAGTCCTTGTTATTGCAAACAAAAACATAAAGGTCATAGTACTCAGTAATATCAGTATTTTAGTGTTTAGAAAGTGCCTCTAAAATAGCAGCAATGAAGAAGCAGAATACACAGCCTTTCCAAGAAAATGGATTGATAGCTTTGACTGGAGCTCATCAAATAATACAAAGGTAAACATTTTTGCAAATGAAAAGACAAGTTTGGTATTATGAATATTCAGAGAGCTTTCATGAAAACATTTGTAATTCTTGAAAGTGCCATAGATTTTAGCATGAATGATTAGTCATGTGAAAATTCATACTGGAAGTGAATTACTGATTATTTTAAAAAGCTTCAGTCATCCAATCCGGAAGCAGAAAAAAGACAATGTTATGTAGGTGACCAATCACATGCCACAATTAGCAAATACAAGCAACCTGTAGGTTGAAATTGGTTAACATAAACTATTTGAGGAATAACTAAGAATAACAAATACATCTGGGGTGGTGAGATGGAATAAATTAATAACAAATATTATTCATTTATTCACAATGAATTATTTGACCAGCTCTGTCTATGACATCTCTATCTTCCATTCAGCCAAGTACAAATCTTTTTATTTCTCCAATAATATTGTGTGCTGATGGGTTATATAAGCTGTGGAGCATGCAGCTATGTAACTGCTCTGATTTTGTTTTCTATACACAGTACTGCACTTTTAAATTTCCAAGAATCTGCAGGGATAACGATAGTTTTGTGAGGTAGAGTAATGCAGCATGTTACAAAGGAAACACAGGCTGTTTGTTCTCATGGAGATTTTACTTTTGTCCTTTATGTTTTGTTGTTTCCTTCAATCTAAAATAGTAGTCAGTCAGACCCTGATTCAACACAGCACTTAAACATATGGAAGGCTTTAAGCACATGCTGAAGTACAGTTGAAGTCAATGGGATTTAAGCATGTGCTTAAAGTTAAACATGTGCTTAAGTGTTTTGCAGAATTGAGGCCTAAGACCAAAAGTATATAGTTGCTTTTTGTATATGGAAAACATAATACCCCATATAGGGCCTGATCGAACAAGGTTCTGAGTGTTCTTAACCCCCCACTGATTTCAGGGGGAGTCAAGGGTACTAATCACCTGATGGGAGGTTTCTTACATCTTGCAGGACCAGGTGCATACAAGATAAATACCGTTGCCCCTTTTGCCTGAGCAATTAGCCAACATTCAGGGCCTTGCTTGCTAGATTGTTTGCATTAGGAAGAGAAATGGATGATACAAGTCAGATATGTTCTTTAGTGTAATCCTGTTTAGTTACAAAGAATGTTCACAAAGTGGTGTCTCCCTGAACACAGAAGAAACAAACAACAGCAGTCAGTTTCCTTGCTATTTCCAAGTCTGCCCTTTCAGTCAGTTCTGTGCTGCAAAGAGCTCTGGTCTCTCTGCTTCCTCTGAGGGCCATGCTCACAACTGCTTCTTTTGCTGTCTGCCCACTTTCTCCTGGCTTTCTGGCTCACTCACGCAGGTTGCCAAACCATCCTCTCGCCCCTGCATTTGCAATCAGAGAACCAGTCAGCCTACATAGCTTAGCTTCTGATCAGACTTTGCCATATGGCCCATTGCTTGGGGTAGTGGCTTCTATTGTTTCCAGCTATCACAGTCCATAGAGGCATTTAATTGCTTCTTCTGTTGGGCCTGAAAGAAGGGTGCTTAGCACAAGCTGTCTATAACCAGGTCTGAGATTGTCTGTAGATTAAAAACCTGGATGATGATGATGATGATTTATTTGTATTACCATAGTTCTCTATTATTAGTACAGCCTGTGTGCTCATAGCTAATTCCTAATAACAGAGGGGCCTAATCCTGCAAACTTCTGAGCACCTCTTGGAAGGTAATGAGCACCCTAACATCCGTGGGAATAGAGCACTCAGTATTTCATAGCATTGGGCTTCTGGCTGCGATGTTCTGAATATTTTAACTAAGTATACTGGTGTTCTACTTTTCATCATTTCCTGTAGCTAGTGCATCTGATAGCTTTCACCCACTAAATCCAATTATACTTGTGCTCCAGAAGTTATGTCTCGTCACTTTCCTGTAGTTAATTCTAATTCCATGTCACTATTCATAACAAAATTAATAAAAGTTTTGTTTGTTGACATACTTCAACATGCCCCAATGTAATTGATCTCCCCGCTCTTCTTTCCCCTACCATTTTAGAGTCTGTCACTGAAATGCTGTGGAGCTAAGAAATATGTGTTTCCTTGAAATTCTTGCCTGATAATTCCTACTTTAAGTCAGTGATGTGTTGATTCTTATGGCAGAGGAAGACATTCATTGCAATATTTCCCTTCCATTTTCTGCAGCTAATGAATGGTGATTTCTCCATTAAGGACACAATCTGTTAGTTCTTAATAAGGCAAAACATCCTATTGACGTTTTATCCTTGAAACTACATAAATGGGTGACTCTGTCTAGTGCAATCAAGTTATGAATGGAGGTCCAAACTCTATTACATTAATGTTAATGAGGGAAGAATTTGGTGCATAAAAATGAAAATAAAAGAAAACAGAAAATAATAAATGTTGGAGATGTGGAAGGGGAAATTGAAATGTTTTTCATTTGCTTTGGAACTGTTCCCTGGTAAATTTGTTTGGTGTAGAAACATTTAAGAGAATGATATTGATTTTGAGCAATACTCTGAAGGATTTGCATGTTTATTCTAGATTTATTTTTAAGAGTTAGTCCTGCAGTGAAAAAATATAAGGGCTAGGTTGTGCCTGTGCTTTGCACAGTTGTGCATGTGTGGGGGAAGGGGCATAAGGAGCCCTGCTCCTCCTTGTGGAAAGGCCAGGCATAATTACAGTCCCTGAATGCAGGGGAAACTAGGGGGGTTGCTCTCTTCTAGTGCTTTGGGAGGCACAAGCTAAGGAAGTGGGGGTGGGAAGAAGATGAGCCCAAGTCTCTGCCCCCTCTTTGTACTGTGCAGCAAAACTCCTAGCTAGTCACTAAGAAAGAGAGAAGCATGCTGAACCACCTGAAGGGACAGTGCAGTGTAAGCACTCTCACTGCACACTGGGGAGCTCCAGGAGGAAATGTGCCTCTTGAGGAACAATCTCCTCAGAGATCTCCCTGGGGAGGTGTGGCACACAATGGCCCAGTTAAGCCCTAACTGTATAAAAACGGCAAATAATAAATATGATGAATATTATTGATTGCTATGCTCTGTTAAGAGAGTGACCGTCCCCATCTCCCCTCGAGCTATCCTCTTGCTATCCATGGTGCTCATTTCCAGTATTGCCATCCTCCAGCACTTGAAAATCAGGAGTCAAGCCCCCATGAGATTGTTTTGAAAGTCATGAAACTTTTAACAAGTAATAAATGTGATGTTCTTTTTGTTTGTCATGGTTTCCCCACATTTGCACTCAGTCAGTATTTTCAAAGTTTTCTCTGCAACCATGAGGCCTAGAAACTTACATTTTCTTTTAAAGGTTATGTCGCAATCAATTGAGTCCAGGAGCTCAGGCTTTAAGAAAAACTCCAAATGTCACATGATTCTCAATAAAATTGTGAGTGTTGGTCACGTCACATTTTTCCTGGAGCACCTGTGGAGGGACTTCTGAGACATGGGGAGACGTATACAAATCAGGAGGAACCCCACTGGGGCTAGTGAAGTTACATGAGTATAAAACTAGCATGAGAGGACATTCAGCCCAGGGACCTGTCTATATAGCTGTTACCTGTCTATAAACTCTTTCATTTCCTGTTGCCCATTCATTTCTTTATAAATATCAGGAGTACAAAGGCCAGGAACAGTTCTGGTCTGAATGTTCTCCTGAGCTCAGGAACTGCTCAGAGGGGCTAGGGAGGGAATGAGGTGGGAACATGGCCCTGCTCCTGCTTGGGGGAGCAGAGGTCTCTATCACTCCAGTGTGCATCTCTGCCTTAATGGCCATCCCTCCCCCACCCCATAATACATCACCTCCTACAGTGGACCATTTATCCACCCAGTGAGTCTTTCTGGAGGGAAGGGTGTCCTGATGTCTCCCTTGGGAAGTTCCTCTCAACCTAGGGCTGTTCCTATTTCCAGGGGGTTGGGAGTCCTGCTCCTTCCCCAAGACTTTCTTTAAAAGTTTAAATGTTATTTGTGCTGCTGTCTCCTTCAAGGTTACAAACTGTCCCCTCTTCCCTTTTTTCTCAGGACAGGTTCCACTGACCAATCAGTTACTCTTGTGCCCACTCCTGGACTCAACCTCCCCAACTCAAAATGAGTTAGGGCTATAAGAATGTCCACATATGAAGTTAATTAGGAATAACTCCATGTATAGACAAGCCATTTCTAACCAAAGCCAATGTGAAAGTTAAGTCAGTGGCAGGCAGCCTGAGGCCTTGTTCTCTGATGCTGTGCAGCATTATGTGGTAGCATGGCTGACAAGAGCAAGTTTGCTGGCTGGAACAGAGCCTTCGCAGCCAGGAAGAAGGGAGGGAGTGCATGGCCAGCTAATCAATGTGGACTATCAATAGTGGGGTGAATAGAACATGGGAGTACTAGAGAATGGACACAAAAACGCAGAGCCACTTGTGAGCACTACATCTTCTGCTCCTACTGCTCTGCCTACATTTCTCTCCTTCTCTGGCAGCTCTTAGGAACTTGAAGATGAGTACACTTATGTACCTCCATATGTTCCACTAACACGTTAGTGACGTGTTTTTACCAAAATGGTCAGCAGTGATATAAATATCACACAATTGTCATCACTAGGTTTCCGAGTTTCCACCCCACTGAGATGATTGGGTGCGCGTCACCCTTCTCAGGGAGCTGTTTCAAGCTCTGTGAAGACTTGGGGACTTAGCATAGCATTGATTTACATTCAGTTTACATTTGTGAGGATATTATTGCAACCATAAGAGATGGACATTTTTCTAAATGAAAGTTTCAAACCTGCTGCACAGTTCTGCTCAAGTGGTGGATTCGGTGACAAATTCAACTGCCCAAATATCCAAGAATAGCAGAGCTCTGATTATAAGCATTTGGGGGCAGCAACATTGACTTCTGCTATCACTGTAATATTTTTCATTCTTGGTTCTATATAAATAATAGTGATAGAGCTATGAGCTGAGCAAATTTACCTGTACAAATCTGCCAGTGAATATCATTCCTTACAACAGCACCCATCATTCTAGTCCAGGTGTTCTCAAACTGGGGGTCGGGACCCCTCAGGGGGTCACGAGGTTATTACATGGGGGGTTGCGAGCTGTCAGCCTCCACTGCAAACCCCGCTTTGCCTCCAGCATTTATAATGGTGTTAAATATATAAAAACGTGTTTTTAATTTATAAGGGGGGTCACACTCAGAGACTTGCTATGTGAAAGAGGTCACCAGTAAAAAAGTTTGAGAGCCACTGTTCTAGTCCTAAACCGCTCCTACCTTGGGCAGCTTTTTATGAAGGAGAGAATACAAGCAGATCTGAGCAATTAAAACTAGTCTGATCCTTTCTTTTTCCACAATCAAAAAGCAGTTTTTGTCAGTACAGGTCCATTATATGTTGCATTAGTGGGTGTGTTTGCTTATTAACATGGCTTTCTCATGTTTTCTCTGGGTGCAGTTTTGCTACTCAATGGATAACACCTGGAACAGGAGAGGAGACACAGAAATACACTGGTTTGATCATTAATTTAACAGACTCTGTTGATAATTTTGTATAATTATCATTTCAATTTCATATGAATACAAGACTCTCTGGCACATGCCATTGATTGAGACTGATTGCCAGATGCTATTAAAAAGATTTATAATCAAATTATTTTTGGTGTTTGTTGTTTGTTGGGGGGAGGGAGGGTTGTTTTTGTTTTTTTGCATACTAGTGCACAAAAGTGTTTTGTTTTGTTTTTTGGATGCCTACAATCTTCTATTGGTTTAACTCCACCATCCTTATTTATTAAGCTATGACTATCTGCAAATCCTTTAAAAGATTAACTGTATCAGCCTGCTAAGCTTTCAAAGTAGTTAAAAATAACTACAAGCTGATTCTACTGACACACTGAAAAGTGTACCTACTCTACATTTTACAATCTGTTTGCTGCTGTTTTGACTGGTGAGTTACTTCCCATATCTACTTAAACCTTCATGAAGATTTAGCAGAAGTGAGTGCTATTGAAAGCAGTTCTTATAGCTACAAGCCATTTTCACTTCTCAGTCCATTGAGAAGCAGAGGGGCACAGCTTTTGTTTTACTTTACAAGAAATGCCAGGGAACAAGGGTATGTAAAATGAAAACAGAAACCCAGCTAATTGCCAGTGCATTAATGAAAGGGCTGTTTTTCACAGAAGTGCCAGGCTTGCACAAGATGGTCTCACTGGTTCCTGCAATGAATCTATGCATGCTGAATTTTTCTGTGCTATGCTCTTGTTAGCTGCTTTCACTGACTTTCATTGAATTACACCAAGGAAAATTTGGGCCATTATGTTTAGGAATGTTGATGTATTCTGATCAAATATGAATATTGAGGGCTGGATTATGCCTAAAAGGCATTGGGATGGGGGTGGGGCACAGGAGCTTCACCGCAATGGGAGCCTCAGAATTTTTAATATTAGTATTCTAGAATTCCTCCTGGAGCTCCTGGGGAGTGTATGCAATGGCAGCTCTGCCAACCCTTCAGAGGTGTAGTGGGTGCTCCCTTTCCCTCCAAGCCTAACCAGTTCTGCTAGCCAGTGGGGAGGAAGCGCTGGCTATGATCCCGCTCTTACCCTTCCCTGCCAGCTTTGGGAAAGCTAGAACATGCACTAGTATGAAGCAGTGGCTCTGCTCCAAGAGTCACTGTGGCAGGTCCTTGCACAAAAGTGTTTGAACAGTGCAGAAAGAGGCTTCTTGTGCCTCTCCTGGCTCCCTAGGACCCCACACAGTGCTCTTAATTTTTAATATTGTGTCTCTTATGTTTCATCCTCTGGCTCCAGGAACCTCAGTTAATGTTTTCATATGACAGAGGTGTATTGGAGAATTTGCAGTTTTCAGTCTCTAAGACTGTAACAATTTGGCAACTTCTCTGAATCAAAATATAGGGCTCCACAGAGGTGCAGAGGTCCACCCATGAAGATCAGTTTATAGGATCAGAGCCTTTAGGCTAGATTGTCAGGTCTTTTCAGTTCACTTAGCAACATTCACTTGCAAACTGAACAGATTTCAACTACAACCAGCCAATGGAGAATCCCCTTTGGGCAGGGGAACTCTCCACTGGTGTTTGGTGGGTGCAGGAGGCAGGACTAGCTCCTGCACCAGCTCCCCCTCACTCATGGTGTCAAGGAAGGGAGGAAGTGTGCTGGGGCAAAGTGGGGACATGCTGGAGCAGAACTCTGCTATGTTTCTCCACAGGCATCAATGGTGTAAGTTAGAGGAGCTTCTCAACCACGCTAATACCAAGGTTTGGCAGTGCGGGATCAGGGAGCTGCTTGCCTCATCTCTCCTCTGTGTTGAACAGAGCTCTGACATGAGGAGAACTGAACTATTAGACTGTAAATTCCTTAGGGACAGAGATTCCATTCTTTGTCAGACATCTTCCACCTATGCACACTTACAATGCAGTGTAATTAACCTGACTTTGTTTTTGGTGATTTAGGTTGCATCTTGCATTGTAAATATATTCTCAGTTTTCTGTGAGAAATTTTCCTTTTATTTGTATTCACTTTTGGATTGAGTAAAAGGCATTGAGAGGGAATAAAAAGGTTGTGGAATATATATATCACATAGCCTCCATGAGTATGTGGGTTTTATGCCAGTGGCAGGAAAAGTACATATTAATGTACTATTCTTTAAATCATGCAGAGAAAATGAATTCAGTGTACCCTTGGGCAAAAGGCTAGAGACCTCAGCTAGGAGTTCAGAAGTGTAATTATTAAATAAAATCACAATGACAGCATTCAAGGAGAGTGTAGTGCAGTTTACTGATCCCAGGTACCTTTGGAGATGCATGTTTACAATGCCTTTGGGTAGTCATTTATGACAGTTGCTAGATTCTGCAGTGAATATATGTGCTTTAATGAACCACTGTGATTTATAAAAGCAAAATGGAATGTCCTGTTATGACTCCAATACATAAGGCAATTCTAGAATCTGTATTCATAATGTATTTTCATGGGAGAGTTAATGCAGTCTGATATAGCAGAAACTCCTTCCATATCATGTGAGTGTCCTCACACAATAAATGCAACCTCTTTATTTTGATAGTATAGAAAGAAACATATTTTAAAATTGGACTATTAAAATCTGAGCTTTTCAGGTGCACAGTACACACCAACACATAAGGTTAGGTTGATTAGCTCCTGATCTTGTGAGGTGCTAATTGCTCTCTGAGGGTATAAAAATTTTATTAAAGCTAATGTTAAATTTTTTTTATATAATACATAGATTGGAAAAAGAGTGTATGTACATCTAGGTATAGTGCTTAGATTATCCACAAATACAAAGTTAGTTTTTTAAAAGTCATATGATAAATAGAGTACATAATCCTCAATAACCCAAATGTAGGTGAATAGATTTAACAGTACAGTTTAGATATTAGAATCCGAATACTCAGGTACATCACTCATGAAAAGTTGTACAGAGATTTGGTTGTGGAACGCAAAATATATCAATGAGTGGAGATTATCCCTCAGTAATTGAGAATTAGGTAGGTTGTCCATTTAGAAAATACAATCCATGAGGAAAGTATTTCAGTTATTTTCCTGATTGCGCTTCTCATCGGCACTCCAGCTCATCCCTCCTGGTATCGCTGATGTCCGGTGATGTGTTCTATGTAGCTGTCCCTCGACCACCTGATGGCGTCCGACACCATGAGTTGCCACATCAGCCGAGCGTAGCATTGACCGATTCCGCATTTCCTCAGCACTTGCTTGTTACTGAGGTCCCATGCACCTAAGGCTCCAATGATCAGTACATGTATCTGGAGCTGGTAACCCTTAGCTCTCAAGGTTTCAGGCAGACTGGCATACTTCTCTACTTTTCGAGCTCAGGCATCGTGGAAGGCCGGGGTCCTGTTCTCGAACGGCACTGTGACGTCCACCATGATGATCTTCTTCTGGTCCTCGTTGGTGATGACGATGTCCAGTCGCAGTTGTCTGTCGATTTCGGGGATGGCGGAGTTTACAGCAACCTTCCCCACGGGTGTCGGGATGGCTCTGACCAGGCGATCTTGGATGGTGTTGTGTTGCAGCTGCCAAGCTCTCGAATGGGCGTTGCAGCTACACAGGTTGTGGGGTAGCGTCTCGTTGGCATAGCCGCACTTACTGCATCGCTTGTCCCTATTCCCGTGGCGGACGCCTCTGTTCAGTGGGATGCAGGTGAGCCGAGCCCTGTGGATGAACCTCCAGTTGGCAAATCAGGTGAAGCTTCCCCCAGGGAGGAAGTGGTTGCTGGCATCCCACTTCCATATCACCTCGAATGCCTTGCCCTGGTCCAGCTTCCATTTCAGGTTTTCCACGTATTGGCAGCAGATGGCATCCTTCACGGTCCTCTCCAGTATGGTTCTAGCTCTCAGAGTGATGATAGTGTGAATCTACACTGCACCTAGACTTGGGCTCATGGGGCTTGGCTTTGGGACCGTTTCATTGCTGTGTAGACTTCCGGGCTTGGTCTGGACCTGGGCTCAAGACCCTGAGAGATGGGAGGGTCCCAGAGCTTGGGCTCCAGCCAGAGCCTAGTGTGACATTGTGCAGTCTATATGGTTTAATAAAAACATGATAATAAGTGATAATAAACTTTATAAAGGGTAAAATGGGATTTATTTGGGTTTAGACCCCATTGGGAGTTGGCCATCTGAGTGCTAAAGACAAGCACACTTCTGTGAGCTGTTTTCAGGTAAACCTGCAGCTTTGGGGCAAGTAATTCAGACCCTGGGTCTGTGTTGGAGCAGACGGGAGTGTCTGGCTCAGCAAGACAGGGTGCTGGAGTCCTGAGCTGGGGGGAAAACAGAAGCAGAGGTAGTCTTTGCACATCGGGTGGCAGCTCCCAAGGGGGTTTCTCTGATCCAACCCGTCACACCTTGAAGTCTAAACAGCAATGAAACAGCCCTGCAGCTGGAGCACCACGAGACGAGTAAATGGGAGCAGGACTGGATTCTGCTAGTCGGAGCGGAGACAATGTTGTATAAAGCGAATAGAGCAGAGGAAGAAAGTCAAGAGATCTGGGGTAAAATCCTGGCCCTACTGAAGTTAAGACCAAAGCTCCCATTGATTTCAGTGCAGCCAGGATTTCACCCTTGATTCTGTGAATAACTTTGCCATGGACGCCCTGTGTTTTCCTGGGTAAACAATGCACTGTAACTTCTTGGTGCCTCCATTTGTAAAATGGGAATAATAATACTTTCCAACTTAGTAAGGTGCGTTGACATCTAAAGCTTGATTTTTTTTTTCACTTCTGGCATCTTCCACAGTTATTTGCACCTGTGCAAAGTTAATGCAAAGTGGATGTAAAATACTACCATTCTGATGTGGTAGCAGTTTATAACCACTTTCCACAGGTGTAAATGAATGTGCAAGCTGAAAGACAATGGAGAATGAAACCCCCAGTCCAAGAACAGCTTAACATTATGAATCCAATATGAAAGGCCTGATTATCGACCTTGAAGTCTTTGTACCACTCCATCCCAATGTATCTTAGAATTGTTATAAAGGTCCAAATTCCCAGGTGTCCTAGAGCTCCACTCAGCATACCTGAGGAGAGAGGCAAAGGTGTTCTGAAGACACCTTTGTGCTCTCCTGATCCCTGGCACAAGTTAAAGCAGTCTCAGGGATGATCTATCTTGTCCTGGCTTGTGGTGGACTCCTTAGGAGATGTTACAGGTAGAGCTCACACTCTGGCCACGCCACCTATTGTAACCCCATTTTAGCTGGAGCAGTTAGCCAATATCTGGGGTCTTGCCAGTTGTTTCAATGTTAGGAGGAGAAACTGATGATAGTTATTTCTTTGATGCAATCCTGTTTATTTACAAAGAACTGTTTCCCTAAATACAATAGGAATCAAATATCAGGAGAATTTCTTTACATACAGTTCTAAGCCTCTTTCCAGCCAGCATTCTGCATCAAAAGCTCTTTCTCTCAGGTCCAGGTTACCAGTTTTTCTCTTGCTGTCTCCTTGGCTTTCCTGCCTTCTCTGGCTGCTTTTCACTCACAGAGCTGGTCTACACTGTGGGGGGGATCAATCTAAGATACGCAACTTCAGCTACACGAATAGCGTACCTGAAGTCCAAGTATCTAAGATCGAATTACCTGGGGTCCACACGGCACGGGATCGACAGCCGCTGCTCCCCCGTCGACTGCGCTACCGCCGCTCGCTCTGGTGGAGTTCTGGAGTCGACGGTGAGCGCATTCGGGGATCGGTATATCACGTCTTAATGAGACGCGATATATCGATCCCGGATAAATCGATTGCTACCCGCCACTATGGCGGGTAGTGAAGACGTACCCACAGACACACACAGTTCCACCAAACAATATCCAGCCCCACTCTTTGCATTCAGGCTCCAGGGAAAACCCCTCAGTCTACATGTGACTGACCATATATCAAAGACACACTCCTTGGAAGCCATCCAACCTGCAACTCAATACTATACGAATAACCCGGTGTGCTGGAAGTATTGTTTAGATGTCTGAATTAGCTGAAAAATGTGTACAGTCAAAAACAGAGCTCCTTATTGACTACATATCAGGGGCTCTATATAATTAGGTGCTGAGCTCTTCCTGTGGGGAGCGGAGCAACCTTAACTCCCACTAAACTCACTGGAAATTGAGGACACGTAGCACCTTACAGGATCAGGCTCCTAGGGAGGAATGCGTGTTTGGTTTATTCCAGGAAGTCTCTGAAATAACTTGTGCTTTTGAAATATGGCACAGCTACATGGTTCAGATAAGAATACATACATAACAAATAAAGCTGAAACCACCCACTTTTGGGAAGTTTATAACTGTCCTCATGCACCTTTAGAAGAATACATTTCTGGCTGCAACTATCTCTTTTAGCAGAAATTGTGGCTAGCTCCTCAAATGCATCAGTTCTATCTTTTGAGACTATGCATGTGTCTCTCAGTTTAGATTTAATTTTTCAGATACCCAATCAATGTTTTCCTATGCTTATGTATGAGGCTTTTAGTGATGCAGACAGTTAAATCTAACTTGCCGCCCCTGAAATTAGCTTAGCTGATTTACCCCAGCTGAGGAACTGGTTAGTTCTGATACTTTTCCTTAACTTTCACATGTTCTCAATTTGATACTCAGAGACATCAATCTAGCTTTTGCCCAATCTAGCTTTTGTGTGCTATCAGCTTCATGAAAATTCGCATCCACTAAACTGTGGTTAGTTTGTAGTAGATCACCCTACTCTACTGTACTCATCTTTTTTTCACATTGTCTCAATCTCCTAAAGAAGCTGGCAGAAGATGGCATGGCAGTGCTGTGCCTGGAGGAAGACAAGAAGATGCGTTGGGGTCTCAGCTGTGATGAAATTTAGGCTTGAAAAATATCCAGAATTTCAGCTTTATTTTTTACCCTTTGACATTTCAATTCCATATTGTTTGATGACCAAAGGAAAACCGAAAGTACTCAAAAATTGTTGATGGTTAATCTGAAGGTTTAAATAAACAAACTAACTAAAATCCCACATCCTTTTAGGCACTGAGGACAATGTGGTTTTGTAAGAGGGTTCACACACTGACCACTAGTGTGCCCTCCTCGTGTCTTGATCTGGGAAAGTAGCTCTCATGGCACTGGGTGCCCCTTCTGTTCTTTGCTTGCTCTGCAATAGTCTCGCTCTGTGGCCAGGTCCCCATTTAGTTCACCCCTTCTGGATTTACAAAGTCCAGCAGGATCGCTGTCCAAATGCCTTCTCCAGATGGTGTTCAGCCCCTGCTCAGGACTTTGTGCCACTTTACCAATGGCTGGCAGGGGAACCCCGGGCCTGCCCACTACACTGGGTTCCAACTTAGGGACCCTATAACCAGCAATCTAAGTCTACTCAGTCTCCATCCCTATTGCTGTTTTCCTGGGATCTTTCCTACACAGCCTCTTTCTTTTCCCTTGTCTGTTTCTTGGTTTGCCATAGAAACCTCCCCACCTCCCCGTGGCTGCTGCACCCCCTCCTAGCCTCTTGCTAGACTCCTTACTTCAGGACAGTATCTCAGAAGTTACACTTCCCCTGGACTTCCTCATTCTCACTAATGGCCTCCCTCATCCCAGGGAGTGACTGCAGCCTCCTTCTTCTTTTTCTTGTGTTTTATGGTGAAGCAGCCTCACTTGCTGAGTCTAGGACTGCCAAACACTGGACAACATAGATTAATTCTTGAATTAAAATCTTTCACTTTTCCCAGTACTCTTAAAGAATTGCAGTATTGCTTTTTTATAGGATCCCATTTTTCTGATGCTCTTATTAGGCGTTGCAGTGAAAATGTTGATACTTTAAGAACTCTACATTTTTCATATAAATACCCCCTTTTGATGATCTCCTGTGGGAGCACAAAGAGAGTACCAACTGCTTCTTGGATCTTACCTACCCCACGAAATCCATCTTTTGCATATTAGAAACAAAATTACTATTTAAGCAACAATGGCCAGTTAATATTCTAAATAAAGCCACTTCACTGTTTCTCTGATGGCCTTGAATTATATCAGCATTTTCAACTCTTGAGCATATTTCACAGAATCTTTTTCCTTTTATTTCTTTTGCCCATATTTCCTGCCATTCTTCTCTTAACTCATTTTTAATTGGATTTTTAAACGCCACTTTACTTAAAGGGATCTCTAAATCAACTTGCTCATGGTTTGACAGCATTTTTTGCCACTTTGCCAGCTCATTGCCCACAACCCCTCCATGTGCTGCGATCCATGCTATTACTATGATTACATCCAAATATATCAATTCTGTTGTTAGCAGCAATATTTCATTAAGTATATCATTTCTGCTGCGTGAAATGCCATTTCTGATTGCTAGTAGTCCTGATAAGGAATCAGACAGAATGACCATGGTGGCTGGGTGCACATCTATGACCTAATTTAATGCCAGTATTATCCCTGCCAGTTCAGCCAACAAAATTGCTACAAAATTTAATAGCCTTACAGTTTTCTTGGGTCCGAGTGAAGGAATGGAGAATGCTGTTTCCACTCTTCCTGTTCTTACATCTTTGGAGCGGTTAGTATACATTGGGCCATAGCGTCCCTTCTTATCACAAACATATTGCAAATTTAACACTCCTTTTCCTCTTTTAATTTCATCATACAATTCCATATTTACCTCAGGAGACATAATTTACCACTTATAATGCATTTTCCCAAAGCTATAGATCTTCAACTCTTTTAGGTTTTTTTTTTTCTCTAAAATCATTTGTCCACACTTTAACCCTACTTACCTGAGGCATTTTGAGTTTGTCCTACATGTTGACCACATAATTCCCAGCATTCATCATATATTAGCTTAGCATTTCTATCCTCACTCTTTCCAGTGACTTTAGCCCAAAAGATTAAGTCTAAAAGCTTCATTTTTAAAGTAACAGGCATTTCATCCATAGCTATCTGCAGTTCACACAGTGGCATTGTGATGAAGGCACCACATGTAATTCGCAACACCTGAGCTTGGATTGAGTCAAGCTTTCTCAAATTCATTTTCGATGCGAAACTGAAAGCCTGACACCCATACTCATAACTAGTCTTATTCTGCATAGCATTACCACTGTTTTTTTATCCATATTCCAGGCAGTTCCAGAAATATTTTTAAGTAAGTTGATTCTCCTTTACATTTATCTCTAATATTTTCAACATGATCCTTCCAAGTGAGCTTGCTACCAAATATCACACCTAAAAACCAAGCTTTTAACTATATCTACTTGTTATCCATATAATACAATTTATAATTTTTTAATTTTTTCTTTGTGTCTCATTCCCTTTGTATTGTCAATTGAGAATGTAAAGCCCCAGATGTTTCCCCATTGCATACCCTTCCTCAGACCTTCATTTACGCTTTTAGCAGATATTTCAGGGTTTCTGTTTTTGCCCCCTATGGCACAGTCATCAGCAAACAAAGTCATCTTTTTTGGAGGACCATTTATCATGATGTTGAATAAGGTAGGACTTATGAAACTCCCCTATAGAGTGCCATTTGTAGTGTGTATATATACTGGAGCAGGCTTTTCCCTACTCTAACTGGTATAGTTCTTTTACTTAAGAAATCCCTTATCCACCTATACATTTTTCCTTTTATACCCATGGTAGCTACTTTATGAAGTAACCCTCTCTCTATATCACACCATAAGAATTTTCAATATCCAGAAAAGTTATTTTCATAAATTCTTTAGTTCCCATACTTTTTTGTGTTTGTTTCTATCCTTACAATATGGTTGATTGCATTCCTTCCCCTCATAAATCTACTCTGTAAGCTATATATGAGTATATTTCTCTCTAAGTATGAAATCAATATCTCAGTTACCATTTTTTCCATGGTTTTACCCAAATGTGTTGTAAAGGCAAATGGCCTGTATGCATCAGGTCTGGATCATAGCTTGCCTAGTTTCCTTACTGGAACAATAACCATGGGCTTCTAGTTCATTGGCAGTTTACCTTGTCCCCATATGCTATGGTACAATGTTGGTATCACTCTCAGACTCCCTTCAGGTCAATGTTTAAGCATTTCAGAGTTTATATCATCCTTGCAGGATTTTTGCTCTTTATTTATAGCTTTGTGAAGTTCCCTCATACGGAAGTTTTCATTTAAAATAGTTTCCTCATCTTCCTGCCACCTCTTCAGTATCTCATAGATTTCTTCAATGAATTTTCTTTTCCTCTCCTGGATCTCTTCACTCTGATTCTCATCCTTAGTAACTCTTTGGAACACTTCTCCCAGAGTTTCCGCTTTTTTCCCATTGGAGCATCTTACTCCATGACCTTCCACAATGAGGCCTGGTACTGTGTTGCTCTTACTTTGCGCACATTCATTTTCCTATACATCTCTGCATTACTGGTATCTTTATTAATTTTTCCACAGTATTTTCTCCAGCTTTCTGGTTTTTCCCTTTGTATAGTCCTTTCTGAAACTGCCTTACTTACTGCATCTAATGTCAGGTTGAGTTTTCATATCAACAATATTTTTTTTAATTCCTGCCCATGCGCTATCAGGCTGTGCACATTCCAGCTAAAAATTGTTACCACCATTCAATTTTAACCATCTGCACTTCCTTCACTTAGGAGAGCAGGGAATTGTTCTACTGATAAGTTGCTAACACGTAAATACTTTTCAGCTGCTTTAACTATAATTCTTACTTTCTCTGTTTTCTTTCCTGAGATGTGCAATTTATTACTTCAATCATAAACTCTATGAACCACTCCTACTCTATCAACAGTATGTCATCTCTGTTATTCCCAGTATCACTCATAACATCTTTTCCATTATTTTGTTGCTTTGTTATATCTTTTCCCTCACTGGGATTCCTTTCTTCCTCTGCTTTTTTCCCTTGATGTCTCATAAGTTTCTGCATATATGTTAGTGATCTTATTTTTTTGTATTTCCTTAGCTTGCTTTGCTACAGTACATCCCCCATATGCTGAACTATGCTTTCCTCCACAGTTGCTACACTTTAATTGTGCCCATTCCACGCAGTTGTCATAAGAATGCTCTCCTCCACACTCAGTGCACCTCATTTTCCCTCTACAATTTTTTGCCACATGTCCAAACCTTTGGCATTTGTAGCATCTCAAAGGTGGGGAGGGAAGGAGATATATAACTTAATCCAGAAAATCTGGTATCCTATTGTCACTTCTTCTGGCAGAGACCCCTCTTTAAATGTGAGTAGTACAGCTGATGAGGGCTTGCTTTCACTTCTCTACTGTTTAGCATAAATCACCTTATCACCAACTATACCTAGTTTTATTTCACCTTCAGTCATTTCAATCCAAACACCATAAACTACCTATTACCCTAATACATCCAAATGCAAGAGGGCAAGGGGTTCACTGGTGTCTGATAGTGAGTTTCAGTTGGTCTGACCAGTTTAGCGTACCTCAGTTCATTAACGTCATAAACTGTATCTAATATGTGTCATCATTGGAAGACTAATAACACCCTGATCGTTAATATTCTTGCATGGTGTATGTACGGTAAACACCCAAGGGACCATACAAATATGAAAGGAATGTGGAATTAAAATGCGCTTATCAGACAAGTCTGGGGAGTGGGTAAACAGGTTTCTCCCAGACAAAGGACAAGCTGACACCTCCGGCCAGGTGTCCTCAGAGTTGATTGGCAATCACATGTCAGGTGGCCATTCATTTGCATTGGAGAGGGCAAGAACCGATCAATCTTTATTACACCAAATACAAATTGGGGAAGAAACCAGCATAGATCTTCTTTCAGCACCAGATTTCAAGGTCTCCTTCTTCAGAGCTTGAATGAACTTTGTTTTGGAGGTTAACCTTCAGAAGAATCCATTACAAAGGTTCACTTGGAGTACAAAAGAGAGGGGGCAAAGAACCCCAAGTTATTTCCACCTAAAAAGACAAAGGAACTGAGTACTGTCGGGTTTGTAGATGATCCTGACAAAGTAGGTGGTCAGCCATCTTGCTGGAATCTTACCTTGAACCAAGACCAGTTTTGTTAAGTGTTAGTTACTAGAAAATGTTTTTTCTCATTTATTTGCTTGTAACCATTTCTATCTTTATCCCATATACTTGAACTCATTTAAAATCCTATCTCCTTTTGTTAATAAACTTGTTTTACTTTTAATCTAAACTATCCCAGTGCTGTGTTTGAATTGATGTGGTTGTTAATTCCAGCTAACATGGTAAGCTGCCGGGTATTGACTCTTTAAAGGAGCAAACCAACCTGAATGGTCCAGGAAACAGCTGGACATAGCAGAGCACATGGTTTTGGGAAATCCAGGCCTGGGAGTGTGTTGGGGTCACTTGGCTAGTAGTAACCAAGGCTGGTGTATACCAGAGTGTGGCTGGGGGGTAACAAGCAGGTTGCTGGAATCTGAGTTGCTGAAGCAGAGCTGCTTAACGCAGAGACACTCAGTGCATGCTTGTCTGCTGGCTGTTGGTGTCCAGGCTGAGAACCACAGCAGCAGAGCATTTAACACACCAAGGGTTACAGGGCAGGTAATGGCAAGCCCTCACTAGTTTGGATTGCATCCTAGAATGTGGCACTACCCCTCTTTTTTCCATCAGAAATTTGAGCAGCTGACATCTTACTTTCAATGTTCCTAGAATCTTAATCTTAAGTAGTTGCCACACTTGTTCTTTGGTTTTTACATTCTATTAATAAATCACCACCTTGTAGTTTCCTTGATCTTACTATGTCACCTGTGCCATTTTGGGATGTACTGTTACTCTCAGGGGGTTAATATCTCTTATCTTCATACCCTTTACCAGTAATTTCACATCTGTAGTTTTCTCCACTGCTCGTTGCTGTCCTCCTACTTGTTGCTCCTTCTTCTGGATCAGGGAGATACACCCTTTTCTTTTTCCTAACCTGAAACCAGTCTTCCTCCCTGCCATCCACCTCCAACGTTTTCTAAACTAGCTTCAGTATCATTAATTACATCTTCCATCTCTTTGTCCTCCCTCCTAGTCTTGTGCATCAGCAGCCTCCTTCAGCCTGTATCTCTCCAACTTCTCAGACATTCTGCCCACCCTCACTCCAACTGGTTCTCCAGTCAAGCCCCTCATCCAACCACAGCCTCCAGCTGATAGCCCTCCAGCCCCGTGCTGCTGCTTCTTGGGTTTTATGATGCAGCAGACTCACTTCTTGAGTCTATGAAGGCCATTCACTGAATCTCATAGATAAGTTATAACAAAGTCTGTCACCTTTCCCAGTATTCTTAAAGAATTATAGAATAGTTTTTTAATTGGGCCCCATTTTCCTTGTATTCTGGCTACGTTTTGCAAAGAAAGTTTTGTTACTCTAAGGCTTCTGAGTTTTCATCTAAATATCTCCTTTCACTGGTAGTCTTTACAGTTCCATCAGAGATGATGTCTTGTTTTTTGGAAACTTACATATTTTGCATAGTCTACCCTTTATGTTTGTTTATTAGAAACAGATTACCATGATCTGTTAAAATTCTGAACACAGCCACTTCGCTCTTCCTCTTAGGGCCTTGGATTATATCAACATTTTCAACTATTGGGCATATTTCATAGAATTTTCCCCCTTCACTTCATGTGCCCACAGTCTTGCTTTTCCTTCCTTAGCTCATTTTTGATTATGTTTAAATTCCTATTTGCTTAAGGGGATCTCTAGGTCAACTTGTTCATATTTAATAACATTTTTTGCCTCTTTATCTGTCAATTCATTGCCAGCTATCCCTACATAGGATCCATGCCATTATTATAGTCTCATTCAGTTGTTAGCAGTAATATTTCATTAAGTGTATCATTTCTGCTGCAAGACTTGCCATTGTATAGTGTCTGCAACCCTGTTTAGGAATCAGACAAGATGGTTGCAGCAGCTGGCCACACATCTAAGGCCTAAGTTAGTGCCAGCAATATCCCTGTTAGCTCAGCCATAAAGACAGAAATAAAGTTAGTTAGCCTTATGGTTTTCTCGAGTCCAAATGCAAGCACACACAAAGCTTTTCCAACTCTACCTGTTCATTCCTCTTTGGAGCCATCAGCAGTATACAGTAACTCCTCACTTAAAGTCGTCCTGGTTAACGTTGTTACGTTGATGATCAATTAGAGAACATGCTAGTTTAAAATTGCACAATGCTCCCTTATAAAGTGGTTTGGCAGCCGCCTGCTTTGTCCACTGCTTGCAGGAAGAGCAGCCTGTTGGAGCTAGCTGGTGGGGGCTTGGAACCAGGGTGGACTGGCAGCCCCCCTTTCAGCTCCCCGTTCCCCCAAGTTCCCTGTGCGGCAGCCGCCCAGCAGGCTATCAATTGCCAGCAGTTCAGCTGTCCCTCCCCCAACTGCCATGTGCTGCTCCTGCCCTCTGCCTTGGAGCTGCTCTCTGGAGCCTCCTGCTTGCAGGGGAAGCAGGGGGCTAATGTCAGGGTTTCCCCCTCCCTCCGCTCCCACACCTGGCTTACCCCATTTCCAAAGAGCAGGGGGGACACACGACAGGGCTCAGGACAGAGGGAGCTTGCTGGCAGGAGCTGCTGTCTTAACTTGCTGATCTATTTAAAAAGTCAGCCTACTTAGAGTGGGGTCAGCGTACTTAAAGGGGCAATGCGCATCTCTCTCTCACACACATGGTGTGTGTGTGTCTGTCTGCCATGCTGTCTCCCCTCCCTCCATTCATGCTGCTTTGTAGAGTGTGAGGCTAAGTTAACAACAATGTGTTAACCCTTGAGGTCTCAGCCGATTGCTAGTTCATCATTTAGCAGCAAGGCATTCCCTGGGAAATATCCCACCCTCTGACTTCACCACCTCAACCAAGCTTCACAATCATCATTGCTGTGTACCAGTATTAAATTGTTCGTTTAAAACTTATACTCTGTGTGTGTGTGTGTGTGTATATATATATATATAAAATATAGTCTTTTGTCTGGTGAAAAAAATTTCCCTGGAACCTAACCCCCCCTCCCCCCCACATTGTTTTGCTTAAAATCACATTTTTCAGGAACATAACTACAACGTTAAGCGAGGAGTTACTGTACCTTTGACTATAGTGTCCCTATTTATCATAGATATATTAACTTGCTAAATCTTGTATATTTATCATTCTTCTCCTTCTGTTTATTGTATTATATAATTCCATGTCTATCTCAGCGGGGATAGTTTTCCAGTGATTTTCTCATAGCTATGGAGTTTGACCTCGTTTAAGCCTTTCTTTTCATTGAGCTCCTTTATCTGCTTCTTTACCCTATGTCCATGAGGATTTTTGAGGGTTTTTTTTTTTGTTCTACCTAGTTTCCACTTAATTCCCAACAATCAGCATACATTAGCTTAGGGCATGTCTACACTACAAACTTATGTGGACCTAAGTTATGTCAGCATACAGCCACCACAGTAATTAAATCGCTTTTGCGTGTCCACACTATGCTCCTTGTGTCGGCGGTGCATGTCCTCACCAGGAGTGCTTGTACCGATTGTACTGTCAGTGTGGGGCATTGTGGGACAGCTCAAAGTTACAGTCGATTTAACCAATGACCTAATTACATTGACCTTGACTCTCTGCCTCTTGTGGAGATAGAGTTAGGAAGTTGGCATAGCGGGACAGTTACATCAGTGGGAGCGAAATTTTATTGTAGACATTTACATAGCTAGGTCAACATAGGTTGACAAGCAGAGGCGGCAAGTTATATACACTCGTGGTGCCTAGGCTCCACCAATATTCAGGGCCCAGGGCCCGGCTCCACCAATGTTTGGGGCAGGGTCTCTCCCCTGGCCCCGCCTGCACCCCCACGTGCCTCCCCTGAGTGTCCACCGGAGTCCACTTGTTGCCCCCACTCATCTCCCCTGGGCCCCAGAGCCTGCAGCTCACGCTGACTCTGCTCTGCCGCAGGGTCCTAGTGCACCCCTTCCATAATGGCAAGGCAGGCTCCCCTTATCCTGCCCTTCCACCCTAGCCCTAACCCTCTCCAACACCCCAAACCCCTCAGCCCCAGCACGAGCCCTCATCCCCCCCTGCACCCTAATCCTTTGCCCCAGCCCTGAGCCCCCCTCCTGCATCATGAACCCCTCATCCTCATCCCCACAGCCCTCACCCCAACCCTCTGCCCTAGCCCTGATCCCCCTTCCACACCTCAAACCCCTCATCCTCAGCGCCACAGCCCTCACCCCTGCACCCACTCCTATCCCAAAGTCCCTCCCAGAGCGTGCACCCCTTCCCCCTTCACACACATACCCTCCTGCCCCCAAATTCCCTCCCAGAGCCTGCACCCCTCCCTCCCTCCCTCCCTCTGCACCCCCTCCCATTCCCAAACTTCCTCCCAGAGCCTGCACCCCTCACCCCCTCCTGCATCCCCACCCCTTGCCCCAGCCCAGAGCCTACACCCAAACTCCATCCTAGAGCCTGCACCCCTCACCCTCTCCTGCACCCCCACCCCCTGCCCCAGCCCGGAGCCTGCACCCAGCACCCAAACTCCATCCCAGAGCCTGCACCCTGCACCCCTCTTGCACCCTAATCCCCAGCCCAGGGCCTGCACCCCAGACCTCCTCCCCCCACCCAAACTCCCTCCCAGAGCCTTAGGCAGGTGGGGGCGGAGTTTGGGGGGCAGAGTTTTGGGGGGGGGGGAGGGTTCTGGGCACCACCAAAGTTTCTACAAACCTGCCACCCATGGACACAAGGCAGCTTAACTCTGAAGTGTAGACAAGGCCTCAGTGTTATCTTCACTATGACCTAATACTTTGGCCCAAAAGATTAAATCTAGGAGCTTCGTTCTAAGAGTGATAGGCATCTCCTGGCTGCATTACACCAGAGGCGTAGTAATGAAGGCACCACATGCTATACACAATGCCTGTGCTTGGGTGCAATCTAGTTTTCTCATATTTGTTCCCAGGGCATAGCTAGGAGTGGAAATTTGGGTGGGCCCCGACTTTTGAGTGGACGGGCAATGATAGACTGTACTAGCTCTACACTGGGACTGGGGAGAGGGGGTGCTGGACGGGGGAGGGCAGAGGCCAAGGGCCAGAGTTGGGGGGGTGGAAAGGGGAAGGACCCAAGGGAGCACGGGACATGGGTGAGGTGGCAGAGCTAGGGGTGCAGGGATGGGACTGGATGCAGGAGGGATCTGGGGCCCTGGGAAGGGATCTGGGGCACAGGAGGGTTCCGGGGCCCTGGGGAGGTGGGCAGGAAGGATCAGGGGGGCCCGCTTTCCCCCACCCCCTACAGCCGGCCCTTACTGCTCAGCAGCCACCAGAAAATGAGGCCGCACAGGCTGCAGGGTATGCCTATAGGGTGGGAGGGGCCCCACTGGGGCTTGAGCTCTGCCAGCCCCTCCTGCCCCTTGCTCAGTGTCCGTCCACCTAGCCAGCTGTGTTCCTCTGTCCTGTTGGCACCGCTGTGTCTGTCCTGCACCGTACACTGCTGCCCTGGTCTCGGGGGGGCATGTCTGGGCAGGGCTAGCGCTGGGTCTGGAGAAGATGCTAGTTATCAATAATATAATGGAGCAAGAGTTACCTCAAAGCAACACAATATACCAAGCCAGGATCTTATGGTCTGTCGTCGAAAGATGGTACATTTGTCATTATCCTCTGAGAAAAATCATAGAGATGTCCTAATTAATGTAATGTTTTCTACCATTTATTTGCTAAAAAGAAAAACATAATTAAGGACCAGATGCTGATACATTTACTCTAATTTAGTAGCAATTTACTTTATGAGTAGTCCCATTGTTTTCAGTAGGACCACATGAGGTAAGGTCTTATTCAATGGAGTAAGAGGCTCAGAATCTGGCCCTAAGGAAACAGTTTCTCTGTTTATAAAGGGTTATTGAACAGCAAAAGAAACTAGGAATAAAGAACTGTCTGAATGTTTCAGACCAATGGTTCATCTAGTCCAGTATCCTGTCTCTAATAATGTCAAGTACCAAATTCTTCAGAGGATTATGTTAAAAACCCCCATAAAATACAATAACTTGCCTTTGAATCATAGAATATCAGGGTTGGAAGAGACCTCAGGAGGTCATCTAGTCCAAACTCCTGCTCAAAGCAGGACCAACCCCCAACTAAATCATCCCAGCCAGGGCTTTGTCAAGCCTGACCTTAAAAACCTCGAAGGAAGGAGATTCCACAACCTCCTTAGGTAACCCATTCCAGTGCTTCACCACCCTCCTAGTGAAAATTTTTTTCTAATATCCAACCTAAACCTCCCCCACTGCAACTTGAGACCATTACTCCTTGTTCTCTCATCTGGTACCACTGAGAACAGTCTAGATCCATCCTCTTTGGAACCCCCTTTCAGGAATTGAAAGCAGCTATCAAATCCCCCCACATTCTTCTCTTCTGCAGACTAAACAATCCCAGTTCCCTCAGCCTCTCCTCATAAGTCATGTTGTCCAGCCCCCTAATCATTTTTGTTGCCCTCCGCTGGACTCTTTCCAATTTTTCCACATCCTTCTTGTAGTGTGGGGCCCAAAACTGGACACACTACTCCAGATGAGGCCTCACCAATGTTGAATAGAGGGGAATGATCACGTCCCTCGATCTGCTGGCAATGCCCCTACTTATACAGCCCAAAATGCTGTTAGCCTTCTTGGCAACAAGGGCACACTGTTGACTCATATCCAGCTTCTCGTCCACTGTAACCCCTAGGTCCTTTTCTGCAGAACTGCTGCCTAGCCATTCGGTCCCTAGTCTGTAGCTGTGCATGGGATTCTTCCGTCCTAAGTGCAGGACTCTGCACTTGTCCTTGTTGAACCTCATCAAGTTTCTTTTAGCCCACTCCTCTAATTTGTCTAGATCCCTCTGTATCCTATCCCTATCCTCCAGTGTATCTACCACTCCTCCCAGTTTAGTGTCATCTGCAAACTTGCTAGGAGTGCAGTCCACGCCATCCCCCAGATCATTAATGGAGATATTGAACAAAACCGGCCCCAGGACTGACCCTTGGGGCACTCCACTTGATACCAGCTGCCAACTAGACATGGAGCCATTGATCACTACCCGTTGAGCCCAATGATCTAGCCAGCTTTCTATCCACCTTATAGTCCATTTATCCAGTCCATACTTCTTTAACTTGCCGGCAAGAATACTGTGGAAGACCGTATCAAAAGCTTTGCTAACGTCAAGGAATAACACATCCACTGCTTTCCCCTCATCCACAGAGTCAGTTATCTCCTCATAGAAGGCAATTAGGTTAGTCAGACATGACTTGCCCTTGGTGAATCCATGCTGACTGTTCCTGATCACTTTCCTCTCCTCTAAGTGCTTCAGAATTGATTCCTTGAGGACCTGCTCCATGATTTTTCCAGGGACTGAGGTGAGGCTGACTAGCTTGTAGTTCCCCAGATCCTCCTCCTTCCCTTTTTTAAAGATGGGCACTACATTAGCCTTTTTCCAGTCATCCGGGACCTCCCCCGATTGCCATGAGTTTTCAGAAATAATGGCCAATGGCTCTGCAATCACATCCGCCAACACCTTTAGCACCCTTGGATGCAGCACATCCGGTCCCATGGATTTGTGCTCATCCAGCTTTTCTAAATAGTCCCGAACCACTTCTTTCTCCACAGAGGGCTGGTCACCTCCTACCCATGCTGTGGTGCCCAGTGCAGCAGTCTGGGAGCTGACCTTGTTCGTGAAGACAACAGGCAAAAAAAGCCTTGAGTACATTAGCTTTTTCCACATCCTCTGTCACTAGGTTGCCTCCCTCATTCAGTAAGGGGCCCACACTTTCCTTGACTTTCTTCTTGTTGCTAACATACGTGAAGAAACCGTTCTTGTTACTCTTAACATCTCTTGCTAGCTGCAACTCCAAGTGTGATTTGGCCTTCCTGATTTCACTCCTGCATGCCTGAACAATATTTTTATACTCCTCCCTGGTCATTTGTCCAATCTTCCACTTCTTGTAAGCTTCTTTTTTGTGTTTAAGATCAGCAAGGATTTCACTGTTAAGCCAAGCTGGTCGCATGCCATATTTATTATTCTTTCTACACATCGGGATGGTTTGTTCCTGCAACCCCAATAAGGATTCTTTAAAATACAGCCAGGTCTCCTGGACTCCTTTGCCCCTCATGTTATTCTCCCAGGGGATCCCGCTCATCAGTTCCCTGAGGGAGTCAAAGTCTGCTTTTCTGAAGTCCAGGGTCCGTAAGTAGGAAGTCTCAAACTCCAGGCAGCTAGTGGTTGGTTTATTCCTAAAATATGATGGCTTTATATCCAGTATACATTTTTATCCTAACATAACTGCAGACATTCTTATTTGTATAAACATCTAATCTTGTGCTGTATCCTACTAAACTCTTTGCTTCAGTAATATCGTGTGGCAGTGACATGCACAGTTTAGTATTTGCTAAGTAACAAAATATTTCAATTTACCACTTTTAAATGTGTTGCTTATTAATTTTATTGGGTATCCCCTTGTTCCTGTAATATCTGAAGGGGTAAATAGGTGTGACTAGATTTACCTTCTCTGAGTATTCATGATTTTGTACACCTTTTCCACAACAACTCTTTATTTGTATACTCTCTAAACTAAACTCTTTAAATCTTTTCATCCTTTGTCCTATGGGAGTCTTTCCAGGTCCCTCATCATATTCATTGACTTTCTCTGGACCTTTTCCTTCCCTGCCATAATCTTTTTGAGATGGGCGGAAAGGAATTAAACAGTGGGTCAGATCCTTGTATCTGGCCCTTCTGTGTGCAGTGCAACTTGGGGAAGGTGGGGCAATAAAGGTGGCATTAAGCTACCTGTATGTCTCCTCCCACTATAATCTGGTCCTAGGGGGGCCAGATGCCAAGCCAGTCTTGAGGTACAACTGGGGATCATCAGGGCAAAGAAATGTCCTGGCCATGCCCCCTTTTCCTATTTATACACCCTACAATGGGGCTGGAAGTGAGGGTAGCATAGAAGTCACTACGGCAGACCTCCATTCCCCCAGGCTGGGGAATCCCCAGACAGTCAGATCTACTAACACTCCAGTCATTTTGTTGATGGCAGACTGGTGCAAAACAGCTGCAGTGTGGACCGGGACTCGTCCTGTATTTAAGAAAAAGGCATTATACCATTTTCAGTATTATTCTCTATCTCCTTCTAATATACTATGGTGTATCATTTCCTATTCTGACCATGCTACATACTTAGCATATCTTCATTGACTGATACACAGTGAAGCAAAGCTTGGTCTGAACTCACTGTTGGGCTTACTTTGATGTTATAGCCTTTGAAATGAGTGGTGTTATGCTGATGTAAAACTGGAGTAATATAGTGGTGAAAAGGCCCATAGTCTTTTACTTGAGTGATTAGAGTTAACCATCAATCAACTGTTCTTTGATTTCCCTATTCTCTTGTACAATTTAATAACATAGCAGAACCTTGCTAATTTACACCTCCGTAAACTGCACACCTTAAAATTTATACATTAAAAATGGTTGTCTCACTGCACTTCCGAACAAAGATTTAATATCAGATCTTACTGCAGTATATTATTACAGATGACCAGATCCTCAGCTGCTGTAAATCATAATACCGATTGCATAGCTACTGACTGCGACACTATGCCCCATATTCTTCAGAGAGATATTGTTATGATATGAATATAACTAAGATGTGTTTTATGCAATATTAGTCATGTGAGGTATCATTGGAAAGGTTATGATTTACTGAGTATCATTATCCTATTTGTATGCATGTATCATTTCTGTATCTGATGTAACAATTACAAGTGGGTTTACACTTGCCTAAATGGGCCATTAGGGAGAACGATAGGACTTTAAAGATGCTAATCTCCCACCTCCCTGGGATGCTGCAAACAACCTTTGACTCATGGCTGCTTTGACACTGCAGGTCATGGGATCATGTCACCTAGTGCTGGCCTCCATCTTGGACTACTAGTATTTTTCCACTAATATGGGGTGGGGATCAAACTGGGAAATAAAGGATTCCTGCCCTATGTAAATCCTATTTAAGGCAGGGAAGTGAGTGAATCAGGGTGCATTCTTCACTGAATCCCTGCCCAGGATGACTGCTGGAAACATCTAAGAAACAAAAACAAAACGGGGAGAGAAGAGCTGAGCCCAGGCTGGAAAAGGTGTCTGGCCTGTGAAAGAAATACCTAAAACAACATTTAGGGTGAGAAATTACTACTTGTAACCAGTTTATTTTGTGTCTTAAGCTTACATTGCGGGTTTTTGTTTTATTTGCTGGGTAATCTGCTTTGATCTGTTTGCTATCCCTTATAATAACTACAAAAGGTAGAGTTTAAGTGAATAAACTTGTTTTTGTTTATTCTAAAGCCAGTTTGTGGAATTTATAACGAGGAGAGACAAAAAGCTGTGCATATCTTCCTCCACATTGAGGGAGGAGGCAAAATTCAATTAGCTTACACTGTACACTTTTGTGCAGCACAAGACAATACAATTTTGGGTTTACTCTTCAGAGGGGAACTGCACTTGAGTGCTGGGCAATTCCCTAGCTGAGTCTTCCCATGCAGAGCTGATTTCTGTGACTGTCTGCAGCTGGGCATGTCCCTACCTCTGTGTGTGTGTGTGTGTGTGTGTGTGTGTGTGTGTGTGTGTGTGTGTGTGTGTGTGTGTGTGTGTGTGTGTGTGTGTGTGTGTGTGTGTGTGTGTGTGCGCGCGCTGGAGGAGGCTTGAGGACCTGGCTCAGCAGGGCAGTGTAAGGGAGCCCAGGCTGGTGGAACAGGCAGGCTCAGTGGTACCCCAGTACATCAGGTGGCACCCCGGAGTGGGGGATAATCCTGTCACACTGACTTCAGTCTGAGATAAGTACAAATGTAAAGTTATGTATTTGCTTAAATGCTTTTCTGAATTGGGGTCCCACTCTTTGATATTTTAGTAACACTGGTACTACACTGCATTCTGTTTACATAATAAAATATGTTAACCCAAACTTATGAAGGAATGGTAACACACATTGGTCTGTCTAGCCCTTTGTGTACATTGATTAAATACATGAATGGATGGTGTG
Source organism: Terrapene triunguis (assembly GCF_002925995.2). Lineage (NCBI taxonomy): Eukaryota > Metazoa > Chordata > Testudines > Emydidae > Terrapene > Terrapene triunguis. The sequence continues at coordinate 2,380,990 of NW_020664435.1, read as the reverse complement.
TTGGTAACAAGCATGACTCAGTATTGTTCTAACCCCAGGCAATATAGAATCTGCACAGGGTGTTGCTACATCCATTATGATTGTCACATTGGTTGTGTCACTAAGCTCTCATGTATGGACCAGTTCTTATGGGATAGCCATGGATTTTCAGTCTGTCTGAAACATTTAGTAACCAGATACATGGGTATTTATAACATTGTACACTTCTGAAGGACTGCTGTCTAGAACATCTGCTAGTGATTTCCTACGGTATGTAGATGTCAGTGCATTTTCCCCCCCTCCTTCGTGACTTTTTCCTTTAAAGGACTTCATGTGGTCACTTGTACACAGTTACCAATCTCCTTGTTTTTCTGCTTATTTACAAATATTGACATCAAAGTATCTTAGTAGTGAAAAGTAATACACAAATTCACTTTGTAAACATTTTGAAAGCTATTTTTCAGTGTGGAGTTCAAAGTCTAAATCGGGGCTTATAAAAATGTAAATGAAAACCATTACATGGAACACATAATGAGGTGATGGTTGTAGGCAGTGGCCATACTTAACATCACAGGTTTCTCAAATATTCCATAAGTTATAGATTTTTACCAAAAATCCAGTTCGGATTTTCTGTGCTTTGTTTTCTTTTCCAAAATTGCATACGCTTGCAATAATATCTCTAGATATTATACATTACTAGTAGCTGAAAACATGGGTGTAATTTGTAAAGTCTTGTGGGTTAAAAAACAAAAACAAAAAATGGTTGAGAAATTAAAACTTGGATGGTAACAGACCACCAATCCCAGTAATGATTGAACCTGGTGATGTCTAAAATAAAGAGATCCCTCAACCATGCTTGTACTGTTTCCATCACTTCACACTGACTCTGCAGAAATTCTAGGCTTTGGAACGACACAAAGTGATGATTATATAGATTATTATTTGTATTACCATATTACTGTCATGGATCAGGACCCCATTGAGCTGGTGCTGCACAAACACTGAACAAAAAGACAGTCTCTGCCCCCCCAATGATCCTACAATATAAGTGTCAGACACGAGACAACAAGTGGCTATAGATAGAGGGAGCACAAGTAAACAATGAGACAGCACTGGTCACTGTGATAGGCAGTAGTTTCAGCATACTATCAGCCTAGTTGTTTTTTATAGGCATCACAGCAAAGGAGAGTTTTGATGAGGGATTTGAAGGTGGATAATGAGGTAGCTTTGCAGATGTTTATGGGGAGCTCCTCAAGAGTGTGCAGCGGTGTGGGAGAAAGCATGAAGGTGTTTGTTTTAAAATTTACCAAGTGGGTGATCAGAGGCAGGTATCCACAGCTCAACCGCCAATGAGAGATGATAGGAAGGGTGGGGATTGGCCATGAAAGGCCTTGAAAGTGAATACAAACATGTTTGATGCAATAAAGAAGGGAGAGCCAGTGGAGGAATGGAAAGAGAGTGGGTAACGGTCAAAGCAACAGGCTAGGAAAATGATTATTGCAGCAGTATTCTGAATGGATGTGAGCGGGGCAAGATTGCATTTTTCAAGGCCAGAGAGGAGAAAGTTGCAGTCATTGAGATGCAAGATGATGAAAGCTTGGATGAGGATTTTAACTTTGTGGATGGAGGCCATATCTCAGAGAAGGAATGCAGAAAGAATCAGCAAGACTTAAGGCTTGTCTTCATTACCGGGGAGATCCATGTTGCTGCAATCAATGCAGCGGGTGTTGCTAAATCGATGGCAGAGTGCTCTCTGGTCAACCCTGGTACTCCACCTCTCCAAAAAGAGTAAGATAAGTTGACAGGAGAGCATCTCCCATTGACGTAACACAGTGAAGACACCGGGTCAAGTCAACCTAAGCTATGTCGAATAACGTAGCTGGAGTAGCGTAATTTAGGTCGACTTACCCCTTAGTGAAGGCAAGCCCCTAGACATAACCTGGATTTAAAGACCTAGAGAGAGGTCTGAGTTGAAGATGATGCCTAGGTTACAGGCCAGAATGACAGGCAGGATGGTGACGATGTCCAAAACAATCAAGAAAGTCCGTATTTGAGGGCCTGGATAACCCTGGATATAATTAAATAAAAGGACAATGTCACATGTACAAATATTAACAAATAGAAGCAAAGTGAAAAATATATTTATATGTATCAGAATTAAATATTTTAAGTATGCAGCGCCGTGTACATTTTAAAGTTTTCACTGCACATCCATGCATGGCTGCATATTTTTAGGTCCTGTGTTAAATCACATGTGACATTTTGTCTACTGTAGTTTCTACATGCATGTGTGTCGTGAAGGGGAAAGGACAGAGGAGTCAAGAAATAAACATCTGAACACGTCACAAATCCTATTAACTGTGACAAAGCTCGTAAAGTCAAGTGAGTAACAAAGCAATGCTGTCTAGAAGCAGCTTTGTGTTTTGAATTGCATTGGAGAGTGCAGGACCAGCTGGACAAGGCAAAAACACTTCACGCTGCTGAATTCTCTGCACCCAATAAGACTGTCTTACTTATATCCTAGCTGGGTCATAGCACTGTATTATTTTCAAGCTTCAGTTCTTATCTCTTCACTGGTTCTGAGCGACAAATAAGGGAAGGACAGTATCCTGCACACAGAATACAAAATATGTGCTAATGTCATTACAGGATAATTCAGTGAACCAGAAACTATGATTAACATCCAACTCTCCAATCCTCAACAGCCAGCACCAAAGGACTGCCCAGTAAGATGACAGACTTGAACAGAGCCTAACATAACCCCTCTGTGACAAAGTTCCTCCTCTACCTTGGTGGGTCCTGCGCTTATTGGTGGATTTGCTCGCTGCAGAGATTCACCATGTGGGTCAGGAAACAGCCCAGAGACCTTCCCCTCTGGTAGAAGCCACAGTCCAGGTCAATTCCTCCTGTTTCTGATCAGGAGTTGTGAGGTTTGGGGGGAACCTGGGCCCGCCCTCTACTCCGGGTTCCAGCCGAGGGCCCTGTGGACTGCAGCTGTCTAGAGTGCCTCCTGGTACAGCTGCACGACAGCTACAACTCCCTGGGCTACTTCCCCATGGCCTCCTCCCAACACCTTCTTTATCCTCACCACAGGACCTTTCTCCTGGTGTCTGATAATGCTTGTACTCCTCAGTCCTCCAGCAATATACCTTCTCACTCTCAGCTCCTAGTGCCTCTTGCTCCCAGCTCCTCACATGCATGCTACAAACTGAAGTGAGGTCCTTTTTAACTCAGGTGCCCTGATTAGCTAGCCTGTCCTAATTGATTCTAGAAGTTCCTTCTTAATTGGCTCCAGGTGTCCTAATTAGCCTGCCTGCCTGAGTTGGTTCCAGCAAGTTCCTGCTTGTTCTGGAACTGCCCCTGTTACCTTACCCGGGGAAAGGGATCTACTTAATCTGGGACTAATATATTTGCCTTCTAACACTCTCCTGTAGCCATCTGGCCTGACCCTGTCATACCTCTCAGACACAAGTTCTCCTGGCTGTTGTCTGGACCTGGAATCTATGCAGGCCAGAGGCTTTCCTTTTCCTTCCCCCAGCTCTTGACACACATTTTATTGCTGGGACAGGTGAGAGGCAAATGAACCATAAAATGTCTTCCTTCGATGATCTGCTACTTACATGTTTGTTTGAGATTCAAACATTTGGGGCCAGATTCTAATTTCAGTTATATCAATATCAATCTGGAGTGGATTTGCTCTGGATATACACAGTGGATTTACCCAGAATCCAGCCCATGATATTTTGGTAGGAAATTTAATCTACAGTAACTCCTCGCTTAACGTTGTAGTTATGTTCCTGAAAAATGCGACTTTAAGCAAAACAATGTTAAGCAAATCCAATTTCCCTGTAAGAATTAATGTAAATGGGGGGGTTAGGTTCCAGGAAAAAATTTTTCACCAGACAAAAAACTATATATTATATAGATGTACACACAGTATACGTTTTAAACAAACAATTTAATACTGTTCACAGCTATGATGATTGTGAAGCTTGGTTGAGGTGGTGAAGTTAGAGGGTGGAAGAGGTGGGGATAGCTCAGTGGTTTGAGCATTGGCCTGCTAAACCCAGGGTTGTGAGTTCAATCCTTGAGGGGGCCACTTAGGGATCTAGGGCAAAAACAGTACTTGGTCCTGCTAGTGAAGGCAGGGGGCTGGACTTGATGACCTTTCAAGGTCCCTTCCAGTTCTAGGAGATAGGATATCTCCATTAATTTAAAAAAAAAGAGGGAGGGATATTTCCCAGGGAATGCCTTACTGCTAAATGATGAACTAGCACTCAGGAAGTTGAGACAGCAGCTGCTGCCCCAGTCTCTCTCTGTCTGTGTCCCCTCCTTGCTCTATATGGAGAAGGGGTAAGCAGGGTGCAGGAGCAGGAGGGAGAGGGACACCCTGACATTAGCCCCCCCTTCCTCCCATGCACAGCAAGCAGGAGTCTCTGGGAGCAGCTCCAAGGCAGAGGGCAGGAGCAGCACATGGCAGAGGGGGGAGGGACAGCTGAACTGCCGATTGATAGCCTGCTGGGCGGCTGCAGCACAGGGAACGTAGGGGAGTGGGGAGCTGATGGGAGGGCTGCCAGTCCACCCTGGTTACAAGCCCCCACCAGCTAGCTGCAATGGGCTGCTCTTTCTGCAAGCAGTGGACAAAGCAGGCAGCTGCTAAACAATGTTATAAGGGAGCATTGCGCAACTTTAAACGCGCATGTTCCCTAATTGATCAGCAACATAACAACGAAACAACGTTAACTGGGGCGACTAAGTGAGGAGTTACTGTATTAACTGCAACATGGTTGCACATACTGCACTTACTTGGATTACTTAGATCAATTAATACTTGTATTGCACGTTGAAGCTTTAGGGCCTGATTCGCTGTGCAGTTAAACCAGTTTCATAACTCTGCAATGCCATTGACTTAAATGGAATTATTTTTCATTTACATATGGAAGAGAAAAATCAAACCCATTAAGTGTTATATAATTATTATTGATATACATTATTATTGTATTAAATTATCCCAATGCTAAGGAAAGATAGGAAGAATAGTATGAGGCCAATATGGCTCCATCAGGAGTTCTTTATTGACCTGAAAATCAAAAAGAAATCCTACAAAAAGTAGAAACATGGAGAAATTACTAAGGAGGAGGAGTACAAAAGAATAGCACAAGCACGTAGGAACAAAATCAGACAGGCTAAGGCACAAAATGAGTTTTATGCCCCTACAAGGGGCATAAAAGGCAATAAGAAGCGGTTCCTTAAATGCATTAGGAGAAAGAGAAAATGAAGGAAAGCATAGGTCCTCTACTTAACAGGAAGGAGAGATAATAATTGAGGCATCAAGAAAGATGAGATCTTTAATGCCTACTTAGCTTCACTCGTCACTAAAAAGTTTAATGGTGCCCAGATACTCCACACAATTGATATTAACAAGGGGGAAGAACGAATTAAATAATATTTAGATAAATTAGATGTATTCAAGTCAGTAGGGCCTGATGAATTTCATCTTAGAGTACTTACAGAACTAGCTGAAACAATCTCAGAACTGTTAGCAATTATCTTTGAGAACTTCTGAACGAGAGGTGAGGTTATAAGGACTATCCAGCATGGACTTGTCAAATCATGCCACACCCAAACTCTGTCCTTCTTTGACATAGTTACCGGCCTAGTGGGTAGTGAGGAAGCAGTAGATGTGATATATCTTGATTTTAGTAAGGGTTTTGAGAGAGTCCCACATGACATTCTCATAAGCTAACTAGGGAAATGTGGTGTAGACAAAATTACTATAAGGTGGATGCACAGATGATTTAAAGACCGTACTCAAAAAGTAGTTATCAATGGTTCGCTGTCCAACTGGGAGAGCATATCTAGTAGGGTCCTGCAAGGGTTGGTTCTGGGTCCGGTACTATACAATATCTTCATTAATGACTTAGATAATGAAATGGAGAGTATGCTTATAGAATTTGCAGATGACACCAAACTGGAAGGGGTTGCATGCACTTTGAAGGACAGAATTAGAATTCAAAATGAGCTTGACAAATTGGAGAACTGGTCTGAATTCAGCAAGATGAAATTCAGTAAAAGCCTACTGAAAAGTACTTCACTTAGGAAGGAAAAATGAAACGCACAACTACAAAATGGGGAATAACTGGCTAGGTAGTAGTACTGCTGAAAAGGATCTGGGATATAGAGGATTACAAGTTGAATATGAGTCAACAATGGATACAGTTGTGAAAAAAGCTAATATCTTTGTGGTGTGTATTAACAGGAGTGTCATAGTCAAGACACAGAAGGTAAGTGTCCCACTCTATTTGGGACTGGTTAGGCCTCAGCTGGAGTACCATGTCCAGTTCTGCATGCCACACTTTAGGAAAGATGTGGACAAAATGGAGAGAGTCCAGATGAGAGGAACAAAACTGATAAAAGGTTTAGAAAATCTGATCCATGAGGAAAGGTTAAAAAAATCAGGCTTGTTTAGTCTTGAGAAAAGAAGACTGAAGGGGATCTGATAATAGTCTTCAAATATGTTAAGGGCTGTTATAAAGAGGACAGTGATCAATTGTTCTCCATGTTCACTGAAGGTAGGACAAGAAGTAATGGGCTTAATCTTCAGCAAGGGAGATTTAGGTTAGATCTTAGGGAAAACTTTCTAACTATAAGGGTAGTTCAGCTCTGGAATAGGCTTCTAAAGCAGGTTGTGGAATTCCCATCATTGGAAGTTTTTAAAAATAAGCTGGACAAACACCTGGGGCCAGGGATGGTCTAGGTTTACTTGGTCCTGTTACAGCACAGGGACTTGATAATTTCTTGAGGTTATGCACTCAGTCTAACAACAAGAATTATTTATACAAGCTGAGGATGTATCAGTTGGAATCAACAGAGGAGGAGAAAGATGTGGGTGAATTGGTCCATCCCAGGATGAATATAAACCATCAATATGTGGTAGCTGTGAAAAAGACTAATGCAATCCTAGGATGCATCACACAGTGTATTTCCAGTAGAGATAGGGAAGTGTTTTTACCATTATATAAGGCACTGGTGAGACCTCATCTGGAATACTGTGTGCAATTCTGGTCTCCCATGTTTGAGAAAGATGAATTCAAACTGGAACCGTGCAGAGAAGGGCTACTACTATGATCAGAGGAATGGAAAACCTACCTTAAGAGAGGAAACTTAAGGAGCCTGGCCTGTTTAGCTTAACAAAACGAAGCCTGAGGGGAGATATGATTGTTCTCTATAAATACATCAGAGAGATAAACACCAGGGAATGAGAGGAGTTTAAGTTAAGGGTTAGTGTTGGCACAAGAATTAATGGATATAAACTGACCATCAACAAGTTTAGGTTTGAAATTACATGAAATTTTCTACCCATGCGAGGGCTGAGGTTCTGGAACAGCCTTCCAAGCGGGCAAGGGGAGTAGTGTGGACAAAAAAACCCTAACTTGTTTCAAAACTGAGGTTGATAAGTTTATGGGCGGGGATGGTATGATGAAATTGCTTACAGTGGCATACGGCCCATCTGTGACTGTTATTAGTAAATATCTCCAATGGCAGAGATGGACAATAGAGGGGGAGATTCTGAGTTACTACAGAGAATTCTTTCCCAGGTGTTTAGCTGATGACTCTTGCCCACATACTCAGGGTCTAACTGATCATCATATTTGGGGTTGGGAAGGAATTTTTCCCAAGGTCAATTTGGCAGAGACCCTGTGGATTTTTCACCTTCCTCTGCAGCATGGGGTACACATCTCTTGCTGGTCTGAACTAGAGTAAATGGTGGAGTCTCTGTAACTTGAAGTCTTTAAATCAAGATCTGAAGACTTCAGTAACTCAGACAGAGGTTATGGTGCCAACTACAGGAATGAGTGGGTGAGGTTCTGTGGCCTACAGGGTGCAGGAGGTCAGACTAGATTATCATGATGCTCCCTTCTGACCTTAAAGTCTGAGTCTGGACTGTGAGTCACTTCCAGCTCTACATCTCTCATTTCTATGATTATTGGATCTGACGACAATGCACCTGGTCTAGATGCCAAGATAAGTCAGCAGAATCACCCTGCCCCTGTACATAGGGTCCTAAAACACTGTAACAGTCAGTGATCCTAAACCTTTGGCTCTAGAGCTATATATAGTCTTCAGGAAACTGCATGGGGATTTGGTTTAGTCCACATTTTAGTGAGTGTTGTCTTACTTAGGGAATGTGAACAATGTGCTGAACACGGATGCTAATTCCCATTTTGGCTGATAAATATGAGTTGGCATGAGGAGAGCTGAGCAAATGTACTTGAACTGCCAGGATCCTCCTAAAAACTACAAAAAGAGAGTGTGAAAAGGGAAGATATGCTGGCCAAATGCAGCCACAAAGAACTACAAGGCAAAATAACTTGCTATTGCATTTTGATGACTGCATCAAAATCTGGGGACAACTCTCATTCCTCTGAAGCCACATATATTAACCATGGGCAAAGGTTAGGATGCTGGGCTGTTTAGAATACAAATATGATCTGGTATGTTCCTCTGTCAAGAAGCTGATAGGATTTCCATGGAAATACAAATAGAATTCAATGTATTAGCAACTTGGAAAATAAATTGAAGATACTATGTTATTTTTTTACTCTGCAGTGCTCTTGCCTGAGGAAAAAACACTTTATTACTAAAGCCTTCCACCCTGAATTGATCAGAGCTACAAACAATGGATTTAATTATATTATGAAACGGGCCATGTTAAAACCTAGGCCAAAAAGAACAACATATGTAATCATAAAGTGCCACATGCTAAGATCCTGAAGCCATCTGGAGTAAGGACCTTATGATTTGGCACACAGAATAAGGGGAGTCAATAACTATGGATTCCCTGCTGGTTTTCACATAAGTAACAAAAAATTTGGATGTCACTCATGTGATCCTCAAATATATATTATAAAACACCGGGTGCTGAATTTTACAGAGGATTAGTCTGTTAGTAAAATAGTAAATAAACAAAGCCTCTTCTGTATCAACAGCAACAAAAAAAAACTTAATTGGAATATTCGAGTGCCTTCTAGCAAAGTGCATGACTGCTACAAAATATAGCCAGCCTTATGTTAGGTTTGGCATGGGAAAAAAATGCTTCAAAATTATTGAAACATCTTTAGAAAAATTAAAAAAATATGCTTGGAATAAAAAAGTATGTTAAGATTTTTCTTTCTCATATGGAGGCACAAAGTCTGCTTTGAGAACTCTTATTGAGACTCATTTTTTGGCTGAGGTAACATCTGGTAAAAGCTAGGTAGCAATGCAAATACAGCAGGGGTAAGCAACCTATGGCACATGTGCCAAAGGCGGCACATGAGTTGATTTTCAGTGGCACTCACACTGCCCAGGTCCTGGCCACCGGTCCAGGGGGCTCTGCATTTTAATTTAATTTTAAATTAAGCTTCTTAAACATTTAAAAAAACCTTATTTACATTACATACAACAATAGTTTAGTTATATATTATAGACTTATAGAAAGAGACCTTCTAAAAATGTTAAAATGTATTATGGGCACACGAAACCTTAAATTAGAGTGAATAAATGAAGACTTGGCACACCACTTCTGAAAGGTTGCCGACCCATGAAATACAGTATCCCCTTTTAGTTTACTGCCCTATCAGTAAAATGCTTGCAAATGTTATAGTATAACAGAGTAAAGGGTGAACACTAAGGGCATGTCTACGCTACGAAATTAGGTCAATTTTATAGAAATTGATCTTTAGCAACCGATTTTATACAGTCGATCGTGGATGTCCCCACTAAGCGCATTAGGTCGGCGGAGTGCGTCCTCCATACCGTGGCTAGCATCGACTCATGGAGTGGTGCACTGTGGGTAACTATCCCACAGTCCCCCTGCCCATTAGAATTCTGGGTTAAGCTCCCAATACCTGATGGGGCAAAAACATTGTCGCGGGTGGTTTTGGGTACATGTCGTCAGTCTCCCCTTCCTCCCTCCCTCCTTGAAAGCAACGGCAAACAATCATTTCATGCCTTTTTTCCTGGGTTATCTGTGCAGACGCCATAGCACGGCAAGCATGGAGCCCGCTCAGCTGCACACTGCTTTTGTGAGCATTGCAAACACCTTGTGCATTATCCTGCAGTATGTGCACAGCCTAGCTAGGAGTCACCGGCACAAGGAAGATTGTGAGGAGGACATTGTGACAAAGTTCCTCCTCTATCTTGGTGGGTCCTGCGCTTATTGGCGGATTTTCTTGCCTCAGAGATTCACCATATGGGTTGGGGAACAGCCCAGAGACCTTCCCCTCTTGAAGAACCCACAGTCCAGGTCAATTGGGAGGTTTGGGGGGAACCCAGGCCTGCCCTCTACTCCGGGTTCCAGCCCTGTGGACTGCAGCTGTCTATAGTGCCTCCTGTAACAGCTGCATGACAGCTACAACTCCCTGGGCTACTTCCCCATGGCCTCCTCCAAACATCTTCCTTATTCTCACCACAGGACCTTCCTCCTGGTGTCTGATAACGCTTGTGCTCCTCAGTCCTCCAGCAGCACACTCTCACTCTCAGCTCCTTGCGCCTCTTGCTCCCAGCTCCTCACACTCACACCACAAACTGCAGTGAGCTCCTTTTAAAACCCAGGTGCCCTGATTAGCCTGCCTTAATTGATTCTAGCAGCTTCTTCTTAATTGGCTCCAGGTGTCCTAATTAGCCTGCCTGCCTTAACTGGTTCTAGCAGGTTCCTGATTACTCTAGTGCAGCCCCTGCTCTGGTCACTCAGGGAACAGAAAAAAGACGGTTACTCACCGTTGTAACTGTTGTTCTTCGAGATGTGTTGCTCATATCCATTCCAATTAGGTGTGCGCGTGCTGCGTGCACGATCGTCGGAGAATTTTCTACCCTAGCAACACCCGGTGGGTCGGCTGTGGAGCCCCCTGGAGTGGCGCCTTCATGGCGCTGGATATATACCCCAGCCGACCCAGCGCCCCCTCAGTTCCTTCTTGCCGGTTACTCCGACAGTGGGGAAGGGGGGCGGGTTTGGAATGGATATGAGCAACACATCTCGAAGAACAACAGTTACAACGGTGAGTAATCGTCTTTTCTTCTTCGAGTGCTTGCTCATATCGATTCCAATTAGGTGACTCCCAAGCCCCACCTAGGTGGCGGGGTCGGAGTGAGACATTGCTGTGTGCAGAACCGCTGACCCAAAAGCAGCATCGTCTCTGGATTGTTGCACCAGCGCATAGTGAGCAGCAAATGTGTGGACCGATGACCAAACTGCAGCTCTACAAATGTCCTGGATCGGGACTTGAGCCAGGAAGGCAGTCGAGGAGGCCTGTGCCCTCGTGGAATGAGCGGTAAGGCGTGGCGTCGGTACACCGGCCAGGTCGTAACAAGCACGAATACAGGACGTGATCCAGGAGGACAGGCACTGTGAAGAGACTGGTGAGCCTTTCATCAGGTCGGCCACCGCAACGAAGAGTTGTGTCGTCTTCCTAAATGGCCTTGTACGGTCAATATAGAAGGCCAGGGCCCTGCGTACGTCCAAAGAATGCAAACGCTGGTCTTGACGAGTAGCGTGTGGTTTCGGATGGAAGACCGGGAGAAACATATCCTGGTTCACGTGGAAAGGTGAAACCACCTTGGGAAGAAAGGCAGGGTGGGGGCGAAGCTGCACCTTGTCCTATGGAACACAGTGTATGGGGGCTCGGACGTAAGCGCTATGAGTTCAGAAACGCGCTGTGCTGAGGTGATGGCTACAAGGAAGGCTGTCTTCCAGGATAGGTACAGGAGGGAACAGGTAGCCAATGGTTCGAACGGAGGCCCCGTGAGCTTGGAAAGAACCAGGTTAAGGTCCCATGTTGGCACGGGCTGGCGTTGCTGCGGGTACAGCCGGTCTAAGCCCTTGAGGAATCTAACGACCATCGGGTTAGAGAAGACCGAGGAAGCGAGTTCTCCTGGGTGGAATGCTGAAATAGCGGCGAGGTGAACTCTGATTGAAGATAACATCAGGCCCTGCTGTTTTAGGTATAGGAGATACTCAAGTATGAGAGGAATAGGCGCCTGCAAGGGGGACGTAGCTCATTGCTCGCACCAACAGGAGAACCGTTTCCACTTTGCTAAGTAAGTGGTCCGTGTAGAGGGCTTTCTACTTCCCAGCAGAATCCGCTGGACGGGCTGCGAGCATTGCCGCTCTGTCCGATTCAGCCATGGAGCATCCACGCTGTGAGGTGGAGCGATTGCAGGTCAGGGTGACACAGCCTGCCGTGGTCCTGAGAGATGAGATCGGGACATAAGGGAAGCGTGATCGGTGTTTGAACCGACAGCTCCAACAGTGTGGTGTACCAGTGCTGTCTCGGCCAAGCTGGAGCGACTAGAATTACCCGTGCATGGTCTCTGCGGAGCTTGAGCAGTACCCTGTGGACCAGTGGAAATGGAGGGAACGCGTAGAACAGGTGGTCTTTCCAGGTTAGGAGGAACGCGTCCGATAGAGAGCCCAGCGCTCGCCCTTGTAGGGAGCAGTATGCCTGACACTTCCTGTTGGATCGAGACGCAAACAGGTCGACCTGGGGAAATCCCCACCTCTGGAAGACGGAATAGATGATGTCCGGACGAATTGACCACTCGTGCGTCTGGAAGGACCTGCTGAGACGGTCCGCCAGCGTATTCTGGACTCCAGGAAGGAATGATGCCGTGAGATGTATCGAGTGGGCGATGCAGAAGTCCCACAGGCGAATGGCCTCTTGGCATAGGAGAGATGAGTGGGCTCCGCCTTGCTTGTTGATGTAAAACATGGCCGTGGTGTTGTCCGTGAGAACCAACACGCAACGGCCCTGTAGGAGATTGAGAAAAGCCTGGCAAGCCAGGCGCACCGCCATCAGCTCGCGAACATTGATGTGTAGGGCTAGCTGGGGTGCGGTCCACAAGCCCTGAGTATGGTGCTCCCCGAGGTGAGCGCCCCATCCTAGAGATGAAGCGTCCGTGACCAGGTGCAGGGAGGGTTGAGGGGCGTGAAACGGCACTCCTGCGCAAACCGCCCTGCGATCCAACCACCAGGTGAGGGAGGTCAGGACCGAATTCGGAACCGTGACCACCATGTTTAGGTTGTCCCGATGAGGACGGTACACCGATGTTACCCAGGTCTGAAGTGGGCGAAGCCGCAGTCTGGCATGCCTGGTTACGTAAGTACACGAAGCCATGTGACCCAACAGGGCGAGGCACGACCTTATCGTGGTAACCGGAAATGTCCTGAGCCCTTGGATGACGCTTGTGATGGTATGAAAGCGATTGTCTGGCAGAATGGCTCGGGCACGTCTGGAGTCTAGGATTGCTCCAATGAATTCTATCCTCTGGGTTGGCACTAGAGTGGACTTCTCTCTGTTGAGTAGAATGTCCAGCTCGTGGAAAGTTTGTGTCACTATGTGGACGTGAGCTTGAACTTGGTCTCTGGTGCGGCCGCGTATGAGCCAGTCGTCCAAATACGGGAACACCTGTACCCCTTGTCGACGAAGGTATGCCGCGACGACCGCCACACACTTTGTGAACACTCTGGGAGCCGAGGACAAGCCGAAGGGGAGGACTGCAAATTGGTAGTGCACCATGTTTACTACAAATCACAGGAAGCGCCTGTGAGGCGGATAGATTGCTATATGGAAATATGTGTCCTTCATGTCGAGGGCGGCGAACCAGTCTCCAGGATCCAGGGAAGGGATAATGGTCCCCAATGATACCATGCGGAACTTCAACTTTACTATGAATTTGTTGAGTCCGCGCAAGTCTAAGATGGGCCGTAGATCCCCTTTTGACTTGGGGATCAGGAAGTAGCGGGAATAAAACCCCCTGCCCCTTAACTCTGGTGGAACCTCCTCTATGGCCCCCATAGAGAGGAGCCCCAAAACCTCCTGTGTAAGGAGTTGCTCGTGAGAAGGGTCCCTGAAGAGGGACGGGGAGGGGGAATGGGGGGGGGGACGAGGAAAACTGGAGAGCGTATCCCCTCTCCACCGTGCGAAGGACCCAACGGTCCGAGGTTATAAGGGACCAAGCACGGTGGAAACGGGAGAGGCGATCCCGAAAGGGGGGAGTTGGATCCTGGGTACTGGTTGTGGTGCCGTCCTCGACCGCACCTTCAAAAGTTCTGCCTAGGGCCTGAAGGTGGCCTAGGCGGTCCCTGGTTTTGAGCCGGTTGAGGGCCGGTCGACCTTCACCTACCCCCGCGACCCCGCCTTCTGGCAAAATCCTGTCTCGGACGAGGTGGGGGAGGGCCTGAAGGGTCTGCGCTGAGGCCCTGGGACATGCATCCCCAGGGAGCGCATCATTGTCCTTGAGTCCTTAAGGTTCTGGAGCCGAGAGTCCGTCTTCTCGGAAAACAGGCCCTGGCCCTCAAAGGGTAGATCCTGCAGGGTCTGCTGCAGTTCTGGCGGCAAGCCTGACACCTGGAGCCAAGAGATTTGCCGCATGGCTATACCCGAGGCCAGAGTTCTAGCGGCCGAGTCTGCAATATCTAAGGAGGCCTGTAAGGAGGTACGTGCCACCCTCTTACCCTCCTCTACTAAGGCCCTGAACTCTTCCCTTGATTCTTGGGGGACCAGTTCTTTAAATTTCCCCATCGATGTCCAGGAATTGAAATTATAGCGGCTTAAGAGCGCCTGTTGGTTGGCCGCTCTAAGTTGTAGCCCTCCCGCCGAATAAACCTTGCGTCCAAACAAATCGAAGCGCTTAGCGTCCTTCGATTTGGGCGCTGCAGCCTGCTGGCCATGGCACTCCCGTGCATTCACTGATGACACCACCAGTGAGCACGGTTGGGGATGGGTATAAAGGTACTCATGGTCCTTGGAGGGAACGAAGTACTTTCTTTCCACCTCTCTGGCTGTGGGTGGAATAGAGGCAGGGGTTTGCCAGATCGTAGTGGCATTAGCCTGGATGGTACGTATGAGCGGTAACGCCACTCTGGATGGGGCATCAGCTGAGAGGATGCTCACCACCGGGTCCTGTACCTCCACGATCTCCTCCGCTTGGAGGTCCATATTGCGCGCCACCCGGCGCAATAGGTCCTGGTGGGCCCGAAGGTCTATAGGGGGCGGGCCCGTGGCGGTTGTGCCCGCCACCGCCTCATCGGGGGAAGATGAGGAGGATGCCTCCGGTGGCAAGGGGTCTAATGGCGGGTCCTGCTCCAGGGGTTCGTGGAGCTGGGCATCGCCTGACCCTGGGTCCAGGGCCGCAGTAGGTGTAGGCACGGGAGCCTCCATTCCCCCTGGGGGAGGGCGGGAGATGGTGGCCTCCGGGGCCCTGGGCTCGGAACGTGCCGAGCGAGAGGCTGATGGTGGTGGAGCCCCCTGCGCCTGATGATAGGCCCACGGAGTCCAAAAGGACCAGTGCGCAGGTCCCTGTGCCGGGTCCTCGGTCGCCTCCTGCCAATGGCCCAAATCAGCCGTAGCCGCCTGACCCTGAGGAGGGTACGCCAATCTGGAGGCCCGCTCGGAGGAGCGAGATGCCGATCTCGAGGGCCAAGGCGGTGCTGAACGCAACGAAACCGGCTCCGGATGGTACGGTGCCGGTCATAAGGGGATCGGTCCCTGCGCGGTGCCGGTGAGCGGTGCCGGGATCGAGATCGGTGCCGGTAGCCGCGTCGGTGCCGAGAACCGGACCTTGAGCGGGACGACGACCGTGACGAGAGCTGGTACCGGGAGCGCCTGGAAGTCGAGCGGCGCTCATACCGGTGCCGAGAACTACGCCTGGAGTCCGATCAGTGCCGATGATCACGACGGTGCCGAGACGTAGAACGGTGCCGCGAAGAGGATCTTGGCCGCGAGTACGACCGGTGCCGAGGTGATAGTCGACGCCGGGACTGCGAGCGGCGTCGGGACCTGCTCCGAGACCTGGAGCGGTGCCGAGAGTCCACAGCCGGAGACGGTGGGCGCACCAGGGCAGGCTTGCCCCTGGATTGCACTGCGCGGGGAGCCAACGGTGCCAGAAGTTGAGATGGTGCCGGCTCCGTGAGGGCAATAAGGTCTCTCGCCGTCGCAAATGTCTCTGGGGTGGAAGGGAGACAAGGCTCCACCACCGACCGAGGTGGTGATACAGTCCGCACCGGACTCAACGGCCTCGGTGCCGGAGTCGACGGTGTGGCCGGCACCTGCTTTTGGCAGTCCAAAGGCGGATGCGGCTCTACCCCCAGCACCGGGGGAGCCGGCGTCTTCAGGACAGCAATGTCCTGCGCCTTACGGGCTTTCTTGTGGCCCGGAGATAGGGACCGGCGCCGAGTCCCTTGAGGCAGGCGCGGTGCCGAAGTCGGCCGGTGCCGTGAGGACTTGTCTGCAGTACCGGTCGGAGCCGCCGGGGCGCTGCGCACCGAGGCGCTCGGTGCCGGGGCTGGGCGCGCCGAGGGAGGATCCGGGCTAAGTGCCACCTCCATTAGGAGCTGCCGAAGTCTAAAGTCCCGCTCCTTTCTTGTTCGTGGCTTGAAGGCCTTACAGATGGGACACTTATCTGCCTGATGGGATTCTCCAAGGCACTTCAGACAGGAGTTATGCGGGTCACTCGTTGGCATAGGCTTAGCGCAGGACGCGCACTGCTTAAAGCCAGGAGCCTTGGGCATGAGCCCGGCTGTGCGCCGGGGGAAAAGGGGGGAGAACAACCCCCTCAACCCCCGCTAACTATTTACAACTATAACGAAGTAAAACGAATAACTATCTAAAGAATTTAACAACTATAACAGAACTATCTACACTAATTAGAAGGATTAGCTAGGGAGAGTGGAGAACAGCTATGCCGCGCTCCACAGTTCCAACGACCGTCAGGGGCGGTAAGAAGGAACTGAGGGGGCGCTGGGTTGGCTGGGGTATATATCCAGCGCCATCAAGGCGCCACTCCAGGGGGCTCCACAGCCGACCCACCGGGTGTTGCTAGGGTAGAAAATTCTCCGACGATCGTGCACGCGGCGCGCGCACACCTAATTGGAATCGATATGAGCAAGCACTCGAAGAAGAACTACTCATCCAGTGACCAGTATATTTGCCCCCTACCAGACTCCTGTACCCCACTGGTCTGGGTCTGTCACAACATGGACACAGATGTTCCTGAAAGCACGGGATGTAGCAATTGGGATACCATGGCGGCATTGGGGCATGTTGATACAGTGGAACGCCAATTCTGGGCCTGGCAAACAAGCACAGACTGGTGGGACCGCATAGTATTGCGGGTATGGGATGATTCCCAGTGGCTGCGAAACTTTTGCATGCGTAAGGCCACTTTCATGGAACTTTGTGAGTTGTTTCCCCTGCCCTGAAGCACAGGAATACCAAGATGACACCTGCCCTGACAGTTGAGAAGCAAGTGGCGATAGCCCTGTGGAAGCTTGCAATGCCTGACTGCTACCGGTCAGTTAGGAATCATTTAGGAGTGGCAAATCTACCGTGGGGGCTGCTGTGATCCAAATAGCCAGGGCAATCAATACCCTGCTGCTAAGAAGGGTAGTGACTCTGGGAAATGTGCAGGTCATAGTGGATGGTTTTGCTGCAATGGGGTTCCCTAACTGTGGTGGGGTGACAGATGGAACGCATATCCCTATCTTGGCACAGAACCACTTTGCCAAAGAGTACATAAACTGCAAGGGGGTACTTCTCAATGGTGTTGCAAGCACTGGTGGATCACAAGAGCTGTTTCACTGACATCAACATGGGATGGTCAGGAAAGGTGCATGACACTTGCATCTTTCAGAACTTCGGGCTGTTCGGAAAGCTGCAAGAAAAGACTTTCTTCCCAGACCAGAAAATTACCGTTGGGGATGTAGAAATGCCAATAGTTATCCTTGGGGACCCAGCCTAATCCTTGCTCCCATGGCTCATGAAGCCGTACACAGGCAGCCTGGACAGCAGTAAGAAGCAGTTCAACTATAGGCTGAACAAGTGTAAAATGGTGGTAGACTGTGCCTTTGGACGTTTAAAAGGGTGCTGGCGCAGTTTGCTGAGTAGGTTAGACCTCAGCAAAAGCAATATTCCCATTGTTATTGCTGCTTGCTGTGTGCTCCATAATATCTATGAGAGTAAGGGGGAGACGTTTATGGCGGGGTGGGAGGTTGAGGCAGATCACCTGGTGGCCAATTTTGAAGAGCCAGACACCAGGGCAATTAGAAGAGCACACCTAGGCACACTGCGCATCAGAGAGGCTTTGAAAAACAGTTTCATGACTGACCAGACTACGGTGTTACAGTTGTGTGTTTCGTCCTTGATGCAAAGCTGCCCCCTTTGGTGAATGTACTTCCTTATAAGCCAATCCCCCTCCCCCCTTCGACCACAGCTGGTACAGGATATAAAGTCTCTATTGTTCTCAGGGCTGGCTCCAGCATTTCTGCCGCCCCAAGCAAAAAAAAAAAAAGCCGCGATCGGCAGCGGCAGTTCAGCGGCAAGTCCTTCGCTCCTAGAGGGAGTGAGGGACCTGCCACCCCCGAATTGCCGCAGGTGCCGCCCCTTTCCCTTGGCCGCCCCAAGCACCTGCTTGTTAAGCTGGTGCCTGGAGCCGGCCCTGATTGTTCTGAATCCATTCATTCTTTATTTATTAAAAACAACTTTAGATCACTGACTAGTAAAAGGAAGCCAGGGTGTACAAAGGGTTTGATAACGGGGTGGGGTGGGGAAGGAGGGAAGGACAAGGCCACAGTGCTTATTGTAGCCACACTACAAATCAAAGCTCTTTGAATGACAGCCTTCTGTTGCTTGGGCCACCCCCTGTAGTTGAGTGGCAGGGTGCCCGGAGCCTCCCCCCACACATTCTTTGGCGTCTGGGTGCAGAGGATACGGAACTTGGCGAGGAGGACAGGCGGTTACACAATGGCTGCAGCAATGGTCTGTAGTCTAGTTGCCTTTCCTGCAGCTCCACCAGACACCTCATCATGTCCATTTGCTCCCCTATTAGCCTCAGCATCTCCTCCTGCATGTTCCGATCACGCTCACTGTATGCTTTCCTGGCCTCTGCCACCGAATACCTCCATGCATTCAGCTGTGCCCTATCAGTGCAGGAGGACTGCATGAGCTCTGAAAACATGTCATCGCGAGTGCATTTTATTCGCCTTCTAATCTGCGATAACCTCAGGGATGGAGTTGATGAAGGGAGCACAGAAGCATGTGCAGCAGCAGAGGGGAAAAAAAGGGAGAGTAGAATTTAAAGATACATTTCTGAGAACAAAAGGGAGACTCACAGTGAATCAAGCAATTCACAACAGACAGAACATGTGTTTTAGGTACAAGGTCGCATTTTGCCTTTTATATTGAGTGCCTGCTGTTACGGTGACACATCACTCAAGGCTGGGCAACGGAATTCGGTTTGCAGGCAGCCATGGTAAGCCAAAGGGTACGTGGGGTTGGCTTCTTCCACATTCATAACATGTGGGAATGGTTTCAAACTCCAGCGGCCTCCTTTCCTATAGCAACCAATGCCGGTTGTGTTTGTCGTTTAAAAGGAGGGGCTGCGGTTTTGGGGTGGATGTGGCTATTCTCCAGGATGATCCCTTTTAGCCAAGCGCAAACAGCCCAACATGCCCAGGGTCTAATGTGTCGGGGATCACCAAACAGAGGTGATTACTGTTCCCTTACAAAACTTCCCCTATTTCAACCAGGTGACCATGAATGAGATCACTCTCCTGAGGCTGACAGAGAAAAATAAAGACCGAATGTTGTATGAATGTGACCAAAACCCAGGACCATTTGCTGCCATGCTTTGTGCTGCAATGATTCCAGACCACTTGCTACTGGCTTGGCGTGGTAAAGTGTCCTACCGTGGAGGACGAAATAAGGCAGCCCTCCCCAGAAACCTTCTACAAAGGCTTTCAGAGTAACCCCAGGAGAGCTTCATGGAGCTATCCCTAGAGGATTCCTGCTCCATCCCCAGACACGTTAACAGACTTTTCCATTAGCTGTACTGGCTACAAATGCATCCCATTTGTTCAGGGCAAATCAAACATTAAACACAATTGCTTTGAACCCCTGTAGTGTTGTTACAAATGTGCACTCACAAGAGGTGCCTTCTCTGCCATCAGGGTCCGGGAACAATAGGCCCTGGGTGGGTATTGACTCCAGGGTGAGGAAAAGGTCCTGGCTGCCAGGGAGAACGGATTCTCTGCTTGCCGGCTGCATATTCTCCTCCTCCTCATCCACAAAATCCTCATCTGTGTTGCGTGAGGCTGCCACCTTGCAGGTGTCCACGCAGAGTGTTGAGGTACTGGTAGGGTCCCACCTTAGAATGCCATGCAGCTGATCATAGAAGCGGCATGTCTGGGACTCTGACCTGGAGCGACCATTTGCCTCCTTTGTCTTTTCGTAGGCTTGCCTGAGCTCCTTAATTTTCACGCAGCACTGCTGTGCATCCCTGGTAGCCTCGCTCCATGTGGCAGGGCGACAACTCACCGGCACGGCGCCTCTTGCTGGTCGTCCTGTAATTAGTTCTTCCAGCCTCTGGAGCACCCTCTGCAGGCCGGTGTCCCGCCTACCGCTGGCCCAAGGGTCCCTCCTGGACCCCAGTGCCCTTTACATCAGGGTTCTGCCCCGTAGCAGCAACCCACAATCTGGGTCTCCTCACCCAGAGTAACCCCCAAAGCCATATCCCCACCTTGCCTCAGTGGCTACTGCCAGTCTCCAGAATGAAACAGGTAAGTTTATTGAAAAGCATCGAGAATGAAAATTATCAAGTACCAATGTCTCCTCACCCAGAGTAACCCCCAACCCCATATCCCCACCTTGCCTCAGTGGCTACTGCCAGTCTCCAGAATGAAACAGGTAAGTTTATTGAAAAGCATCGAGAATGAAAATTATCAAGTACCAATGTCTATTCAAAGCTACAGATTTAATACAATATATGTACATGTTTTCAATTTTCTGCATCTTAGATCACTTCGTCAAGGAACAAGGTAGCAATGTGGCAGGATGTAAAGTACTGTTCAGATGCATATGATACAAATAAACTTGTCATGCAAGCATGTCAGTGCTTTGCATCAACCAGTTACTAGGGGACATTTTGTTTGGTTACATAAATATGTCAAAGCAAGTAAAGGGCCAGATCTTTTAGCTCTTACTCACATGGAAGTTGAACTTAATGGAAATTTTGCCTCATTGAGGATTGGACTATAATATACCTATGCTGAAATGCTCCCATGTACGAAGTACCGCTCAAGTCTTACTTAAATCCTATTTTGAACACTTGAGTGGGATATAGACTTTGTGGCAGCCCTTTGCACAGAGGAGCATTTAACACAGAGTCCATTGAATATGAATATTCTAGTTTTTCTTCCCCAAATCATAGAATAATAGAATATCAGGGTTGGAAGGGACCTCAGGAGGTCATCTAGTCCAACCCCCTGCTCAAAGCAGGACCAATCCCCAATTAAATCCCGTGATGTTTGGAAGTACTGACACTGGGGGCCAAACTGCTTCTGGCCAACACCAAAACTGGGGAGCTGCAAAGGTGGCATAAAGCCATTTTTGTTCCCCACCCCAAGCAAGTTTTGCACCAAGCACAATTCAGCTGCTCCCAAGAACTGGACCTATTACTGGGAGGACAACACTGGATCTTTTAGGAGAGAAAATGGGAGGAACATAGTATTAAAAAATTAGAATAAAGATGTAGGTGTGGGGAAGGAAAGAGTCATGCAGTGCTTTGAAGGTGAGTACAAAGATTGGGGAGAAAGATAGTTACCACTTTTCAAGAACTACCACCATGAAAAGTTTATTCAGGATGTTGCAGCATTAGTATTCCACAGACTTCCTGTTCCACTGTTATTTTATTTACACTGTGTAAACAAACAAAGGTGCTGAAGCACCATTCCTTATTCTGTAGGTCAATGTGCTGCCTATCACTTCAAAAGAACTAATTCCACAATTGTAACAGCTTTGTGATGTGTATATATAATGTGATTGCCAAATTAATTCCTAATGGCCGCACGACATATTTTGACTAATTAGCTTACATTTTAAATCATAACTCCACCTTAAAATGCTGCATTTATATATATTAAAATATATATTAAAGGGAAAATATATTAATGTGTAATATATAGTGCCACCTAGAGGTCAAAAGCTTTTTGATAATGTGGAATAAGGAAACTGTGATCGGTGCCCATGCCACCCAAACAGAGCAGGTTAAATTAGGTCAATTAACATACAGCACCTGCAGGAGAGCCAGGACTCCATAAAACCTAATGGAGGATGAAGTTCAGTCGTGAAGGAGCAGGTTGGGCCTGTGTTCAGGGATAAACATAAACCTGAGAAAAGAAGGGGCCTGGGCTGGGAATTCAGAGGCAGCTTGAGCTTGCTGGCTAGAGCTGAGAATACAGGCTGAGAGGGAGAGGCTGGAAGTTATGATGGAAAATGAGGGAGAAGAAGCAAGGGATGAGGAATGGCTTCAGAGTAGGAAGAAGAAAAAAGAATGGCGCTATCTGTATCTGAAAAGGAGGGAGCAGATGGGTATGATACAAAGAATAAGGAAAAGGATCAACATTTTACAATTATCAAATCATTTGCTGAAGATGTGGAGATAGGAGATGCTAATCCCTTGAAACAGCAGAATGGATAATGTGAAGTATCAGATATATTAAGAGCTAAAAGAATGCAGGGTGGAGATTTATTAGAATGTACACACAAGAAACAGTCTGATAAACTTAAAACTACATTTTTAGGAAAAATAAAATAAATTTGCCAGCTACCTAAATTTATGACAGAAGCAAGAGAGGTAATGTATGGGGTTCCTCTAGGCATGACTGAGGATGAAATTAAAAGGGGTATGGATGAAGACCAAGTGCTGTTTATTAAGCAACTAATTAGAAGGAAAGGGGGAGACATGGTTTAACATTTAAAGATGCAATGCTACCCAATAGGGTTAATATAGGATATCAACTCTTCTGGGTTTAAACCATATATCCCAGCCCCTTTGAGATGTTATAAATGTCCAAGGTTTGGGCATGTGGTAGTGGTCTGTAAGGGGAAAACGAGGCTTGGTAAATGTGGAGGAGAACACGCATACGAAAACTGTATGGAAGGAACGGAACTAAAATGCAGCAATTGTGGGGATAAGCACAGTGGGAGCAGAATGAGCTAGAGAGAAACAGAAAACTAAAACTATCCATAAAATATCCTATGCAGTAGCTACCAAAAGATATTCACAGTGGAATGTGGAGAAGGAGGAAAATACCAGAGAAGGAAAACAGCTACTGGTACAACAATGCACTGTTTAGGGCAGGAAAGATAATGTTTTGCTTGTAGATAAAGGGAAGTTTATAGCATTTATGATGAAAGTGGTTAATTACACTTTATAGACAGGGAAGAAGACAAAGAATACAAATTATAACCAAAGTAGCAGAAAAGTATTTGCATATAAGCAATTTCTCAATAGTTTGCATTCATGTAATTTTAAAAGAAGGTAATGTAGTTTAAACAACGTGGTTCTAACAGTTTTTTGCTGGAACACATGTAGTTTAACCACACTTCGTCAGGAATTAAAGAAAAATGTTTTTGAAATGGAAAACCTGATATATGTGTACAAGAAACATGATTAGTGAGAAAACTTATGTGTAGACTTCCAGGATAAGATATAATCAGATCTGACAGAATAACAAGAGGAAGAGGGATCTGTATATTTACAAAAGAAGGTCTTAGTTATGTTGAAATAGATCTACAGAACTTAAGTTTTGAGTACAATGCTGTAGAGGTTCCTCTGCAGAATAATAGCACCTTCATAGGAAACTATAGTGTTTACAACCCATGTAAAAAGCTAGATAATCTACAATTAGAAGAGTTAGTTAAAGGTGTCAAAGGGTGTCCATTATTTGTGGAGACCTTAATAGCCAAATTAATTATGGGGAAGCAGGAAAACGGATTATAACGGCAAATGCCTGGAACAGTTCGTTGACATGCATAACATGGTATTGCTCAATACTGGAGCACATAGGTGCCGACTCCGTGGGTGCTCCGGGGCTGGAGCATCCACGGGGAAAAATTGGTGGGTGCTCAGCACCCACTCGCAGCTCCCCACCCCCCCACCCAGCCCACCTCCACCTCCTCCCCTGAGCGCTGGCTTTTCCCCCCTAGCTCCCAGTGCTTGCGCCGCGAAACAGCTGTTTCGTGCGACTGGGAGGGAGGGAGGAGGAGGGGGAATGCAGCACCCTCGGGGAAGAGGCGGGGCCGGGGTGGGGATTTGGGGAAGGGGTTGGAATGGGGGCGGAGCAGGGACAGGGAAAGGGTGGAGTCAGGGCGGGGCCGGGGGGCACAAGCCCCAACCGGCGCAGGGGAAAGTTGGCGCCTATGCTGGAGCACCTATTAGGTTTAATTTGGTGTGGAACCTTTTCATGTTTAGATCTGTGAATTGCAACAAGTAGTTGTGGCTGGGAAATCTATGAAGAAGATGGAATAGGAAATGATCACTTCCCATTCTGCTAATTACATATCAAGGAAAAGGTAATGTTGAAAACACTGAAGGAATTCCTACCTGAAGCCTTAGGGCATGGCTATACTAAAGAGTTTACAGCAGCGCAGCTGCACCAATTCAGCTGCGCTGCTGTAAGCTCTCTAATGTAGCTGCTCTAAGCCAATGTGAGAGTAGTCTCCCATTGGCTTAACTACTCCAGCCTCTGTGAGTGGCAGAAGCTGGAGTAGTTCTCCTGCCGACATAGTGCAGTCCCCAGCGGTGCTTATGTCAGTGTAATTTATGTCACTCAGGGGGGTGATTTATTCACACCACTAAGCAACATAAGTTATGCCGACAAAAGCCTTTAAAGAACATGCATAGACGTAGCCTTAGAAAAACAAATTTGGAACTCTTTAAGAGTATGGCCTTGGCTACACTCAGGACTTCCCAGCGCTGCTGCGGTCCACCTTAGCCTAAGTGTGCTGAGTATCTAAGTATCAATGATGTAAGTGATAATCTACAGGAATTTCATGATAATAAAATAAAGGGAGTTGTAGCAGCAGCCAACCTAGCTATATGTAAGACATCAAACCTCCCTTGCTGCAATTTAAGCCCATTGTTTCTTGCCCTATTCTCAAAGGTTAAGAAGAACAATTTTTCTCCCTACTCCTTGTAACAGCCTTTTATGTACTTCAAAACTGTTATGTCCCCTCTCAGTCTTCTCTTCTCCAGACTAAACAAACCCAGTTTTTTCAGTCTTCTCTCATAGGTCATGTTTTCTAGACTTTTAATCATTTTTGTTGCTCTTCTCTGGAGTTTCTCCAATTTGTCCACATCTTTCCTGAAATGTGGCACCCAGAACTGGACACAATACTCCAGTTGAGGCCTAATCAGCACGGAGTAGAGTGGAAGAATTACTTCTGGTGTCTTGCTTACAATACTCCTGCTAATACATCCCAGAATGATGTTTGCTTTTTTTTGCAACAGTGTTACACCGTTGACTCATATTTAGCTTGTGATCCACTATGATCCCCAGATCCCTTTCCACAGTACTCCTTCCTAGGCAGTCATTTCCCATTTTGTCTGTGTGCAACAGATTGTTCCTTCCTAAGTGAGTACTTTGCATTTGTCCTTATTGAATTTCATCCTATTTACTTCAGACCATTTCTCCAGTTTGTCCAGATCATTTTGAATTATAATCCTATCCTCCAAAGCACTTGCAACCCCGTCCAGCTTGGTATCATCCACAAACTTTATAAGTGTACTCTCTATGCCATTATCTAAATCATTGATGAAGATATTGAACAGAACCAGAACTGATCCCTGTGGGGCCCATTCGTTATGCCCTTCCAGCATGACTGTGAACCACTGATAACTACTCTCTGGGAACGGTTTCTAGGCTGCATTTCCCTAGTTTGTTTATGAGAAGGTCATGTGAGACAGTATCAAAAGCTTTACTAAAGTTAAGATATACC
>NW_020664435.1:2265134-2355097 GCF_002925995.2 Terrapene triunguis | reverse complement strand
AAAGAAAGCTATCAGGTTGGTTTGACACGATTTGTTCTTGACAAATCCATGATGTTACTTATCACCTTATTATCGTTGGCAAATGCTTTGAGCAGCTGGCAAACTACTGCTGCTGCTGGGCTTAAGAGCTGATCTGCTGATTCTTCCCACTACTCAGGTGGTGTAGCCAGACAGTCTTTTATATGCTAGCTGTGCTCATTAGACTGACCAGAGACTGGTTTTGCTGCAAGCCCTGACTCCTAACAGATGTGGCCACCAGGGGTCACAGACAAGGCTGCCTAACATTGAGGGCAGGTGGTGGTAAGATGCCAGACAAGCATAGGTACCCCTGAGGAGTATCGCGGTTATTTTTTTGGAACACTTTTATAACTGCAAAAGCCCTAGTGTAGACAGTTATACTAGTGTAAAAGTGCTTTTGCTAGAGTAGCTTATTTCACTTACTGAACCAGTATAAGCTATACAGGCAAACACTTTTCTGCTAGTTTGAGCTGTGTCTACACTAGGAATATTTGCTGACATAGCTAATGTAGACTTGGCCAAGGGGCTGATCACACAACCTTCACACACACAACTGCACTGATTTCAAGGTGCAGAACTTAAGGGATACTCATGAGTAAGAATCGCAAGATAACCCCACCCCATGCACGTGTCAAAAGAAGAGGTATGGGGTGGAGTTAAGTGAGAAATCCAAGAAAACATGAAATATCAGCAAACATTACTTTTACAAAATATATTAACTTACACTTAAAACTCAAATAACAAAATTACAAGAATTCCTGCCACCCTCAAAATGTCTAATATTAAGTCCACAACTTCACAGAAATATTTTTTCCAAGATCGCTGATAGTGTGATTGGGGAAAAAAATATCAAGAGGCCTAACAGAACGAGACTCCCAGGCCCTAGTCAAGGCAATGAGTTTTGCCTTAGGGAATAGGATTTCACCCTCAAGTCTTAACCTTACTGCAAGAGGGGGCAACAGATATATGTTCCAAGACAATCTGGTTCCTCTTAACAACAAATGTGACCAGCTGGTAACAAAGTCAGTAATACTGATGGTATAACAAATGGAATTAAGCTATACCCACACTTACTGCAGCAAATATATATATAAAAAAAGCCAACAATATTAAACAGGAATGAAATTTATCAAAATTTTTGGAGAACCAAATCTGAAGAAATAGTACAGACTAATACAGAAGAGTGTACTTAAGTTAGCAGGTGAGTAAAGTATGGAAACAGTCTTAAAGCATTGGTCCCAAAAGCAATCCGGTGTTAAGAAAAAGCCATTATTACATATATAAAGCTTATAGAATTAAACAAAGGAGGAAGACTGCCACACTAAAAGTGGTAATTATCTAAAGGTATGCCCTCAGGGGCTCCACGGACTTCCACAGAGCTATGCCAATGTATATCAGTTGAGGATTTAGGCCTGAAGATGTTATTGGCATAGGTGAATACTGAAAATAGCATATTTGTTATATCCAGATCATTATTAAATATGTATGCATCTTAGTAATACTTGTAGTACTTTGGATGCTGCAGTGTCTAAATCTTATGTCTTAAAAATAAAACATCACTACAAAGATATAAAAATAAGTGTTCAAAGAAGCTGGATGCTATCTCTAAAGGCTCTTTTCTCCAGCACAGAGAATCCCACGGACACTTTTAAATTCATTGTGTGAAATTCACAGGGATGAGGCCAGGAGTAGGAAGAATCCTGGCAGGATTAATATGGGACTCAACCACCAATTTTGAAAGGAATTTAAGACTCATACACAATGCCACCTTTTGTACTTTAAGTACTATGGTGATGAGCTCCTTATCAATACATAGTCATATAATCCATATAAGATAAAGCAGTCTAGGAAATGTTTTAGGATAACTCATCCAAGCACCAACAGGCTCTCAGATTGGAGTCTAGCAAGTAAATACAGTTCTTCCCATGACACTGAAGTTCAGTACTGGGTGACTGTAACTAGAGGAGTGGAACCAAAAAGAATCAAAACATCAAGCCAGGAAGGAAAATCGTTCCTTGATTCCGCGGACCAATGGCGTTTCCATGGCCACGGAGAGGGTGGGACCTTGTTTCCTATTTCAGCATCAGCCTGCTGGGATGAGATCAGGCACCGGCGCCAGACATTTTAAAGTGTCGATGAATGGCTGGCTCGGGGGGTAGAAATTAAGGTTCACTGGGATGAATTGGGTTTTGCGGGGAGACGGGCCGCAACACGGGGCTTGTCGGGCCTGCAGCTCAGGCGCAGAGGCGGGCGGACCGAGGCTCCTTGGGACGCCGGGGGGCGGGGCCTCGAGCGGAAGGGGCGGGGCCAGCGGGCTAGCCTCCCCGAAGGGGCGGTGTTCACCCGCCGCCTAGGCACAGGTTCTCGCGTGAGGGGAGCGACCATGGCGGCGGACAAGGCGGGCGGTGAGTAGGAAAAGCGCCCCGCTGACCCCGGCCCTGTGTTCGGGGACTCACTCCTCCCCGCGCAGGGATCCCTTCAAAGCCTCGCTGTGGGCCTCTGCCCCGTCCTAGCGGAGGGATATAAGCAACAGCCGCTTGCTTCGCCACGGGGAGTAGGCGGGTAGTGTTGTGTCCTTCCCCCGGTGCGGGGCGAAGTAGGGCGGGCAGCCCCGTCTCCTTGCTGGGCTGCTGCCCCCTCAGTCGCGGGCGGAGCTTGGGTGCGTGACGCGCGTTCCCGGCCTCGGCGCCTCCTGCTGCGCCCTTGTAGGCGGCTGGGTGATGCCCCCTCAGTCCCCGCCCCGGCTTCCTGGTTCCACGAGGGAGGTCCGTCGCGGGTGGGACGGCTGTTGGGGTCACGCTACGTGTTGGCTCCTACGCTGGGGCAGGGGGCGCCTGGGCTCTGGCCGCTGGGGGGCTCTGCCGTTGCCTGGCTCCCTCAGGGGTTGCCTGGTGCCCAGCCTCGGGGAGGCCCCGCTGCCTGAGCGGTGGGGGCCTGGTACTGGGGTTGGGGTGATTGGGTGGGACCCAGTGCCCGTCTAGCGGATGTCCTGCCTCGGGCCGCGCCCGGGATGAGATGCTGCAAGAAGCATGCTGCATCCCGCCCTGCGGACAGGTTCTCCCGCAAGGTGCTCGCTCTGAGCCCTGCACCAGGCACCCATACCCCATGCTTGGAAGAATGGGATTTGATCACCCTGCCATCTTCACTTGCCTGACTACTGGTGTTGCTGCTCATATGCTATTAAAACAAATAAAAGGAAGTTCTTCTTCACGCAGCGCACAGTCAACTTGTGGAACTCCTTACCTGAGGAGGTTGTGAAGGCTAGGACTATAACAGAGTTTAAAAGAGAACTGGATAAATTCATGGAGGTTAAGTCCATTAATGGCTATTAGCCAGGATGGGTAAGGAATGGTGTCCTTAGCCTCTGTCTGTCAGAGGATGGAGGTGAATGGCAGGAGAGAGATCGCTTGATCATTGCCTGTTAAGTTCACTCCCTCTGGGGCACCTGGCATTGGCCACTGTCGGTAGACAGGATACTGGGCTATATGGACCTTTGGTCTGACCCGGTACGGCCTTTCTTATGTTCTATTGCAATGTCTCTCGACCTTTCCAGACTACTGTACCCCTTTCAGGAGTCTGCTTTGTCTTGTGTACCCCAGGTGTCTCCTCACTTAAAAACTACTTGCTTTCAAAATCAGACATCAAAATACAACTGTGTCACAGCACTCTATTACTGAAAAATTGCTTACTTTCTCATTTTTACCATATCATTATGAAATAAATTGATTGGAATGTAAATATTGTACTTACATTTCAGTGTGTAGTATATAGAGCAGAATAAACAAGTCATTGTATGAAACTTTAGTTTGCACTGACTTCGCTAGTGCTTTTTATGTAGCCTCTAGTAAACCTAGGCAAATATCTAGATGAGTTGACCCCGGAAGACCTCTGCATTCCCCCAGGGATATGTGTACCCCTGATTGAGAATCACTGCCCTCTGCTTAAAAATCTGTCTCCAGTTTTTGATGCAGTAATCTCCTACAGAACTGAATTCCCCAGGCTGGTTCCATGGAATGCAGAGAACCGTTAACTCAGAGTTTTATGAAGCATTTCAATAAATGTTTACTAAAAAACCAAAAATCCTGAAAAATGTTGAACGTCTGATTTTAGTTCCCTAAATTAGGGAGTGCGGAGTTGGAAGACGCTAAAAATTTATTGCTTTGTGAAAGTTTAGTATGGCCTCTGATAGTGGACTTGGCCTCTGAAATTAAGCAGGCTCAGTCCTGGTCACAGTTTGGATGGGAGACCAAGGACCATCCTCATCCCACACTTTAAAAAAAAAAAAAAAAAAAAATGCTGCATGAAGTAGTACTAGTAAAATGAATTTCTACCCTGCAGTGAGTAAATCAACCTCCACAGGCTCTGGCTCTGCCCCTCCCCACCAAAAAATTAAGGCCTGATTGTTGCTGCTGTACTGGGCAGGCCCCCTAAATAATACCCATGGTCCACAAAGTCCAACTAGCTTTGTGGTCCCTTCGGCCCAGCAGGATGGGGTTCAGGCAGTGTGGAGGGGGGAAATGGCCAAGGTGTTCTTATGCCCTGGTGACTCTGTGCTGCAATGGTCCATTAGACCCTGAGCAGCAAGAGCACAAGTTAAAACAGTCCTGAGTACTGCCTTGGCCTGTATTCAGTGCTGAATTGGCCATCAGGAGCCTCTGAGGATGGGAGGGCAAGTTGCCTCTCTCACTGCATTGGTCCAGAGAGGAATTCCACTGCATGTGTGCATTCTAACATAAAACAAAATAAAATCTTGTGGGTGGGAGGTGATAGATGTGTACCAAATTGTCTTGTGCATGTGCACCTAGTTGTGTTGTGCATCTTTATAAGGATGTACACTCTTCTTAAATAACAGGAGAACTTAAGACTTGCAAGAAAAACTTTTAAAGTGAGGGACTTATTTTTGCCTTAATTGAGTTTCCTAGAAAGGAAAATGCTGCTTTATCAAATTGATCAAATACAAATTAGTTATCCATCATATTATCCTAGCACACATACTGTCATGTACTGTGCAATATTTGTCCACAACGGGGTGAGTTATGAATAGGGCTGTTGAAAACATTTTCTTGATACAGTTTTTCAAAAGAAATTTGGGGTTTTGACTAAATTAAATTTATTCAAAATAGCACTGTAGTGCCTCATGGGAGTTATAGTTCAGGTGCCTTATGTTCCCATTCTCCTCTAGGGACTGTGTTCACTGTCTGGACTACATCTCCTATGATGCACCATGGCCGGAGACTCTTGTAACATACCCTCTCCCCTCACCCGGAGTGGAGAAAGTGGTGCATCATAGGAAATGGAGCCCAGCCCATAGATGAAAATGGGAACATAAGGTACACAAACTGCAGCTCCAAAGTATGAGACATTGCAATGTCAATTTGAACTGAATCTTTTAGGTTTTTGATGTTTCATTAAAAAGTCAAAAATTTCCACAGACTACTTAGACAAAAATGAAAAATGTTTTTGTTGATATTTTCCACAGGGGGATAAACCTGTTTTCCAAGCAGCTGTAGATATGAACAATAACTTCACTTAGAATTAAAATGCTGTTGGAATTGTCATACAGTCTTTGACATTAAGCTTCCATTCTGCTAAAGTCCTAAGTCTTTTTTTATCAAGATGCCCACACACAGAATTCATATACCAATTTTAACTAAGATATTCATTTTTAAAAATACAACAGAGAAGTTATGCATTGTGAGTAGTACTTACGCGATTTATTAGAACAGTGCACTGAATAGATTAGTTTGAACTTTCATTGAAGGCTGCAAGTCCGAGATTCTTGCTTTTCTACTTAGGTACTGGAAGGATCTTCAAGGTTATACGTTATGCTTAGACAGTGTGGGTTTTTTTGTTTTTCTTCTAAAGCAAATATGTTAGCATCTGTCATAGTTTATTCCACACTATCCAAACCCATCTCTGCTAAGAGTCTTCCTTATTTTTTCTTTGGGAGGTGCTAGAGAGTAGTAATACACAATTGTTCATCTACCTAAATGGCACACTCATGGGCTTCCACAAGGGTCTTTTGTATCTACTCTTGTGTTCAATGTGCATATGAGGCATGGTGTGCTTTGGTAGAGTAAGTAGGCAGATGACATTCAGCTCTGTCTCCATCTCATTGGATTTGAACTATGCAGTTATCACAAATCCAGTATCTGGCCACAGCTGGGGCTTGCAGAATTTACTGTCTGAGACTTAACTCAGATAACATAGAAGTGATGTTTGTAGAATAAGGGAAACAGAAAAATCAGTGATGATGCTATCAGTTTCCTTGTATGAGGGAGAGTATGCATGCTGTTTATTACTCAAATTCATGTCTTCAGTGTCTTTAGATCTCTGGATGTCCAAGTAGCAGTATTGTATATTAGTGTTTCCTCCATTGTGTGTGGCAAGTACCTGAAATGTCTTGGGTCAATCCTACATTAGATTGTCTTTCTCTTTGTGTGATACCTAGACAGTTGAGAAAAGCTGAGGCAACAAAGCCATGTTTACAAAGGAGTGGATGGTGGCAGGGTATGTCAGGGAGTATCCTGAACTCGTAACCTGATTTAGAACGTGCTTGATAGAGAAAGGTAAGAAGGGCAAAGGGGATAAGGAAGAGCCAGAATTCAAGAACATTAAGAAAACATTAGAGAATATATAAAAAGCAACAGAGAGTATGTACAACGTTTTAAAACAAAACAAGTAAATAAAATTCCATGTTTTACATAATTTGTTTCAAAGATAAAGCTCTTCCCAGTAGGAATCTTGCGCAGGCTTCAATAAACTTCTTGTTTAGGGCTTGTCTACATGCGCTGTCAAAGCCACAAGAGTGGTGTGGTTTGTAAACCATTCTAACATATTGTGCTGTAACTGCTCTTTGTGGATCCTGCTTCAAACAGGACTACGTTAACACGAACTATATACCTGCTAGAACACTCCAGTTGGATCTACATGGGGCAGTTAGATTGCAACATGTTAGTGTGCTTTACAAATAACACTCCTCTGACACATTTTGCCATGCTGTATAGACAAGCCTTTAGTGTTTTGTACTATGCAGGTCATCAAGTTGCTCTTTTTCTATAATGTTACTATTTCGTGATTACAGAGGCTTGTCCCTTAAAATATGCTACGATTTCAACTTTTATTTGAGTATCCTAACTAGCTTTAGTAGTGAAGACAAACTGTACAGAAATTTACTGGTAGATTACACTGGTCTACAATTTTTGAGAAGTCGTCTGCTTCA
This sequence comes from Terrapene triunguis, assembly GCF_002925995.2. Lineage (NCBI taxonomy): Eukaryota > Metazoa > Chordata > Testudines > Emydidae > Terrapene > Terrapene triunguis. The sequence continues at coordinate 2,347,857 of NW_020664435.1, read as the reverse complement.
GAGATAAAATGTGCTATTATGTATTTTGATGTGCTGAATTCAAATATGACAATTAAAACAACTGATTGGCTACTGTTTCTAAGATATTTAAGTTTTTACATTTTATGTCTATGTATATTGTGTAGATAGTAGAGTTTTAATCATAAATTGTAAACCTAGGTCTTTTCATGTGTTTATGGTTGCTTTACATGATAATATTTCACCTGTCCTGTTTATGTAACACTTTAAAAATCAGCAAAAGGGTTATATAAATAAAATTTATTATGAAACAAAAGGCAAAAAACTATTCTGTACATAGTTTAGTCCTATTCAGTGTCTACTCGGCGCTTCTTGGCTTGTCTCTTGTATTCATTAAATGGAGCATCTCTTGTCACTGTCCAGCAATAGTCTGCAAGCATTGACGGGCTCCATTTGCCCTGATAACGTTTCTCCATTGTTGCAATGTCCTGGTGAAATTGCTCGCCGTGCTCGTTGCTCACTGCTCTGCAGTTCGGTGGAAAAAATCTAGATGAGAGTGCAAAAAATGTATCTTTAGTGACATGTTTCAACCAAGGCTTTTGTATGCCTTGAGGAGGTTTTCCACCGACAACCTGTAGTTGTCTGCCTTGTTGTTTCCAAGAAAATTTATTGCCACTAACTGGAAGGCTTTCCATGCCATCTTTTCCTTGCCACGCAGTGCATGGTCAAATGCATCATCTCGAAGAAGTTCACGAATCTGAGGACCAACAAAGACACCTTCCTTTATCATAGCTTCACTTAACCTTGGAAATTTTCCACAGAGGTACTTGAAAGCTGCTTGTGTTTTATCAATGGCCTTGACAGAGTTCTTCATCAGACCCAGCTTGATGTGTACGGGTGGTAACAAAATCTTCCTTGATTCAACAAGTGGTGGATGCTGAACACTTTTCCTCCCAGGCTCCAATGACTGTCGGAGTGGCCAATCTTTCTTGATGTAGTGGGAACCTCTTGCACGACTATCCCATTCGCAGAGAAAACAGCAGTACTTTGTGTATCCAGTCTGCAGACCAAGCAAGAGAGCAACAACCTTCAAATCGCCACAAAGCTGCCACTGATGTTGGTCATAGTTTATGCACCTCAAAAGTTATTACATGTTGTCATAGGTTTCCTTCATATGGACTGCATGACCAACTGGAATTGATGGCAAAACACTGCCATTATGCAGTAAAACAGCTTTAAGACTCGTCTTCGATGAATCAATGAACAGTCTCCACTCATCTGGATCGTGAACGATGTTGAGGGCTGCCATCACACCATCGATGTTGTTGCAGGCTACAAGATCACCTTCCATGAAGAAGAATGGGACAAGATCCTTTTGACGGTCACGGAACATGGAAACCCTAACGTCACCTGCCAGGAGATTCCACTGCTGTAGTCTGGAGCCCAACAGCTCTGCCTTACTCTTGGGTAGTTCCAAATCCCTGACAAGGTCATTCAGTTCACCTTGTGTTATGAGGTGTGGTTCGGAGGAGGAGGATGGGAGAAAATGTGGGCCCTGTAACATGGATGGTTCAGGACCAGAAGTTTCATCCTCTTCCTCTTCCTCGTCTGACTCAAGTGAGAATGATTCTGGTGCATCAGGAACCGGCAGTCCTTCTCCGTGGGGTACTGGGCGTATAGCTGATGGAATGTTTGGATAATGCACAGTCCACTTTTTCTTCTTTGACACACCTTTCCCAACTGGAGGCATCATGCAGAAGTAACAATTGCTGGTATGATCTGTTGGCTCTCTCCAAACCATTGGCACTGCAAAAGGCATAGATTTCCTTTTCCTGTTCAACCACTGGCGAAGATTTGTTGCACAAGTGTTGCAGCATATGTGTGGGGCCCACCTCTTGTCCTGATCTCCAATTTTGCAGCCAAAAGAAAGGTGATAGGCTTTCTTAACCATAGTGGTTATACTGCGCTTTTGTGATGCAAAAGTCACTTCACCACAAACATAGCAGAAGTTATCTGCACTGTTCACACAAGTACGAGGCATCTCTGCTCACTTTGGCTAAACAGAAATGTGTCCCTTTGCAAAATCAAACACTGACAAATAAGAGAGCACGACACTGTCTGATTTCTAGAGCTGATATAGGGCAATTTGTTCAGCAGAGTGATGTAAGCTTCGTAAAGATTGCATCATCCATGACTTCTAGGAATAACATGATGCAATTCATATCATGTATGACGCAATACCAGCTTCAGATTGCATCATTCATTGTTTTGCCTAAAAAGCAAGTACTGTCCAAACCCAGTCATAGATTTATTCATAGATCCAGTCAAAGATGTATTTTAGTCATTTCTGGTTTAAATTGAGATCCCTTCCCTTTATAACTCACTTATCCATCCTCCACATTCCCAAGTCAAGGGTCGTATATACTGACCCAATAGCATATCTTGAAAACTAGAGCCAATCAACAATTTTAAGCATCATTTTCGTTCTCAGTGACCCAGAATTAGTAAAGTTTGACTGCATTTATTTCAGAAGCATTTTGGTTGTAGAGCAGTGTTTATCCGTGATCCAGCCTTCCGTAGGAAGTATTTAAAGCAACTGGGAAACTGATGCTTTTCTGGGATAACTAGTTTAACAATTGCTTGACCAGTTTTTCCTGTAATTGAAGAATAAACACTACTTTTGGACTGAGTCTCACATGTGCCCAACTCTACTGCAAATAAATTAATAAAACAGGATTTTGTAATAGAAACTGGGACAGCCTTAACTACTGTGTTGCTTGAGGTGATGCTATAATCAGTGTGGGAATGCTTATCCTGCTTAGCAACTGTTATTAAGAGTCATTATCTGCAGCAGTCTTTTCAGTTCAGGTATTAGAAAAATGAATGCATCGGATATGTGAACCCTGGTTCCATGGAAATGCAGATAATCCAATATTTTCATGCTGTGAAATGGTGTCCTGATGCTATAAGCTGTTTTTTTTCATGATGGTGCAATCAGTCCCTTGTTCTGGGACATTAAGGAAGCCTCAATTACTGCAGACAATGTGCATTGCAGAGAACTCTTACATGATGGATCCACCAATCAGATTTGAGTTATCAACATTCTGAGGTTCTGTATTTTCAATTTAACACTTCTCAATTTACTGTTAACTGACTCTTTCACTAAATCAGGTGAACCTTTGCGGGGAATGGTGGCTTTCTGTGCCTTGCTATAGGATTTAGGGTCTCCTGCAGCATGGGACCAATTATGACCAGTTTTAGTAATCTTGTAAAGATTCTGGATTAGGACCTCTTCTACTTGCTTCATACACAGAAATAACTTTGGTTTTGTTGGAGAGGGAGTCTGTTAACTCTCGGAGTATGAAGGTTTTGGAGAGTTGGGCTCCATTGGCTTCAGAGGATGAGCCACAGCTGCTGGACTATGTCAACAGAGTGGGCAAGTTTGGGATAAGAGGTCTTCTACTATTTCTGTGGGCAATGGTGACTTCTTGTGGCAGAGCAAAGAAGAGATGTGGCAGTGGATGCAAACTCATTCCGATAAACTATCGTCAGCAGTGGAGATTACAAATAGTTTGGACTTGAACGAGACGCAGAAATTTAATAAAAACCAAGGTGAATGGGTAGTTGTACCATCAGCCCCATCAAAGAATATGGCTGGAGTTTGACTTGTCAGCAATGGAAAGGAAGGGAGAAGCTGACACCAGGGCTGCCAAGTCCTCAGCTTGTTTTGGAATCCAACCTCTAACATCATTCCAGAGGAAACTCGGTGTTGCTTAGAAATGCTAACAGCTGCATTTAAGAACCCCTTGTATTCTGTACATGGCAAATGTCTAAGAGCTAAGTCTTTAGTAGTGCTTTTGTTATTACTTTGAAAAAGAAAAATATTACTTCCTCCAGAAAAGAGCTGAAACAATAAAACTAGGAGAAATGGATCAGGTTCCCAGAATGCTTCTGTGGAAAATAAATTGCAAAAAGTGAAGCTTAAAGAGTTGTCTGCTTCTTCAGTTCTGTACTAGCAGGTAAATTTTGGATGATACTGAAAGCCTTTTGAGATAAAACTTAAATAGCTGTCTAGCTAGCAAGTAAAAAACCAATAGCCATTTTTTTGGTCAACATAGGTATCAGAAAGTTCCTGTCACTTATCAGTGTTGGTGGTATATCACATAAACTGCAAGGCTACCCAGTTATGAGTGGAATAATTTATTGGAGAATTGGAAAAAGGATGATATGCTACATTCATACTTACCAGAATGTTCCACAAAAGAGCCAATCTCTGAGGTGCCTTTGTGCCTATAAAGTTGGTCCTCTTTCCAACAGAAGTAGTTAAATGTATCAATTTGTAATGACAACTACTTCATAGAGAATTACTCTATTAACTAACAACTTCTTTAGGAGAGGATTTAATTTCTGTAAGTGTGTTTTAATTGACATGGTGTATGACAAGATTTGTCTGCAGCTTCCATTTTGTGAGAGTGGGTACAGATGTTATTTAAAGCCTCACCCTTCCCCCAATTTATTAAATAAATTGTAGGGCCAGCTAAAGGATTTGTTAGATACCTACTTCTGGGTCTAAAATGAGAACTAACAATAAAAAGCCCCAGATTTGGGTGGTTTATATGTTGGAATTCTACTCAACCACTCTGTCACCTGTGTAATAGTTTTTCAACCAAGGTGGCTGTTCTAAAGAAATCAGAAGAAGACTATGCATAGTTCTCTCAGCTATGGACTCCCTTAAGGAAGTATGGAAAAAACATGGTATGTTGAAACGTACGAAGGTGCGACTCGTAAAAATCCTAATTTTTTCCATAGCAATTTATAGCTGTGAATCATCGGGTGCGGATGAAGGCTCTTATGTATCTCCTGGATGGAAAAAAGGACAAATGCCTGTGTTAGAAATATTATTGGAGAGAAGTGGACCCTCATGTTGGAAATTAACAGACATGGATTTATGTACTTTGGTCACATTAGAGATAGAAATAACTTTGAGAAAATTATTATAGAAGGAATGGTGGAGAGTCATCATAGTAGGGGATGACTAGCGAGGGAATGGATAGATGGTGTATGGTAGATCACTGGATGGCCAGCTGCCGAGTGCTCGAAGTTAGTAATGGATTGTGAAGACTTCCAAAAATTGTGATGTAGTGTACTGATAGTCAGGCATGAATGAAATGGATTTACTTGCTTCAGCTTTTAGGAGATATGAGTTTAATAATTCACTCCTCCCTCCCCCCTCACACCAGTTTCACTTAACCGAGGAATTTTCTGGGCTATAACTTCTAACAGTTGGTCTCAGCTCAATGGTTAACTTTTTATTTTTGAATATTTGGCTAAATCTATTTCGGAGTTAAGCAGCGGAGGGGGGGTGAAAGGAACTTTGTATTTGACTATTTTGTATGTACTCTACTCATTTAACTAAATATATTGGTTTCAAATTTTGCATTGAGTTTGAGGGAGGGGGAAATAATTAACTATTTTGAACTGTTAATAATGAAAGATGAATATTTGCACAGTTGCAAATAGGTATCTCTTAATGTGTTCCAAACTAGTTAATGGTTATACTGCACATGTATAGCAGATAGTAATTTGTAACATAAATACTCTGGGGCAACTTTTATTCCCTAGTGTTGTGGAGGGCCACAGCATTGGATAGTTCCCTGCCCACAGTGCCCAACCACGAGATCTAAAGGAGGAATCAGAACCATTAAGGGTACATCTACGGTGCAATTAAAAATCCACGGCTGGCCCATGCCAGCTGACTCTGGCTGGCAGTGCTTGGGTTGTGGGGCTGTTTAATTGCAGTGTAGACTTTTGGGCTCGGGTTGGAGGCTGGGCTGTGGGACCCTCCTACCTCATAGGTAGAACACAGTAGAGTTCTGTAGCAATCCTTATGTGTTCTAGTAACTGCTGAGCACCACCTGCAAAGTGCTGAGTGATCCCAACTCCAGTTGAAGTCAATGTGAATTAAGGTCACTCAGTACCTTTCAGGAGCTGGGGTTCTTGTGCTTTGAAAATCTTGACATTAGATTAGTGTAATTTTTTTTGTGTTAATTGTTAATGTAAATATGGAATATTACAAATTTGAAGGCACTTTTTTTTTTGCCTGAATCGGTGTGCATTATAACTTATTTCCAGGTACGAAAGGAGATGTGTTGCTATCTTTCTGTCTTCAAGCTTAACCAATAAGTGGCTTACCAAGTGTCACTTCATTGCCTAATGTAAAATTTTCATTAACGAGACTTCTGAAGTGTAGATGTCCATAGCTGCTGTTGCCTATTCATTTTTCTCATTATATGGGAATGGGCAATGGCAGATGCGTAAGATATGGCAATGATGACATGATAGATCAGTGGTCTCCAACCTTTTCACGCACAAGATCACTTTTTGAATTTAGAATCAACCCCGGATCTACCCCGCCACTTCCCTGAGGCCCCACCCCACTCACTCCTCTCTCCATCGCTCGCTCTCCCCCACCCTCACTCACTTTCACCAGGCTGGGGCAGGAGGTTGGAGTATGGGAGGGGGTTCACAGTGTGGGATGGGGCTTCGGGCTAAGCCTAGGACTGGGGGTTGGGGTGCAGGAGTGAGCGGGGTTGGGGTGCAAGCTTTGGGAGGGAATTTGGGTGCAGGGGTCATATGGTCATACTGCACCTAATCTCATAGAATCCACTGGACATTTCATGAGTTTTACTTTTTATTAGTGTCATTAGTGGTTTATAGATCCAGAGTCCTTCAGGGATTGTCACAAATCAGTGTAACATGCTCAGCTGTGGGGTGTGCATTGGCTGAGCCTGGGGCAGGGGGTTGGGGTGCAGGAGTGAGGGGTATGGGCTCTGGGAGGGAGTTTGGGTGCAGGAGGGAGCTCCAGGCTGGGGAAGGGGGTTGGGGTGCAGGACGGGGTGCGAGGTGCAGGCTCCGGCTGGGAGGCACGTACCACAGGCGGCTCCTGGTCGGCAGTGTAGCGGGGCTTAGCCCCACACCACTCCCGAAAGTGGCTGGCTGCTGGCACATCTCTGTGGGTGGGAGGGGGGCAGCGGGTCTACGTATGCTGCCTGTGCCCACAATTGCTGCCCCTGCAGCTCCCATTGTCCAGTTCCCGGCCAATGGGAGCTGTAGGGACTGCTGGGGGTGGGGGCAGCATGTGGACCCGCCTCTCCATCTCCCCCCCCCCCCCAGGGGTCACAGAGACTTGCCAGCAGCCAACCGCTTCTGGGAGTGGCGTGGGGCCGGGAAAGGCAGGCAGCCTGCCAGACCCCTGCTGCGCCGCCGGACTTTTAGTGGCCCGGAGATCCCGATTGACTGGCAGAGGCTCCAGGATCGACCAGTCTATCGCGATGGATGGGTTGGTGACCACTGTGATAGATGGTACTGTGTAATTTACAGATAAAAGCATAAGGTTAGATAACTAAGGATAATATAGATTAATATTTTAGTGTCTAGTGAGAGGAAGAAAACAGTAGATTTATACAGCTCCCCGTGCACAATAAAATGACAACAAAAAAATTAGTGTAAAACTGAAACAGCAAAACATGAGAAATAGGAAACACTTATCTTCAAGGGTGAAAAAACATAGTGGTTCATATCATTTTGTGGGTTTCAGGACTATATATGTGGTTTCTATGCAGCGTGCATCTTTTTAATATAATGCTGCTAGATAAACTTATTTCAGTAATATCCTAGTAATGGTTTTTGCCAGCTATTTTCTGTGAATATAAAAATCCCGTACTTTTAAGAGTGAAATCTAAAATGCATCCTTTTATGTATGAGTTTACAACTCTTAGTTACTCAGTTTAAGGGTACGTCTATACTTACCTCCGGGTTCGATGGTAAGCAATCGATCTTCTGGGATCGATTTATCGCGTCTTGTCTAGACACGATAAATCGATCCCAGAAGTGCTCGCCGTCGACGCCGGTACTCCTGCTCCGTGAGAGGAGTACGCGGAGTCGACGGGGGAGCCTGCCTGCCACATGGGGACCCGTGGTAAGTACTTTGTAGTTGGAACTAAGGTACTTCGACTTCAGCTACGTTATTCACGTAGCTGAAGTTGCGTATCTTAGTTCGAACTGGGGGGTTAGTGTGGACCAGCCCTAAGATACACTGCAAAAATGAATCAGTCGTGATGTGATGTCTATACATTATAAGTAACTTAGCAAGGGAAGGTTATTGTTCCCATTTTCAGCAGAGGAATACTAGCTTTCAGGGGTGAAATTTTCATTCCCAAGTTATTGTACTATCAGTTCAGAGTTGAATTTAGCTTTTTACAGTGTTGCTATCATTGCTTAAGGTGCTTTGGGTATGAGTAAGAAGATCTTGAGGGAAAGGCATGGAATCTGTAATGGAAGAAGTGGAGTTATGTTTATTAACCTTAGTTGCAAATATGATAACTAACATATTCTCTACTCTTCTGTTTATTTTGCAGATCAGGGAACTGAGAAACATGAAGGAACAGTTACTTCCTCTGGGATTACTGATCAGGAAAAGGAGCTGTCAAGTAGTGCATTACAAGCTTTTAATGTAAGAAAAGGCTTAAACTTTAAAACTTTCTGTTGAACTTATTTGATTATTTAAACTATCACCTGGTAACCAATTTGTTCCCTTTTTTTTAGAGTAATAGTAAATGTATCAACAACATAAATTCAGTCTAAATTAGTAGCAGACTTCATTATAATATAGTGACATGTCCACTTTGATTAATCTACGATATCTGATATAATGTGAGAAGACTCTATGTTTAGGGCTCTTGAATGTAGGGCAACCAGAAACATAACCAAATCTTTCTCTTGGTTCCCAGCGCTCAGTCACTATCAATGCTATGTGATTGGTGAGAATTGGGTAAAATAAGCATACAGCTATTTTGTGACAGTTCTGTCAACTCTGTGTGCACTCACTGAAGAAAAGTTTCCATAATTTTAGCTAGCAATCTGTGGACTTCAAAATATTTTTAAAAAGTGAAGTTCCTTTATCATTTTGGCTGTCCTGCTGAATATACTTTTGTAGTAAAGTGACCTGAACACTACACAACATTTTAATGTCCACATAAAGGACTTACACACGGTAATTTGATAACTTGTGTTCAATACCTCTTCCTATACTTCCTGGAAGCTTTTGTTTGTATATTTAGTAATGTAAAGACTCAAGCTGCAAGCTTTTTAATTATATTTACCTCTTACTTCATATTTCATTCATGTTTTGTATTCTGTAGCTTATGGCTGTTGGAGGTATGTTTCCTTTTCTTTGTTTTTCTTTGTACTTACTTTTTTCTACCTTGAATTTCATAAACCAGTTTTCTTCTGATATATATATAGTTTATCCCAATCATTTGAATTTGTTGTGTTGCTCATTTTAGATGTCCATCCTCCTTTTCCATTTTATAGATCATATGCCAATATTGCTTATACAATATTGTTATATAAAATGAACAAAATTGTCCTAATATAGGCTCTAGTGGCATTTTGATTACCACCCTCTCATTTCTCAAGTGATTCCACATCCTATTGTCTTGTCTTAGGTATCCTTAACTTTTTTTCTTCTTTGGATAGTGGAAAAGGATTTTTTGAGCTAATTTAAAATTATTCAAACCAGTTTTGAATGACCTACTGCTACCTTTGTTATTGGTTCTAATATGGACCCAGTCCACCTTGCTTATCTATTCATGATCTAATGTCTCTGTACCTAGAAGACTTTTAACATATCAGGTTCTAAGGAGGTGACAAAAGAAGACAGAACCACATGTGCACTTCCAGTTGTCAGTATTGCTTAGTGTTAAGTTGCCCATAAGTAACCTTGTCAAATGTTTTTGTCATTTCCCTTACTGGCAGAGCTCCCTGACAGGAGGATGCTGAGAGAGGAGCCCAGGGGTGCTCAGTGTAGTAGGATCAGCAGAAGGGAAAAGAGTAATATCTTGTGTAATATCTTGCTAAGAAGAGCTCAGGGAGACCCAAGAGAACAGTATTAGACTTGGAGTGCATCAAATGGTGGCAGACTAGGGAAGGAACCTGCAAGCCTGACAGGTTAGATAGGAAGTAGTCTCTGGATGAAGAGAGGAGAGGAATTTGAGGCCAGAGAAGATTACCACTCCTGTATAGGACTTGAGGCTGGAACAGGAGGAGGAGGGATTGGGTTCCCCTACACCTCAGCAGCACCACCTCCAGGTGGTGCTGCTGAAATTTGTGCTACCCAGGGGAGAGAGCAATTGACTATTGTGAAATCCTGCTGCCTAAGAAAGCAATTGCTTGCACTTGGAAGGCCAAAGATAGTTTTGCTGTGTCATAATAAACCAGATTCCAAGTGGAGACTTACTCGAAACACATGGGTATGTGCAAGTCAGAGGAGAAACTGAGGCCTTGATGACCAGTTGCTAGAATACACCAACCCTGTTGCACATGCCCTCAAAGAAGTTGTAAAGTAGTTTATTTAAAGCTGGATTATTAAAGTTGGTAGACCTCAAACTTCACCTGCATTGTTTGTTTGCATAGGCTAAAACTTTAATATGTTCCCCACTCAGATGCCTCAGTGTTTTTTTCCCCTCAGAGTTACAGCCTAATATTTTATAAGCAACTCTACAATAACAAAATGTGTGCTCATGACTGGAGAGGGGTTTGTGAAAATTCAGTAAAGAAAACAGGTTTTAGTTTCAAGATTCCATAGGGCTAATATAAACAAGGACGAATAAATTAGAAACTTCCCTTTCAAATAATTTTAGGATTCTTCCATTTCAACTCTTCTTTCACAGATTTCTTTCAATTTCTTTGAATCTTGTGCTCAATTTTTAGACTTGTTTCCCATATTAATTTTCATCAGTCTCCCATTACAGCACATCTTTAGTTACACCTTTAGTTATGTTTTGTGTTTCAGCTCGGCAGGAAACAATTGTCTTTATAGGTGTGAAGAGTGGAAATACAACTTTATTCTGTAAACTGGAAGAGAGTACTTTTATACTGAGTTACTAACATGTTGATTAAACCTTATTTTTTCCTATTGTTGATGTATATGTGCCCACTTACAGGCTGGGAATTATGATGCTTGTCTGCAACATCTCATCTGCTTGCAAGAAATAAACAAAGATGACTACAAAATAACTTTGAATACAGCTGTTGCAGAGTTCTGTAAAAGTAACCAGACTACAACAGACAACTTGAAACAAACACTTAATCAACTGAAGAATCAGGTAATGCAAGAATAGTGAGTAGCTTTTTGAATTCAAGTAGCATCTTCCTCTTGCATCATGGTTGGGTCCTCTACCGGTTGAGGGAACAGGAAATCATTTGTGAAGTTATTAGATAGAATAGTGTCTTAGTTATTAAAGTAGTTTTATTTTCTTTTTTTAATTTAATTATTTTTGTAAATGCTTTGTTTATATCAATACTTATCATTAACACCATATAAGAGTTTATTAGCCTATGAGTAGCAGGTGAGATTTTCTTTATCCTCATACATGGATCAGTCTATAACTTTTAAGTATTGTTTCCAAATATTGGAAACGCCCCCCCCCCCCCCCCCCCCCGTGAATATAGGAAAGCTGAATAAAACAAATTACTTTTTTTGTAGGTTCATTCAACTGTTGAAGAAATGGATGGCTTAGACGATGTTGAAAACAGCATGCTTTACTACAATCAAGCGGTTATTCTGTATCATCTGCGTCAATACACTGAAGCAATATCAGTTGGAGAGAAGCTTTACCAGTTTATAGAACCTTTTGGTATGTAGATAGGAAGGCAAAATTATTTCTTATTTTTGTTCTCCTCTCGTTTAATGGCTGCAGACTGTTAAACTGTTTCTTGGCCTAAAGCTTCTTGGTGATTGATTCTTCTGATTAAGTTACATGTGTGTATTATATAAATATGAATAATCTACCTTAGCAATTGATACATACACACACACAGTAGCTGAGATTTAGAAATAAAGAATATGCTGTATGTGTATATCAAGAGAAGCATGATTCAAACATGGGGGCTATGTCTTAAGATAGCAGTAGAACATAAAAATAATATGTTGAATATGAAATGGATGTTAAGGGGTTGACTTCTTTCCGAAGATGCACGTGCAAATACCATGATTGTACATGCAGAATCTTATATGTGCATGAACAAATGGGCAGTTAGTCATATAACTAGATACTCGTGTGTGTGGGCGCGCGCAGATAATCTATGTTGGCACACAAGCTGTAAGGAACTGTGATAACCACACATGCCAAACCCACGGAAAAAATGCAGAAATTGGGCTTGGTTTTGGCTTAATTGGCTTGTGAGTTGCTTTTTGGCTAGTTTATGGCTTGTAGCTTGTTGCTGCTTCTTTTTTTTTTTTTGATCAGCTCCCTGAAAGCAGGGGGAAGTGGGGTAGAGAGTCAGGGGTGCGCAGCAGGCCCACCACAGTCCCACACTGCACACTGGGGGGATCTAGTCACATAGAGTATTGGGATTCTTAGAGATTGGCTTGTTTTGGCCTTGTTTTGAAATGGGATCATCTTGATTTTTGGCTTATCGTGAAAGTCGGGGTGCTTGTTTACTGCGTGAAAGTTGGCAACTGTGGCGATAACTTGTATGTAATTGTATGCACCCACCTTTGAAAATTAAGTCCCACATAACTGTAAACAGTGGCCCTCTGTGTAGTGGAATGGTGCTGTGCTTGTCTGATAGGGTTTATAAACCTTGCTGAAGTGTTAAGGTTGTTTGCTGATGCATGCTCTTGTCGGGGTGTGTGGGTGGGTGGGTGGGTGGTGTGTTCATCAGTAAATCCATTAAGTGAGAGGAATGGAAGGAACAACACATTGACAATTTTTGATATACCAGCTATCATACTGATGTATGATATCATACATGAACTTAGGGTTCAGTCTCAAAGGCATCCATGCAGAGACACTTAGGGCTTGTGCAGAGTTCTACTGACTTTGATGGGATTCCATGTAGCCATATAGGTCTGCCTACATTGATCCCTTTAGGGGATTGGTTCTCCAGAGCTTATCAGTTAGACCAACTTCCAAAATTAATTTTTTTTTAAGAGGAAATGTTTAATTGTCTCAATTGTATATACTTTAATGTTGACAGGTCAACATTTTCAGTGTTTGTAGGTTTGTTCATCAGGATCACCGTATGTAGTGCATTCAAATTAATTTTAGAGCACTTCATGACAGTGCTTTATGGCTAAGGTGGGGGTGTTTTCACAGTTATGTGTTGGTGGGGGCTACATATTAAAACTATAATATTTCTTTCTCTTTTCTTTGTCTGATGTAGAAGAGAAGTTTGCCCAGGCTGTGTGCTTCCTGCTTGTAGACTTGTATCTGCTAACTTACCAGGCTGAGAAAGCCTTGCATCTGCTTTCTGTTTTGGAAAAAATGATTTTACAGGGAAACAATAACAAAAATGGAAAAAATAACGAGGTGAGTATGTTTCAGAGGACCTTATTTAAAAAAAAAAAAAAAAAACTCCTCTTGGATGTATTCATGGCAATATGCTTTGGGCTAATCCAAAAATAATCAATAGCTTTTTCAAATAGTTTAAAATTTAAACTATGTTAGAATGGTTTTAATCTTAGACTGCCACTGGTCACTTTGGTAATTCTATTTAATTGCATGTGGCATGTATATATTCCCCTGTATCCCACTACAAACTGAGTCTACTACTGGCAAAGGATTGAGAGGTGTTTCCTATTGTCAGATTTTTGCATTAGTGGGACAGTTATAGTCTTTAGGGTCAAATATTCCCACTTTGTCTCCCTGGCTGACAGCTCTGAGCTGTAACCAAGAAGCTATTGCTTTGGACTGCAATTCCTTTGACCCTGAGCCAGGGAAGTAACTAGTAGGTCAGAGAGGAATTGCCTCTGCTTGTTGAGGAATCAGAGGAGTCCTTGAGTATATGAGACAGATGTTCATGTGTCACTAGTTGGGGTGAAATTCTGCTACTAAGAAGTACCCTTTTTTAAGTAAGAAGTGGATTGAGGTTAGACAGGGATCTAACTGAATGTAGAACACTTCTTTGATATGTTAAAGGAAACTAATCTTGTCTATCTTTAGTGTACAGTAACTTTACTGAAGAGTCTAAAGGAGAATAGAAAGTCACTTGACATGAAAACCTAGTTTTCAGAAGCTAACGATGTATAGATACAATGTCCTTGGCTTCCTTATGTGTTAGGTGGTTTTTAAGAATTCACTAAGTGCCAGAATAGGATGTGATGATATTAGCTATGACTGAGTTTTCCTTTTTGGGACATTGATTTCCCCTCTGATGTTAGACCTAAGAAAAATAAACCTGTACACTGGATTAAAGATGAAATCATATTTTCTCCTTTTAATTTGTGTTCAGATAGGTAATAACACAAATAAGGAGTCATCTAATCATAGAGCTGAAAGTGGAGCTTTGATAGAAGCTGCAAAATCTAAGATACATCAGGTAGGAAACTCTGGTGTCCAGAATTAGATATTTATATGCAATTTAAAATTGATGATGTTCTCATTTATCTTTATTAAAAAGAGGTATTGCATACTATGAATCTAGTTAATCTTTAAAAATCAGTTTAAAAGAAGTTTCGGATACTACACCTGCTCCTGAATTCCCTTGTCTATGTGTAAAACAACACCCCACCCCCAACGTCTGTATTTTAATTTCTCCCCTGTTTCTGTAAGATCTACATAAGTGAGGGAAGCTGACTAAAGAACAAAGAGGCAGAACTTCAAATGGTGTTGTATCTCCATTGAAATCAATAGAGCTATGACAACTTATACCACAGTGGAATTATGACAGTTTATACCAACTGAGGGATCTGCCCCAGAGTACTATTAAATGAATAAAAAGAAAACTGAAAAATAAATATTTTCCTCTGATCTTTCAGTTATAGAAGTTACTTATCACAATAGTAACAAAAAATTGTATCGCTGAGTTTTTTTTTTAAAGTTTAAGTTTTGGAACTTGTTACTCAGCCATTATACTGAATCTCTTTTACAATCCATTTTACAGGATTCTGTAGGAGTTAGTTTGTTAGAAGCCTGTAATTGAATTTTCTCTTTATATTCTGAAGAGGAGTTTTATTTTTTAGACAGTTTTTAAATAGTTTTTCTTAATGTATATAAGTACACCTCTACCCCGATATAACGCGACCCGATATAACACGAATTCGGATATAATGCGGTAAAGCAGCGCTCTGGGGGGCGGGACTACACACTCCAGCGGATCAAAGCAAGTTCGATATAACACGGTTTCACCTATAACACGGTAAGATTTTTTTGGCTCCCGAGGACAGCGTTATATCGGGGTAGAGGTGTACAATATTGTGTAGTAAACTTGGGCATGTTGCATTTTACAGATTACATCAAACTGCATAATT
Organism: Terrapene triunguis; assembly: GCF_002925995.2. NCBI lineage: Eukaryota > Metazoa > Chordata > Testudines > Emydidae > Terrapene > Terrapene triunguis. Next base: position 2,332,586 of record NW_020664435.1, on the reverse strand, counting down.
TACTAAAGTGTTTTAAAATGTTAATTTTTAAAATTATACTAATGAAATTTTTTTTTAATTTAACAGTATAAAGTGAGAGCCTATATCCAGATGAAGTCTCTAAAAGCATGCAAAAGGGAGATTAAATCCGTTATGAATACAGCTGGAAATGTAAGCTTTTTTTTTTTTTTAAGCATATTCTGTTTGCAATCTAGGTCAATTCTCTGTCCTAAAACTAAACTTGTTAACTTTATTTCTGTTATAAAGTTTGAGACTCAGGGGAAGTGTCTGAAATAAAAAAGAGCTTTAGCATTAGTCTTGTTTATAATTTACTTTTGTATAATTGCAACTCATTATTATGGAATTATTTTTTGGATTGGCTGATTTATGTGCTCAGAAAATCACGCTTAGGGTTTTTATTAATTTAAGATATAAAAGTTTATAAAGTGCCTCATTTTTTAAACAAACTCTAAAGCATGGATTATAATAACCTTAATCAAAGAGTAAGCAACTCCCAACAGAATGTAAATTTCTCTAGAAAAGTTATGGAAGTCTAATCTCTAGTTGATGCAGTGAACTTTATTCGCTGATTAGAATAAGTTTTCCTGGTCATTGAAAGGATTAAACTACTCCATAGTTGGTCAATAAGAAAAATAATTTGGGGGTACTAAAATCTGTTGTTTCAGTTGAAGCTTTTCAGAGCCTTTCATTTTGCTGGAGGCAGTATGTCCAATATAGTTCACTTTTGCAGAGCTGGAAGAAGGCACATTCTAGTGCATTCTTTCCGTGTGAAGAAAATAAGGATGTTACAGAACAGTTTGTATGTGGTTGTATTTTTCAATATTTTTTTTAAAGCAGTTACAAAAACATTTAGTTAGAAGTTAAAGTGAATTGTGGTGGATAGCTATGTGAGTTCTAGGAAGAGAAAAATGTTAACCATACATCTGAGGAACAAGTTTTGCTGCATTAAAATAAACACTTCTGTTTCCAAATAGCAACAATAATCAATAAACTGTGACTATTGCAGTTTAACACTAACAGTAGATCTCCTAAAGCAATTGATAAGTAATAATTTTTGTTTTCTTCACAGTCTGCTCCTTCTCTCTTTCTTAAGAGCAATTTTGAATATTTGAGGGGCAATTATCGGAAAGCAGTAAAACTGTTAAACAGCTCAAACATTGCTGAACATCCAGGATTCATGAAAACAGGTAAAATAAAGCATAAAACTCTGATTGCGCAACCACTTACACACGTGCTTATCTTTACACACAAGTAGTCTCATTGAGTTCAGTTTTAAGACATTTTCTGGCGCATAAAATCCAGTTTTTTATATTTTTGTATGAACTGGGTTTTCCAGTGTTTTAATTCTCATTGAGTTCAGTAAGACTACGCACAAGCGTTCAAATTAAGCGTGTGTGTAAGTGCTTGCAATGCTGGGGCCTTAAATACCATGTTTTGTTTTGTTTTGTTTTTTATCTTCCTTAACTCATTTTCCACATCCTTTTCCTCCCAGCCCCTAAATGTTTTTGTGTCTGTTTAAAACAAAACTCTAATCCAGCCTAGCAGATATTTAGGAGTGTTGCCACATGAAGAAGTGAGTGGTGTGTGTGTAAGTGTAATGCCTATGTTTGGACCAGTAGAAAGTAGAAGTATAATGGAAGATGAGTGTGAGGTTCTATGTTGCGCCCAGGGGAGAAGTTATAGGAGAAGGGGTGCTAGCTGTGGGGTGAATTCAAAGTTTGCATGGAGTGTTGGGGTTGCCTCAAATCTTGTGGAGCTTAAACTACTTGTAAATATTATTATCTTCTTTCAAGTGAGATGGAAGGTATAAAAATGGTCTTTTAGCCAATATTGGTATCTTTAAACATTGGAAAACCCAGTTCATATGAATTATAAAACTGGATTTAATTCAAGAAAAGACCTTCCTGTGTTTTATAATTTAAATAATATAGCTATTAAATGCCCTTTCTTCCGTAAAGTTTCATACTCAGTGTTTTTGTGCGACACTTCTTAAGATGCTCTGTGAAACCTCTTGCATCACAAGGATGTTTCTTCGTCTAGCAGGAATTGATGGAGAAATGGCAGCTACATGAATATAGTCATGGAATCTGCCTTGGAAATATCACAGTTCTCTGACTACTTGAATAGACGCAATTAAATAAATATGAAGTTGCTTAATTTAGAAACTAAGTTGTTCTTTACTAGTGGCAACCTTGTGAAACTGCTTTTATAAGTAAATAGGTCAAAAGTTAAATTGTCAGTATTATCTGAACACCATATTTGTGTGCAGTCTCAATGTGAGAAGCCCTCATTTCTCTTCTGCTTGTATAGTTGGATTAGTGTATTTGCTTATTTTATTAAACATTGAGCAGATAATGTCATGTAAGAATTTCCTTCTTACAGGAGCCATATGTCAGAAAACTGCAAGTGTTTACACATTAAGTACTAAGAGAACTTTCAGATTAATGTGCTGTAAATTGAACTCTGCCAAAGTGGTTTTATACCCTGCTATTCGAGAACATGATGCACGAGAAGTTAACCAAACCCTTACCACTTAACAAATTAAATAATGTTATGTGTTCAAAGGAAGTAAAATGGTACACAGAAGTAGTAGGTGGTTAATTTATTGTCTCATTGGTCTTCACAATAGATCATATCATACTATGTTTAGTTTAGCTCTTCACAGAAGTATCTTGCAAAGAATGTACCATAATGTCCTGAACTATGAAAATGTTTTGATTTTGATTATATTTTGCTGTTTTCTCAGGTGAATGCTTAAGGTGCATGTTTTGGAACAATCTCGGCTGCATTCATTTTGCTATGGGAAAGCACAATTTAGGAATTTTCTATTTTAAAAAGGCCCTGCAGGAAAATGATAATGCATGTGCACAACTAGGAACGGGTAGCACAGACCCAGGTAAGACTTGTAACAGACGAAAAGCATGGTGAAGGAGTGAGTGTTTTGATTCAAATAAATTGTTACTGGAGAGCTCATATTAGTATTTCTTTTTAGTAATTACTGTTCAGTGATCCACAAGGGACAGGGTAAGAAGGAAGGGAGTTTTGAGTGTACGTGATTTCAAAATATAGCTGCCTGCTGTCAGAAATAGACGATGAAATGTGTGTCATTTTCTTGCTTGCTTCAGCATGTTGAAAGCTTTGGTAATTATTTCTACACTTGTTTATACTATTTGATTGTCAGTCAAGAGGGTCTGAAATAAACACGGTTTTCCTGCCCTATTGTACATCATTAAAACCATTACTCATGATCTTGCTGACTTGGATTGAGTCACCAAGGTTTGAAAGTCTCTCTCATTTACTGCCTTAAAAATCATTTTAACTGTATTTTGTTTTAAATACAAACTTATCTCGACCTTTTTTGTTAGTGAACTCTCCAGGTTTGTGTGAACTTTCACCTACAATTCTCTGTTTGTTTATCTGACATTGACTTTGATATAATCAAAGTTTTTTTTTTAAAAAAAGAAAAAATCCTGAGATGATACTGTATCTCCTAATTGTAACTCAGTCTGTTAGTTTGTGTATGTGTTCCCCCTCCCCCGACAATAAATCTTACATCGTCATATTTCATCTTATGTTAAATTCACTCTTTACCTATTTGACAACTAGTTCTCAGTGTGGCTTGTTAATTCTTGTGTGTGTGTATTATGGTGGTATAGTCCATAATGTCAGTAAAAAGGCAGCGGCTTTTTATAATTATATTAAAATAGCAAATACTTTTTGGAACTAATTTGTTACAGATTTTACAAAAATTGAGAATAATGAAGAAGCCATGGGCATTTAGATGACTTTGGAGTTGTATGATATTTCATATCTAATATACTGAGTAATCAGCATAGTTAATAAGATTAAAGCAGTCTATACTCTAATGAGTAAGGTGCATTTGTTTGTTCTGCGGTCAACTCTAAGGTGGGAGAAATTTATTTACAGAGGGAAATTAGTGAATATTTACATGATGCAATTATTTTTCCAGGAGTGTTCTTTCATTTCTGTCCTCTTAAACTGAATACCCAATATTATCTAACTTCTCTCACAGGCAAGAAATTTTCAGGGAGACCTATGTGTACGTTGTTGACTAATAAACGGTATGAGTTGCTATACAACTGTGGAATTCAACTTTTACATATTGGGAGGCCCCTAGCTGCTTTTGAATGCTTGATAGAAGCTGTCCAAGTCTACCACTCAAACCCACGCCTCTGGTTGAGACTAGCAGAATGCTGCATTGCTGCCAACAAGGGGGTAAGTAAGTCTGCTTCAGAAGCCATCTGATCACACAACACTTCTAAAAACAATATCCTTTTGAAAAGAAGAAATATTCTATGAGTTCTACTGTACATGTTACAGGCCTGCTTCTTCAATATTTAGTTATGTAAATAATATAATAATATTGTGAATTTATATCCGATTCTTTTAATATGAAGATATCAACCTGCTTTACAAAGATGGATAAGCAGTATCTCCATTTTATAGAAGTGGAAATTGAGGTCTGGAGGTTAACTGACTTGCCGTAAGGTAAAAAAATGTCCTGGTAGCTATTTTAGAATATTAGTAAGGGATAACAGGAAAAGATGTAAGTGGATGTTACAACAATTCCTCACTAAAGTTATAGGCTGTGTATGAGACTAGTGAAGCATTATTTCTCCTGGCAAATTTACGTGACATTAATGCATTTAGACCATATTTAACTCATTGGAATACTTGGTAGACATATTTAACATGCTTTGAAGCTGAGTTGTCTCCAAGTCTCTGTGTGGCTTAGATTTGATTTTGTACTGACTTTATTTTGGGGCTAAAAATAAAGATAAGGAATGAATCAGCGGTAGTCTGCAGTGAGGCTTCACCTGCAAATAAGATACAACATGCTACTTCTCCATGGCGAAAACTCAAACTTGCCTTATCATGCCATCTCATTCACCCCATTATTCATGGGTGCTTAATGGGACCTAACCTTCCCATTGTACTTTCACACTGATAGCAAAATTTTACTCCCTCTTCAGGCCATATTGCTCCTTGACCCAGTAGAACTGGTGTAGTTGTACTGTGAAAAGGAAAATCACAGGATTTAAAAGTCTTGCATGGGCTGTACATCTTTCTCTGTGCTGTGGAGTTCTGCTCTGCTGGGGCTCCCAGTGCAAGGAGTTTTGGGGATGGGAAGTAGTAAGGTTAAGGTGGAACTGCTGGCCAGTTCTCTTGTGGGAGCATAAATATCCATGCAGGCCATTGCTAGCAGTTACAGCGTAACTGCTGCTGCTCTGTGGCAATGGGGTGGATTTCTTTCTCTTCTCTCCCACTCTCTTCTCCCAGTCCCAGTGGAAATTCCCCCTGCACACATCCCACATCCATATGCCAAGATGTACGATTTGAGTGAAAGTATATTGTTACATTTGCACACACAAATGTGTCAGCTGGCTTCTTGTGACCTGTATTTATTTCCTGCTGAATATGCTGGTATCTAAATCCTACAAAGTGTCTCACTGTATCAGTCCATTTAGTCCAATGACCTGTCTCTGATAGTAACCAGTACTAGATGCTTTAAAATGAGGGCAGAATCCTGTAGAGAAATACTTGTCCCATAAAGGATCTTTCTAACCTGTGTCCCTTAGTGGTTGGCATTTGTCCTGGTTCTGGTTCATGAGGGTTGGTATGTATCCCTTAGGACTTGTTTTTTGTTTAATGCTGTCTAATATAAATATTTTCTCAAAGTAGCCATGGACTGCATGTGATAGGAATCTAAACAGGATATAAGCAACAAGCCACATTGTGATGTGTGTGGAATCCTGGTATATGACCTTTTCCTTTCTTTTCACACATCCAGAACTCACTGCAGGCTTTCATAATTTCCTATCTCAATTGCTGCTCCCTTTTTCTCTCTGGCTAATCTGAAATCTGGGCCACTCTATCCAGTCTATAGAAAAATGCATCATCTCTGCTCTTCATTCTGATCCCATCATCTTCTCTTTGAATCCCTCCACTGGAAACTCTTCTCTCACAGTATCAAGTTGAAATTTCTTGTTGTTTTTGACTTTCAATGCCTTACACAACTTTTCCCATCCCTGTTTATCCAGTCTTGTTCTCTTTATTGCATGCACTTCCGCTCATGTATTTGCTCCTACAAACACTTTCAAGTTTTCATCCATGCTGTCCTTGAACTGCTCTGTAAGGTTCCTCTACTCCAGTGGTTCTCAAAGGTTTGTACTGGTGACCCCTTTTACACAGCAAGCCTCTGAGTGTGACCCCCTTTATAAATTAAAAACACTGTTTTTATATTTAACGTTATTATAAATGCTGAAGGCGAAGCGGGGTTTGGGGGTGGAGTCTGACCACTCAGGAGCCCCCATGCAATAACCTTGCAACCCCCCTGAGGGCTCATGACCCCCAGTTTGAGAACCCCTGCTCTACTCTCTCTTCTCCTTCAAATCCCTCTCAAGACTTGCTTCTCTCATGTTGCCCATAAGAAACCAACCAGTACTTAATAGTGAGGCTTACAAATATAGAAAATGTTTACATATGTATGAAGCCTCTCTCCCACATTTCATGTTTCTGCTGTTGGATTGTAAGACTTTTGGGATTGGGACCATATTTACATCTGTCTGTAAAGCTCCTAGTCCGGTGTGGCCCTAATCCTGATACAGGACTTGGACGTTACCATGAAAGAAATATTTAATAACAATGATGTGTCACAAGAAATTCTCAGCATGAGGGCCAGATTAAGGCAGGCCATGGGCCTATGCACACCGCAGCATGGGACATGGCTCTGCCCCTATACCATGGCCATGGTAGCAGCAGGGCCTTCTGTTCTCAGAGAGGCAGGGGCAGCAGACCTCTTCTCTTCCCCTGGAGTGCACCAGCAGCCGACAGGATGGTCTTCCCCAGCTTCCTCCAAGAGAAGCAAGGGTGGCAGCAGGAGGGCCCCCAGTTCTTTCCCCAGCACCTATGGTATTTATTTTAGTGGGTGGGCTAAGCCCATTGCATTATTCTCCTTCTGCTACACAGACCCATGTTGGGATGATGTCAAGTTTGGTGGGGGGATGTTTGCTGAGATTGGGAGTTAACACCCCATTGAGATATTGGGGCAGTTCATATCTGTTAAAGCTACTCCTTTATGCTCTCTGCAAGCTCAGGCAGATGTCATTGCGTTGGATCACGTTTTCATGCTTTTCTTCACAAGTGTTGAGGGCTAGAAACATACTGTTATTTTATTATAGATGGAACTGGTAGCTGCTGCTATAATTGAGGTTTCCTGGCTCTTTTCAGTTGCTTATAACTTTGCCAAATTTTAACTGTGTAGGCTGAAATTATCCATGCTGGGGTGTCTACTTCACAATGAATCTTTTGAAAGTTTCAGCAAAAATGGTTCAGCTGTTTAAGGGAAAACGTCCTTTTGCCTTTAAAAATTCTTAAAACCATTTTGTTGAAAAGCTGTAGTGCCTGTTTGGAGCCAGGTCTTGAAATTTGGCCAGGGGAGTTGTGTTAGTGTCAGGGATGTGGCTTTTGCTTTTCCCATGGAAGTCTGCCCAAATTTGGCCAAATTATAAGACGAAAAAAATCTGCTAGCACATGCTCCATAAAAAATGTGTTAGTGTGTGGCAGCCAAATTCTCCAGAGACCCTGTCTGCACTGAGCATACTCCAGCCTGGGATTGCAGAGGCTGAGCTGGACTTTCCCTGCAGTTGCTGCTTCTGGCTGCTGTGGCACCAGGCACTGGAATTGAGTCTTCCTGCTCTCTTGTGCTCTCAATATTCCCTCTGCTGGTGATCAGGCAATGTGAAGCAGGAGCAGCAGCTTGACTGAAATGTAGATGGGACAAGAGCTGGAAGGAAGAAGATACTGGGACTGGCTGGGCAAGGAGACTAGAGAGAGAAGCTTGGCAAAGAAGACTGGCACTGGGAGCCATAGATTTTACAGGGGTCATGGGGAGAAAGATTGGGATTTGGACATGGAAAGAAGGAGACTAGGACTGGAACTGGGATTAGAAGCTGGGTTTGGGGAAGAAACTTGTATGAGGAGATGCGACTGACACAGGGACAGGTCGGAAGGGACACAAGTAGGAGGAGTCTGGCTTGAGGGGATCAGGAAGTGAAGGGTCTGTACCTGGAAGAGCACGCTTCTCCCCCTCTCACCTCCCCCTGAACCTGGAATTGAACCCAAGGTTGCTGAGTCTTGACGTTCCTCTGCTGTCAGCAAATACTTGTGAAACACACTGCAAAAGCATATGTCACATCTTCTTGATGAGCCCTGAAAGATCAAGATGCTTTCACATGATGGAATTTCTGGGTTTTAGGTTTGTTTATTTATTTTTTTAATACCGAGGAAATTATGCATACAAAACTACATTAAAAAATTAAGGTTGCAAAGTCAAGCACTTGATTGCCTGTGGAATCTTAATTCAGCTCCCTTGTGCATATATCTTATAGTAGAGTCTTTAATTACATGATTACATACTAAATTTTGCCCAGGACCCCTGCCTTATTCAGGGCACAGGATAGACCTGCTCTGGGGATAAATTAGGGTCGTGTAGTGAAAGAGACTTGTCTGTAAGACCCCACCTTCATTTGTTGCAGAAGTTGGAAAGTTTGTACTATTTGAAATACTTGGGATGGGTGGATGTAGTCCCACCCAAAACTAAAGGCCATCCCCCTGAGTTCAGGGAGAGGAACCACTCGACCCATGCATCTATTGAATATGGGGGACAACAAATGAAAAAAAAAGGGGGGGGGATGAGGTCAGAATATAAATATTGGTAGCTTAGATTATTTAGCTCCATATTACGTGAAACTTTTTAATGTCCTAGCAATTCCAAATTTGACTATTTTTGAAAATGACTTGGTTCATTGTCCTCTTCTTTTTATAACAGAGGAAAAACTAGGTCAATAGACTACTGAACAAATTATCAGAAATAATCCCTGAAGCTTCAAGTTAGTTGGGGTATAGTAAAATTGCATTGTGAGGACAAATTAAAAGTTCCTTATCAGTCATGATATTTGGATGACAGTAAAACTTTCTGGGGTATTCTACCATCTCCAGACAAATAGCAAATTAATGTAGGTTAGCTGGGTTCAGTTATGTACATGTAATGTTTGTTTTCTCAGCCCTGTAGCTTTTATGTCAAGAAGATCACCTGTTCAGCCTCACTGATATTTTCAGTCCTTCTTCCTTTAGACGTCAGAACAAGAAACTAAAGGTCTTCCAAGCAAAAAAGGAATTGTGCAATCTATAGTAGGTCAAGGCTATCACCGTAAAATAGTCCTTGCATCACAATCAATACAGAATGTTGTTTATAAGTAAGTACACAATTTTTTTATACTCTGTTACTTTCTACTCATCTCTGTAAAGGGTGTGTGGCTGTTTACCAGAAAAAAATATTCTAAACTTTCCTGTCTTTAAATGTGAGTAACTTTATTCATGTGACTATTCCCATTGATTTATATGGGACTCTACATATGGTTAAAGTTACTCATGTGTTGAAATGTTTACAGGCTTGGGGTCTTAGTAGGTGTCTAAGCCTTCTGTTGCCCATCCAACACTCATTATCTGTTTAATGAAACTCAAGTTTTAGTTGTCCACTTCCTAATTTAATCTCTCTAGAATTCATATTTTCCACCTAGTTGCATTTTAAATTGTTTATAGAAAGGGAAATTATCATCACAAGAACTCTATGCTAGAAAGTAGCCTAGAGTAGGGATCTAATAGATAAGATGTACAAAGTTTTATGACTTGTTAGCTAAATTATCTCATCTTGAAAAAGCCATAACACTTAAAGTGAGATTATATGTGAATTGCCTGTACTTCTCAAGTGGTAGAATTTATTGGTTTCATCTTCAGGCTTCACAACATAATGTGTGAACGTAGTCTGTTATTTCTGCACATCTTGTTTTCTTGTATGTGCACTGATGCTGTGTTTTAGTTCTTTACAAGCTGAAGTGTACAAACAAAAAGGAAAAAGTGTCCCAGGATTTTGCATCCAAAGGATCTGATTTTACCAGCACTCTATTTAGGGAGTTCCAGTTGGAATATATGGGACTTCCATGGATGGAGCTCTAAATTAGGATATAAGCATTTTGTTGAGTGCATAAAGTGAATATTTAAATATTCAACTTATTAAGGCATGACATTAATCTTCCACTCGTCCATAGGATAAAGTTGTTCTGTGTCTTCCTGATTTCACTTTTTCCAAAGCGTTATATTTTTTTTAATGAAGTAGCAATAATATTAGTATATTTACTAATTAACTTCCATCTTTCAAGTGATGGGCAGTCCTCAGCTATCCCTGTTGCCAGTATGGAGTTTGCTGCGATTTGTCTAAGAAATGCCTTGCTGTTGCTGCCGGAAGATCAGCAGGAGCCAAAGCAGGAAAATGGATCTAAAACTAATAACCAGTTGGGGGGAAATGCAGAGAACAATGAAAGCAGTGAAGCATGCAGGTAAATACAATAGTAGATGTTTCAGTTATTTAAAAAACTTCTTTTTCATCCACAGCATCAGGGAGAGATTTCTGTGCCTATTGTCTGTCCTGTAGTTTGACAGGCAGAAAAATAGAAAACGGAAAAGGTGATCTCAAACGCACATGCAAAGTCTCCATGCAAAGAAAACTGCTACTGGTGTAACAGAATTTAAGTACTGCTAAGCAAACCTGAGGAAAAAATAGTGATTGGACTTCCACCATCAAACACTTGTTTTCTTTCAAAACAAAACAAAAACTACCCTTCAACAATTACCGTATATACTCGTTTATAAGCCAACCCCCCCAAGATGGAGAAGTAAAAATGGAAAATGTTTATGACCCATTCATAAGCCGACCCTATAATTCATGGGTCAGCAAACTTTGGCTCCCGGGCCATCAGGATAAGCCGCTGGTGGGCCGAGATGGTTTGTTTACCTCGAGCGTCCGCAGGCACGGAGGTAAACCTAAGTAAACAAAGTGTCCCAGCACGCCAGCTGCTTACCCTGACGAGCCAGGACAGCAACTGGTGGGGAAATATTTTTTTGGGGGGGGGAAAGCTGGGAGGTCACGGGAGTAACTCCTATGATCACCCCCCACATGACCCCACACTCTCCCCATCCCATCCCTTCCCACCTTATCTGGGGAGGGCCAGGGGAGGATGTCTCTGGCCTGGTTGGAGCTGCTCCGGCGGGCCAGACCGGGCAGTGCAGCCGCAGCATGTTCCAGCTGGCTGGGCCGGGCAACAGTCACAGCGTGCTCCAGTGCCCTGGCGGCGCGGCCACAGCCACAGCCTGCTCTGGGGGGTGGGGCCGAGCGGCACGGCTGCAGCCTGCCAGCCCTGGAGCTGCAGCTGCTTCGGAGGCTGGGGGGAGAGCAGCGTGGGCAGAAGCGGAGAGACTCTGGCCCTGCCTTTTCCCTTCTGGCTCTGCTGGCTGTGCTGCCTCTCCTTGCTCCTGCTGTTGGGGGGAGGGGCTGTGTCCCACTTCTCCCTCTCTGTACCCGTTCATAAGCCGATCCCCTTCTGTGGTGCTTCCCTTTTTTACTAAAAACATTCGGCTTATGAACGAGTATATACGGTAAATTGATTTTTATGAATGTTTTCACTGCCTTTACTTATGTTCTACAAATGCTAAATGTGTTGACGGTGGTTTTTGTTTTCCCAGTCACCTCGGGCATGCACCTGTAATTCTCAGGACTGGTCTATGCTGAACACTCACATTGGAATAGCTATGTCTCTCGGGGGTGTGAAAATTCCACACTGGTGACAGATGTAGCTATTGTGACCTAACCCCCAGTGTAGAGAGCACTAGGTCAATGGGAGAATTTGTCAACTTAGCTACCACCTCTCAGGGAGATGGACTAACTACAGACTAACAGTGCAGCTGTGCCACTGTAGTGCTTCAGTGTAGACACTCACTAGAGCAACTAACTACAAAACCCCTCTTGTCACTGCAGAGAATCTCCACTGACACACTACAGCGGCACAGCTGCAGCAGGGGCAGCTATGCTGCTGGAGCATTTTAAGTGTATACAAGCCCTTAGTGTCTTATGCTTCAGTTCTAAACATTTGCCCTGGCCTCAGATTTGGTACATAGATATAGCACTCTTGGGTGTTGTATGCGATATTATGCTTATTTCTGAGGTGGGGGATGGAGGTTGGATTTAGGAAGTGTGAAGGAAAGAAGCATACAGTTGGCAATTAAAAATATAAACTACAAAAAATGACACATCTACAAAAGGAATCTTAAGAAAAAACTCCATTGGTTTATAAAGTTTCTAAAAACATAACAAAGCCAGTGAATGTCGGATCCAACATGGAGACTTTGGTTTCATCCTGATTTCTCTTTACACGCGTCTCTAAACTCCCATATAAAACCGGGGGTGTTGGAGAAGAATATTAACAAAATTATGTAGAGAACTTTTCTTGGTTCATGCCTGCACTATGCCTGGTGTAATGCCGGTGAGTCCCTCACTTTCATGGACACAGTCCTCGGAGAAAATGGTTAGAACACCAGCTTTGGGGGGGAAAAACAGGTAATGCTGGAGGTCTCAGTTCATTTAAGGAAAATAATAGAAAGTTGTATTTTTGTTATACCCAAGTTCCAATATATAGTACTGAAAGTGCAGAAAAGCCATTTATCCCTTTAACAGTTAAGGAATTCAGTCTATGTGAGGTATTTAAAGGAAATTTCTTTTCGTTTTATTTTTTTCTTGCAGTTGGGAGTATTTTTTCCACCATCTTTCCTTAGAAATCCTTCATGACCACAGTCCAAAACTTGTGATTTTTCTTAGTGAATCTTTCCTAGTGTGTCCCTTTTCCTTAACAGGAGCGAGGAAGAGAAAATCTGCATTGTAGACGAGGATTTCTTACTGTCCTATGATTTCAAAAGCATATGCTTCTATAACTAACATTGTCCCTATACCTCCCAAGGAGCATTGTTGACTCCCAAAAGTCCAGTAACTAAGTATTCTCTTCCTAAATTCATGCTGCCAAGTTCTGAAAGGATTTTCATCCATTCCTCTCAGCTGGGAACCTTGTCTGTTTGGAGGTAGGGGGTAGGGACAATAGAAGAACCGAGATGGTGACATTCTCCTGAAAATATTGTACAGCCTGGACCTTGTAACAGACATTCCCCTGGTGCAAAGGGGGTGGTTTTTGTGTGTGTGTTTTCTACAACTTTAGGTACAGGGTTCCTTTAATTCTATACTTCTCTTGATGTTTGGTTTGAAGTTTGCACTGGAATAACCTCATTCGTCTGTACATGTATGAGGTAGTGCTTGTGGTAAGCAGAGATGAAGCAGTACTAGACTTGGGTGAAAATTTTCTCACTGTTTGTGAAGTGAGCAAAAATAAAAAAAAATCCAAACCAAAATCTTGGTCTGTCGTATCTAAATTTTGTTGCTTTTTCTGCCAAAATGCAAGTGTAGTCTTTCCCCACCTCAGAAGGAAGCTGTTTTTCAACTTACTGTAAACTGCATTTCCATGTTTGCCAGTGCAGAAAGCAGTGTTTGCTGCCAAAGATGGAAGGAAAGCTTTCAACTTTCAAAATTTTTGTTCAAGAAAAAGAAATGGTGAAAATACAAGTTTTTAGAGGGAAGTACGTCTTGAATTGTCCAAATATTTGTGTATATTTCAAGTTTCACATTAGAATTTTACTAACTGAAAAATAAGTGGATTCTTGGTGTGGTTTGTGGTATTTTTTTAAAATATATTAATATTATAAAGAATTCCTCTAATTTGACCATACATTGCTAAAAAATTCAAATTGTACTCGGCCTCTTCCTGTCCTTCCCCTAAGTTTAAAAGGAAGGAAGCTATCTCTAATACAAACCCAATGCAATCTGCATCTACCAGTTTTAGTTGTTTCTACTATAGAATTCTAAAAATAGCTTAAAACTGTGTAAGGTTAGTGTTGGTGTTTTTTCTTTTGCTGGTAAAAGGTTGTCACTGCCTCCCCTGCCCCCTCCCCCCAAAATTGGAATTGTTAATGATAGTGTACATGTATGAGGTAGTGTTAATGATAGTGAGGGCTGGCAATGCTTGAAGTATTGCCAGCCCTCACTTTTGTTTGCCCAACCTCTTCCATTTCAACATATAGGATTCTTGCTGTCGTTTAAAAAAAAAAAAAAGGGGGGGGGGGAGGAGGGAGATTAGTGTCTGTGATTGTTATTGCATTTACATTCTTTTTTTGTTAAAGGCTTGAAGGTCACTGCTCGCAATTAACAGGCTGTCTTCATTTCAGCAGTAAAAGTCATGAAGGAGATAAATTCATTCCAGCTCCACCTTCTTCACCTCTGAGAAAACAGGAATTAGAAAATTTAAGGTAAGTACTCTATTGCTTGGGAACTTGAAACCAACAAAAACAAGCAGAATGTCAGACTGTAGTTGAAAAGTGTTTTTAAAAAAAGAAAAAAGTCACATTGCACTCAAAAACTACATCACAGCTACTAGGCATGGAATGAACTATCAGCAGATTACAAGGAAATTAGATAAATATTAATCTAAGAGGAAGGTTTTACTTTCCTTCCTTAAGGCTACATTTTTAATTGAGAGTAAAACTCAATAAAGATCAGGGTACAGGTAAAAAAAAAACCTGTAGCTTTGAGGTTTGTACACAAGTCTAATGTTCCTTTTACTACACTTACAAAAAAAAGAAAAAAGCAAGCTCACCGTACAAACTTAAGAATCTGTGATTCCTGCTGCCATTAATGGAAATGATTGAGATTCTATTACGTTGCCTTTTCCTTCTAGAGCACTGGTAAGGCTAGCTTTAATGCCAGCCTGTAATTTCCCATTTTTTTCAGACAGATCGAAAATCAAAGTAATGTTACTGCATATCCCACTTCCACATCAGGACTCTCATAACAAAGGTGACAAGGTAGTGAACTGAGGTTTTGAACCACACGTGATAGCCACCATATCTGTTTTAAGAAACTAGCATATTCCACTGAAGGATGTTAAGACAACTAAAAGCTATTAAAATAATCTTATTGCATATAGTAGTTTTTCGTATATCAGGACTATAATCAAAACAAGTTTTCTAAAGAGTTATCTAGACTAGGATTTAAAGATGTGATTTGAACATGTGTTAGCTAAAACGGGCTAATACAAGGGATGCCTTTCAACATTGCTAAAGTGGTTGATTTTAAAGCTTACACCCTAGCATGTCTTCATGTTCCAGGGCTACAAGTAACTGACTAGTTTTCCATTAGCAATTCTTCAGACATATGGCGCTTGGACATCAAGATGATAGGTGCTTATATGTTGAATGTTAAGCAAATAGTAAGTAATGGCAGCTGCTGGTGTCCGCTGGTGATTTTCTTTTTACATGGGTGAGTACAGAATGTGGCGAACTGGCAGATCAAACTAAGCATGATTGTTTGTCCCATGTCATGGATTCTATAATTTTATTTTATTTTATTTTTTTTAAATCATGACTTCACATTTTGAGATGTATATGAGAGAGTAAGTAAGTATGCATGTTAAAGCTTTATTAGTCTAATCATATTTAGCCTTTGACTGTACATAATATGAAACTCAGTTTGAAAAAATGATCTTTGTCCCATGTTATTTTTGACCTTTAAAAAGTACAGTTTTTCACCTCAAATTCCTCAATCGCTTCACTTTAGTTCTGCACAAGTGACTGAAATCTCAGGGTGTACCATTTGGGGGAAGAAACATACACCTATGACCTTATTCTAAGTGCAAAAAAAAAATCTGAAGTGCACACACTTGCTATGTGTGGCAAAACCAAGCCATTGCTGGAAACCCCAGGTCAACTAATTCCATGTTCTAGTGTATTAAAACATCAGGCTGGAAGGTTCCAGCAAAAAAGCCACCTCAGCACACTGGGACCATTACATCTCCATTCCTTGGTCATCCCTGCCCATTACCTGAGAACTGGATTGGAGAAGTACCTACCAGTGAAATCTGGCTGCTTTAAAAACTAAAATGCATGTGACCTTAAAATCTAATGCTTTGTTGAACTGAATTCCTCAAGTGTATGTAGTCCTGTAGTAATTTTGCTTTCTGTCTATATACTGCTGCTTGTCCTCTAAGTGATACCATTTGGTAAAGTGGAATGTGAAAATCATCAGGTGGTGGTGGTGTGTTTTGGGTTTGTGTGTGGGATTTCTTTTTTTTTTTTTTTTTTTTTTTTAATAGAAACTGGAAGCCCAGAATATGAGCTTAGCAACATCAGATTTTACACTTAATAGTTTTGCTTGTATTTCTTGTGCTCCCTTTTAATACAGAAGCCCTGACCTCTGGTCCATGCACAAGCAAACAGTGGTTTATACTTTCAGTCCAGTAAAGATGTGCAAAGAAACGGTTTGACATTTCAGCCTTCCAAAACTAGAAATCACCACTCTGGCGTGGAAGTAAATTGGACAAATTAAACAAAATATGAAGTTTTGTCATGGTCAGGCAATTGATTTATAGACCAAGATTGGTCACTGGCTCAAACTGAGCCTTGCATGTTGTAAAATTACAGCTAGGGGTATAGTCCATCGAACTATGGAGGCTATTAAAGACCAGGAGATCAGCAGCAGCATTGCACAGATACAGTGGGTCAGATTAGTGCACTTGCAGTAGAAGCTTCAAGCATTAGACCTTCAGGGTAGAGCAGGGGAAATGTGAAGGTGTGATGGCCAGGCTTCTGTTCCCCCTTCTCCTTTTAAGAAACAAAATTAAGTGGTGGAGGAATAAACAGAAGAGACTCAACTTCTTCATGGCCTTTCCTAACTCAAGTCTGATTGATTAAAATCAAATCTTGTGTATCTCTTTCTTTCTGTTTTTTCTTATCGCTGTGTAAAGCTTCCAGTAAATAAGTTTAGAAACTTTAAATTACACCTGGGGGAATTCTGTGCCACTGTGCAATACAGAATTTGCACAGAATTCCATATTTCCCCTGCAGAATTGGGGCTGCTGGCTGCCACTAGGGGCTGCTGGACTCCTCAGAGCCCAGTGAGCGGAGTGCCCAGCCCAGCAGGAATAGAGACTGCATGCTCTGGCTGCCCAGCTTAATTGTCATTCTCCTGGTGACGGGAGAGGGCCTGTGAGACCCAGCTCTGACAAAGGGTGAGGAAGGACAGGGCAGTACCACATCACGTTCCCTGATGGGACAATAAAGAAACTAGGGGGAGTAAAGGCTCTGGAGGGTGCAGGTGTCTAGACCGGGGGGGGTACCCCGCAGATGGGCTCTGGGGGGAGAAGGGGTGCAGGTGTCTGGGCTCTGGAAAGAAGGGGTGCAGGTGTGTGGGCTTTGGGGGTGCCCATGGCTGGGCTCTGGGGAGAAGGGGGCAGGTATCTGGGTTGGGGGGGTTCCCTGTGACTGGGCTTTCGGGGGAGGGGGTGCCCCATGTCTGGGCTGGGTGGTGTGGTTGCCCCACAGCTGGGTTGGGCAGTGCCCTGCAGCTGGGCTCTGTGGGGAGGAGGTGCAGGTGTCTGGCCTCTGGCGGTACACACAGTTGGGCTCTGGGGGAAGAGGGGTGTGGGTGTCTGCTCTCTGTGGGGGAGGGGGCAGGTGTCTGGGCTCTGGGGGCAACCTCCAGTACCCCCCAACTGGAACTGGGTTGTAAGGGCTTCTTTAACTCTCTATTCCTGGGGAATCTTTTTTGCTGCTGTCTATATTGTTGACATACTCGTTGACAGGTATTTTGAGATAAATTACCAAAATAATTGAAACTAGAGTGATTATAGTGTGATATTTTGACAAATAAAATATTCAGAATTTTAAAATATTGTGCACAGAATTTTAAATTTTTTGGTGCACAATTCCCCCAGGATTATTAAAGCAGTTTCTTGTATAACTGGTGCTTTTGGGGACAATGATGGCAAAAGGAACAAGTGTTATTTCTACTCTGTTCTAAAACAAAGTCTGCACATCATGTAGAGTCAAATTCAACCCCTTACTGGAGTTTGGTGTTCTTAACTAGGAAATGAACAAAAACAAATCTCCGCTCTAGCCTTTTCTGTTCCCAAGGTGGTTCTTCAAGGAGTGTCCCTGTGCGTGCTCCACTTTAGGTGAATCTGTGCCCCTGTGCTTGTAATTAGAGGTTTCTAGTAGCAGTGCCTGGGTGGGTCACACATGCCCTGTCCCTGTCTCACGCCACCTCTGGCGGTTACATAGTGCTGTGCGACCACACCCCCTTCTCCCCCGTGCCTTCTCTATCGCCCTCGGTTTGAGACGGAGCACTTAGCAGTGCCGCTGTACTTTATCTTTCTCTAGTTTTAACTTTAGAGTACTAGTTACTTAATCAATAGTTTAATTACTCTTCCTTTATTTTTTCTTAAAAAAAAACCACACTTAGGAATTTAAGTTTCAGTTATTATGATACCCCTTAGTGTAGTATAGTTACCTTCTTCACAGGAGAAACCCTACTCTGAGGGGCATGCCCGGCTCCCTGGGTTTTAAACATTACCTCACTTGCCGCTCCTCAATCCTGGTGTGTGATGGACACTCACTGTGTCTGCTGCCTCGGTGAGAGACACATACCTCAAAAGTGCTCCCACTGCCACAACTTGAAAGCCTGTGTCAGGAAGGTGAGAGATGTACAGCTAAAACTTCTCATGATGGTGAAGTCTTGGTTCCCTGATCTGATCTGGGATCACGGGCCCCTCCTGGGCAGTGGTCTCCCACGGTGGCATCTGACATAGGTTCCCCTTCACCCTCTCAGGGGAAGGAGCACCCTGCCAAGAAGATGACAAAGAAGCAGGCTCTGACCTCCCCTTCTTGGGAATCAGCCAAAAAATGGAATTCCCTGACTTGGCAGATGCTATTGGTAAGGCTAAGATTATGTCATGGAGGTTGTGGAAGCCACGGAATCCGTGACTTCCAGCGACCTCCCTGACACTGGGGACCCCGCAGCAGCCCAGCCTCTGTGGGTGGTGGGGGATCGTCCCGCAGCTGCCCAGCAACTGACTGGCTCGCAGTGGCAGAGGGATCTTGGAGCTGCTCAGCAGCTGCGGGTGGGGGGGTCCGCCGCAGCTCCCCAGACTCCGCCGCTGGCAGGGGCCTCCCACTGCTCCCCTGCCACTGTGGGCGGTGGGGGACCCCTCCCCCAGTTTCAGCCACACAGGGCGGTGAGGGTACCCTTCTCAACCACTGGGCAATCGGGTCCCTGCAGCTCCCAGTCACTGCGGGGAGAGGAGGGAAGGCAGGGTTCTGGACCCTCCTCCCTCCCCATTCTGTGAGGGATGTTTTTAGTAAAAGTCAGGGACAGGTCACAGCTTCCGTGATTTTTTTGTTTGTTGCCTGTGACCTGTCCCTGACTCTCTTACTAAAAATATCCATGACAAAATCATAGCCTTACCCATTGGTACCAACCGCACCAAGACCTTCCACCTCTGAATTAGCGGGAGCATCCCGTACCGTGGGTACTGTGCGAGCAAAAGATCCTAAATGGGCTGGCTCGGAAAAAGGCATTAAAGGAAGACCTACAATCCCTCCCTCGGTACTGCTGGAGCAGCTCAAACATGCAGCACTGGCCAGCGCTACAGGCTATGGCGCTACCTTCTGCCTCTATAGCGCATAACGTATGACCCCCGGAACCATCAACTGCGGCAAAGGCATCGGTACCACCAACAACACCCTCCTCGGTACC
The DNA here is from genome assembly GCF_002925995.2 of Terrapene triunguis. Classification (NCBI taxonomy): domain Eukaryota; kingdom Metazoa; phylum Chordata; order Testudines; family Emydidae; genus Terrapene; species Terrapene triunguis. The sequence continues at coordinate 2,313,043 of NW_020664435.1, read as the reverse complement.
GATGCTCTCAATATCACAGCAATTTCTCTGCCACAAAGATCTTCTTGTCTCCTCGGCACCGGAATCTCCCCTCCTCAGTACCGACTTCACTCCAGTACACTCGGTACTGAGCCAACTTACCACACCGCCCAGATCAACTCCTCCTTTATCTAGCGATGAAGACAATGAGGGTGAAGGGGAAATATACTCCTCGCCTATCCACGCAGCTACTAGAATCTACTCAAGACAGTAGCTCTCTTCACACATCTAGGCCTACAAGTAAATTAAACAAAAATCGACACTCACACCTGTGCAGAAACGAGTTCATTGGGGCCTACCTCAACTCTCTGAAGGCTACAGCCTCACTGCCCTGACACAGGTTTAGCACTTGAGTAAATCTAATCACCACAACGCAAGCCAGTCCCCAGACATCAGCCAGGACCTGCCTCCAATTGTTAGGGCACATGTCAGCAACGACATTTGTTGTCAAATATGCCAGACTGCACATGTCCTGAGCCAGCCTTGCAGGCATCACATTATATATTCCACACAGACACAGCATTAACAAATGTCTTACAGTGCTAGCCAAAGTAAAAACTCTTTTTACGTTGGTGGACGCAACCAAACAATGTTTGTGCAGGAATTCCCTTTGCACAGAACCTTCCGTCGATGATACTCACAACTGATGCATCTCTGCTAGGTTGGGGGGCACACCTCCACAACCACACAATCCAAGGCCTCTGGTCCCCATTGGAATCCACATTAGACATAAACCTGCTATTCATCTCCCATCATTCTTCTCAAAACCTCACGGGAATAAACGAGACGCAACGCTGCACGCGCTAGATGTCCAAAGAATGCTAACATTTTATATTGAGAGGACAATGACTTTCAGAAAATCACCAAAGTTATTTCTTTGCATCACCGAACAATTTATCTAAACAGAGGCTATTTAAAAGGCTCTCCAACTGCATGGACTTTTATCATCACCAACCGCTACAACCCCCACTGGGGACCTGCACACGTTCTACCAGATCACTCTGTGCCTTGATAGCCTTTCTCAACAATGTGCCCATTATGGACATCTACAAAGTAGCAACCTGGGCATCAGCTCATATGTTCACACAGCACTATGCCATAGAGCAGCACTCCTCATCAGAGACTCTATTCGGACTTAAGGTTTTATCATCTGCCAATACTGCAACTCCGAAGACCCTCCCTTCCACCAAAGGCCATTTCTCTACAGTCACCTAAAGTGGAGCACCCACAGGGACACTCCTCAAAGAAGAGGAGAAGGTTACTCCCCCTGTGCAGTAACTGAGGTTCTTTGAGATGGTTGTCCCTATGCGTGCTCCACTACCCTCTCTCCTCCCCACTACTTTGGAGTTCTTTTCATGCTAAAGACTGCGCTAAAGACTGCGGGAAGGTTGGTCATATAGTGCTATGTAACCCCCAGAGGCAGCACAAGATGGGGACTGCACATGTGCGACCCAACCAGGCACTGCAACTGAAAATCTCTGGTTACTAACGCAGGGGCCCAGATTCACCTAAAGTGGAGCACCCAAAGAGAGAACCATCTCGAAGAACCTCAGTTACTGCACCGGGTGAGTAACCTTCTCTTCCTTAAGACTACTTGGCCCACAGTCTAGGTGCTCTTTCTACAGACCCATTCTGTCTCCCAGATATCCAGATGGGGTAAGAAGTCACTTGGAACCCATGTAATTTTTTCCCAGCAGGATCAACACCTGCTAACATTGTAAGTAGTTTCCAGCAGATGCTGCCAGCCTGTTACAGCTCTTATGACTACAAACCTTGCCATGTTAGTCAAGTTTTAGGGATTTTTTTTTTTAAATGGGGTAATGAATGCAGTACTTGGGTTTCTTTTCTTTGTCCAGGACATGTGTATGAACAGGAATTTATATAAAAACAAAAGGTATCAGCTTTAACTGTATTTTTATTTTCTGTCAAAGCATACAGTAATTTCTTACTTGCGTTATGAGGTATATACTGTCTTCTAGGCTAACCCCCGGCTAACCTGTTGTCATAATATCAAGCTTAACATTTGCTTTGCTCCAGTTATGTGCTGAAAATCTAGCTTTAGTCAATTAAAGAACATTTTTGTTGGAGTGAGTGAGGAGTCATTGCTGATATTTTGATTGTTTTTAAACAGTAGAGGAGTATAATACTTGAGATGGAAGATATTGGGTTAAAATTGTATGGCTTTTTTCTATTGTGTAAAATATGACTACTATATGTCAAAATTATTACATGCTGTCATGTTGTAAGAAAATAAGTGTATGTAATCCTTTCTTTCACAATCCGCCATTGTTATCTATTGATGTAACCTGACAGCATGTCAGGAAAAACTTGTCAGTACAAGAATTTTTACTGCTGCTGGTAAGGAACATCATATCAAAAAAGTAAAAGAGAAGAAAAACATTGATTTAGTTCTTGTCATATTTGCTTTGACTGATAGTTAAAACCATGGGACTTGGTATCTTTAGGGCCTGAGTCTACATAAACTATTTCTGGGCTTTTGCATGTGTCTGTGTAAAACTCAATTCTGTACAGAATCAAATGTTAACTAACTGCCTTCATTTTTGCTGGAAGAGGAGCTGTTAAAAGAAAAACTAAAAAGATTAAAACTCTTATCTTGTTGGTCAGTTAAAATTAATAGAAAATTCCAAAAGCCAGCAAAGATTCTCTAAGGGAAAAAAAGTTGAATATTCTTTAGATTTACCATGATGTTAGCTAGTTGGACTAGAAAACTTCATCTTTCCTAATACTTGAATGTGCTTTTAAATAGCTTTGAATGTGTTTTGTACATAACTGCTTATATCATCATAGTTTTAAAACAAACAAAAAAATCTTGTGTCATTTTAGAGGAGTTTGTGGGGCTAGTTAGAATTAATACGTAATTTGCCATACATACTGAACTTGGTAGGTGTCTTAATCTTTTACATTCCAGTTATTTGGCAATTGCACAAAGTAACTAAGCAGAGATTTTTTTTGTTGGTTTGTTTTTTACTTACGCACACACACGTAGGGAAGAAGAAACTTTGTTTCAAATTCTGGATTTTCTATTAGTTCTTCTGTTGTAATAGTTACTTCAGCCTCCTAGCTTCTGCATACTTAGCATACTTTGAATAGGAAGTCAATCCCTTTACCTTTCTGCTGCCCAGTAGAATTCCATACAATGTTTTAATATGTTACAACAACCCAATTCTGTTAGGCTCCACTGAACCTGATGTATTCTCTCTGGGCCGCAGCTTACATGTGAAAGTTCTGTAAAAACCATTATAGGGATCAAGAGAATTGTTGGTGCCTCTTTTGATGGACAAACGTACTTTATTTACCAGTCTTCCTCTTTTTAGGCCTAGTGCAGCTAAAAATCTCTTATTTTACTAATCTTTTATATTGATAGATCATTAAATCATGGTCTCAAATAATAGTGAATTTTCTGCTTTAGGAAACCCCTTCAGAAGTTTTATTGCTCCTCTGATGTCTGGCTGTGGACATGTGTGATGCTAAAAGTGCTACAGATTGGGAGGGAAAACAATGTAGCTACAGGAGCATGAATAAAGGGAAGAAACTATGACAAGTGGGAACTCGGCTACTGGACAAAGCACTATAAGATATACTGTAGAGAATAATCCTGTGTTGTCTTTCATCTCTCTAATTCTGACTTGTAGTGTTACAATACTATATCTACTGTCTCTATCTACTGTGGTATTGTAGAAAGTTTCAGGTCCTGTGTCATAGAGTTCATAGATTAATAGAGTTTAAGGCCAGAAGAGACCATTTTTATCGTATAGTCTGATCTCCTGCATAACACAACTCATAGAAAAACATCAGACCTTAATTTTAAAATCTCCAGTGGTGGATAATCTACCACAAGCCTAGGTAAATTGTGTCAGTGGTTAATTACCATCACTGTTTAAAAATTTGCATCTAATTTCTAGCCTGAATTTGTCTATTTTCAGCTTCCAGCCATTGAATCTTGTTATATTTTGTCTGCTAGATTGAAGAGCCCTCTTATCAAATTTCTGTTCCCTATGTAGACTGTGATCAAGTCACCCTTTAACTTTCTCTTTTGTTAAGCTAAATAGTTTGAGCTGAAGTATCTGGCACTGGCCACTGTTGGAAGACAGGATTTTGGTCTAGATGGACCATTGGGCTGACCCACTATGGCCATTTTTATGTTTTTATGAGCTCTTTAAGTCTAAGGCTTATTCTCCAATCCTTAAATCTTTCTCGTGGCTCTTCTCTGTCCCTCTCCAGTTTATCTATGTCCTTCTTGAAGTGTGACCACCAGAACTGGACACAATATTGTTGTAGCAGTTGCACCAGGGCTAAATACAGAGGTATTATAATCTCTCTACTTCTGTTCAGTACTCCCCTGTTCATATGACCAAGAGTTGCATTAGCCCTTCTGGCCACTTCATTGCACTAGGAGCTCGAGTTCAACTGATTTATCCACTGTGACCCTCAAGTCTCTGTTAGGCTTAGTCTACGCTAGAAAATTCAGTTGATTTAACTGCATTGGTCAAGAGTGTGAAAAATCCACATCCCCGAGTGGTGGTGTTAAATCGACCGAAGTCCCTGTGTAGACAAAGCCTAACAGAGACTTGTTCCATCAACCTAGCTACCATCTGTTGAGGAGGTAAATTACCTACAGTAACGAGAGTACCACACCTATCAGCGTAGGTAGTGTCTACACTGAAGAGACACAGTAGTGCAGCTGTACCACTGTAGCATTTAAATGTGGAAAACCTTAGAATCACTGCTTTCCAGAATAGAGTCCCCCATCCTGCAAGCAGGGCCTGCATACTGTGTTCCTAGATGTGACCTTGCATTTGGCCATATTGAAATGTGACTAGAGTAAAGATAGGCAATGTTGTGTTTAATTTGGTATTCTATATTTATTTCAGCTTGCAGATTTTCTCCATATTATTCCGGAAATTCCATTGTTTGATATATCTTTAAAGAGTTGCACTTTATGTCATTGTAGTTCTCCCCTTCAATCAGTTTTGAATGACTGGATTTATCCTGGTTAGCCTTTTTACATGGATTACGCTAATTTCAGTATCTGGTTTAGGTTCAATAAACTGAGTCTATGCGGGCTGACATATCTTATTGTCAAGTCCTGCACAACAGGTTGTTTGACATAATCTGGCAGTTTAAAAAAAAATCTTTTTCCAAACGAAACTTTAGCGAACAGAGAAGCAGACTAATGCTGGGACTCTCCAGTGCTTAAAGGCAGCCTGTGGAGTTTTCTCAGAATCCTCATGGGGGGGAGGAGAAACTAGTTTGTCTTTTCCCTTGTGATGCAATTCTTCCACTCGGATTAACTGTCAGATCTCTTGACTGTTTGGTTTAACAGGTTTGACAATGAATCAGAGTGTGAGAGGAACAATACTGCAAGCAAGAAAATTTGATGTAAACATCTTGCTCTTCTGTAGTTGTCTGTTGCTGTGCGGTGTCTCTTTCCTAAAATACTAATTAATATGAGGGTTTCCAGACCAATAGCATTTTCACTGGAGGGTAACTTGTGATGGCAAATAAGTGTCTCTTTTAATAAAAAAAAGAAAAAGAAAAATTGAACATATAGAAAGATGTGGAGGGGAGAGAGCAAATTTTGGCTTGGGACAGATGTAACAGCTCTGTGTCGGTACAGGCTTGGCCTTTTTATACAGATTAGTCTTATCAGCTAAATACCTTTACCATTCTCCTTGTTAAAAGTAGTGCTCCCTTGAGATAGAAGAAAACATGCTAGTTAGAATTCAGTACGAGAGAAAGTCCTATTTCTTTTATTTATTGGCAACCTTTCAAGAATATTTTAGGGAACTGAGGTGGAAGCCTTCCTCCCTTTCTTGAAAGCTTTTGTGCGGCTTCAGATTATCGTTCTCATATGTCACATGAAAAGAGGAATAGAGAGTGGGGAAAACAGTGGAGAAATTTCTTATAGTGCTTGTGTATAATTAAAGAGCAGGCCTCCTGGGAAACAGGAATAAAGACATAACTTACTGCTGGACCAAAAGTAGGTTTGACAGTTGCCAGAAAGTTGATGCTGTAATAGCCCACCTCCTGGCAGGAGAATCAAATGCACTCTTCTGTCAACTCCCAACATGAGACCTGTCTGAGGATCCATTCTTCCTCCCTGCAGAAGCATAGAATCTGTTCTTGCAGCAAGGAGTTCCAAGGCAAGGAAGGTGAAGGCTCATGCCCTGAAGACAAAGCAAGCCTAAATTGAACTATGTCTCATGAAGTGGAAAATATTCCAAAGTGCTGTGTTTAAGGGGTGGAGAAGGGAAAAAAATGACAAGCTATAAAAGCTTGACCTAATGCTGACATCCTGATGTGGGACTATTGTTTGAAGATGTGGAATGTGTGGTTCAGATTTTGTTACAAGAATTTCAGGAAATCTTGTGCTTTAGAAATGCATGAAACTGCACAAGTAACATCTAAAAACTGTGTAGTTAAATATCTCTGGCACTTTTATCTCATAGAATCTTCTGATACAGCACTACAATTATGTGTTGAAATCAGTGTTTTCAGTTTTAAAATAGTGGAATCAGTGTAGAAAACTTCAGACTGTTACTTTAATACTTTAAAGTTTTATGGTCACATTCATACAGTACAAATACTAGAAAGTATCAATATGATCGACCCGAGTGGTTGTTAACAATTTTCTAATAAAAGGCTTATTACAATAAATCTGTGATGCAAGGAGATTACACATCAAGTTACATGATGCAGAAATCTGCAAACTTGCAGTATCACTTTATTGCTTCATAAAATGGGAACATATCAACTGAAGTTCAGGGCTAAAAGAATCCAGAACACAAGTAATAAAATCAAAGTATAATTTGTATGGATTTTCTGAATATTATAAAGTGTTGATAAAGTGAGAATTTGGAACTTTATTTTACTGGACAAATTTTATTCCATCCAGTGAGTACTTATAGACAAAATATTTGAGCCTAAATGTGCAGAGCATTTTAACATGTTTCCTGTTGCAGATTGCTGGACTATAGTACAGTTGCTTTGGAGAAAACAGTATAACTTAGCTTTTAAAAGTTCAGATTTTCTGGAGATTAAAATAGGACTTTTCATAGACCACTAAATGTTCATGTACTGTTGCTATATAGGAATCCTGAATTTATACATGGTTATTCCAGCCATTCAGCCTCTTCACAGATTTGAAGTTTGGCATCCAAATCACTGTTGACAGCCAACAGGCCCTCTTGGACTGCTTAAAACTATGAAAACCAACCCCTTGCACGATGTTACAGATTACGTTTGTTGAAATGTATGCCATATAGAAGTCAGGTCTGAAACGGTGTGATCTGAAAAAAGGATTAGGGCCTTCTTATATGTATATCAAATAATCGGCTATCCCAACAGCTTAGCTGTTCTTTGTGCCAAAATCCTCTTAAAAGGACCCAGCATATCTTTATGAGAATTTTCTATATGTATTTATTAATACAAGAATTGGACAATTACATTTGGATTTGAAACTACATCATTTTCCTTTTCTTTTCCTCCTCCAGGTGCTCAATACTTGCCTGCAGTGCTTATGTTGCTCTGGCTTTGGGTGATAACCTTATGGCTTTGAATCATGCAGATAAACTTCTTCAGCAGCCAAAGCTGTCAGGATCTCTTAAGTAAGTCTGGATTGACCATTCTTTTGCCCCTGGTATCTGGAAGAATCTGAGTTCAAGTGCCAACATTTTTAACTTGTTGCCAGTTCTGCCTTTAAGTCTAAGGACGCAAATATTAGATCTGACCCTGTTCCCCTTGAAGTCTGTGGCAAAATACTCACTGACAAGCAGGAATGGGGCCTAACTTTTTGTATATGAAATCTGTATTATTGGAATGATCAGATTCTGAAACTACTTTTGGTGCTTCTTGTTAATCCTGAAGAGGCAGTTTGGTCCAGTGACTAGAGCACCAAACTGGATGTTTTAGGCCTGGGTTCTATTCCTGGCTCTGCCATTGACTGACTTTGTGAGACATAGCTTCTGTGCTTCAGTGTCTCCATCTGCAAAATGAGGATAACAATGCTTACTATTTCTGTAAAGTTTATTGAGCCCTACAGGTAAAAAGTGCTAAGGAAGTGCTAGTTACTTATTTGTATATGTATTTAATGTTAGAGTGCCGTGAATGAGCAATAACTGCTCTCCACAAAGACTGCTACTTTCTGGGTATTCAGTGTGCAAATTAGCTTCAAAGGGGCTTTTAACTTCCAAAAGATAAGCAAGATACTTTGAAAGAAATCCAACTACATTTACAGAATAGATTAGACTTGTGTAATATTCCTGTTGGACTTGGTCATGTTATTGTCATACAATTCTGATGGCTTTTTGTTTTAAAAAAAACAAACAAATGATCTTGAACCCTATCCTTCACTCCCTAGCTATCAGTGGTATTTCATGGTGGGTTTCACAAATCTGTTGCCATACGTACATATGACGGAATGAGTTAATCCAGTCATGCTTATAGTACTTTGCTGGCAATATACACGCTAAACCCACCCATGTCAAGAAATTAACTGATCTTAATTTTGTTTTTGTTACATGCCTAATGTTACTTCATTGTAGCTTTTGTACAATCCTTTTATGACCCAAATATTATTAAATTTGGAAGTCCGCTACAAACTGCTTTGTAATGGGTATGCTACTATTTGTGCCCCAAATGGAGAAATAACAGATCAGAGTAATGTTTGGGAGCAAAAGACAGCCGTTTACATTCCTTGCCTTGCAAAATTAGCTTTTTCTCTGTGGTAATTATGCTTGTTTTCTTCATGTTACTGAATGGGGTAAATTACATGGACGGAGCTGGCAGTCTTTTTAGATTATGTGCTTCAGATTAAAATGCTTCAGTTCATTGATAGTTTATATTATAATTGCTCTGCCTTTTAATACAAACTGTCAAATTCCTTGTGCGTGCTAATCATTAACTCAAAACAAAGCAACTTTGCTGTAATTTGAAATGGATTCTATATTGTCTTATACATACGTATATAAAATTTTTATTCAACTTTAAAATAAAAGTTAATATTTGCTTGTTAATTTGCATATAGTGTTAATTTCTAATATGCAATCTTAATTAGAACATTTAAATTTAATTTTAAAAAATGCAGATTACTTGTGCTAAGCTAAAAATGGAAAACATCATAAACATCTCTGTGTTGTTAATTGTATTGCAGTAGCTCCCAGGAGCTCCAGTTGGGAATGGGCATCCCATTATGCTAGGTGCTGTACAGGCGTGTAGAACAGAGCAAGAATTGACAGCCTGTATTCCCTCTTTGGGGTATAAATTTATGCCTGCAATTTTGTTTGTTTTTAGTAACAGACTCTAGTAGCAGGTTGGTGGTTTTTCTTCTGGGTGTGAAATCACTTAGCCTTTGTCTCTATTCCCATTTGGCAGATGGAGAAACTAATACCAACCTCCCAAGGATGTTGTGAGAATTAATGTTTTTTGAATAGCAATCTGAATGTATAAAGTGTTACATAAGAATAATCATTAATAATAAATAGCACTTATTATTTATTATTAAATGGCAACTGGATACTTTGGAGAATAGCCCTGATCCTGCAAACTCTTGTGCACGACTGATTTCACTGGGACTACTCACAGGCACAAGTGTTTGTAGTATTGGAGACTAAAATGGCAAAGTCAAATGACTGTCACTTATAAAAGTATCTCCATAATATTTTCAATGCAGCAAACTGTCACTCAGGTAAAGAAATACATCCAATTTCTCTTCTGAAACAGTAATGTGGTAATGAGACTTGTCCAAGTGGAATTTGTATCTGAATGTTTGTTGTTGTAGGTTTCTTGGTCATTTGTATGCAGCAGAGGCTCTCATCTCTCTAGACAGAATCTCTGATGCCATTACTCACTTGAACCCTGAGAACGTCACTGATGTTTCCCTGGGGATCTCTTCAAACGAGCAGGATCAAGGTTAATGAGTCTACACTTGATTAGAACCAGTCGTGCTTTCAGCTGCCTTCCTTCTGTAACTTGCAACATCTATAAATTTGCAGCATTTTTTGTGAGGTGGATGGGCTGTTCTTTAGTCCTTGGTTTTTGGTTTACCTTATGTGTATTTGTAATTTTAGTTCAAAATAACTAATGTATTGCTCATCAATTTGTCTAAACATCATTTGTTGGAAGTTTGTTATTAAATATGTAATTACAGTTAATGTTTGGGCCTCTGACCTACTAACACTTCACCCTTTTTCACCCTCTATGCGCATTTTCAGAATTTAAATGACATTTACATACACTGTGGGGATATGAGAGGGGGAGATGGTTAAATCTGTATCTTAAATCTTCCAACACTTTTGGTGGGTGAGGTGGGGAATGTAATAAAAACAGCTACTTTTCGATCCCATCAATACAGTTCAGTCTTCAGTAGCAGTTCTGATTTGAATGGCACAATTGCAGTTTAAACTTTATTGCCCATCATTATACTGTAGATTTAAAAGATGTTTTTAGATAAGCAAACCCCTTAAATGAAAATCGAAAGCTTTCTAAATGGTCCACGATTTCTAACAAGCTGATAGATTTTCTGGTTTACCACAGTCAGTCCATGAAGGGAAAGTCCAGCTTGAATCTGCTGTCATAAAACGATAGGGTTTTCTTTTAAAAGCCTTAAGAAGGCTCACAGAACATTCTGGCTTTTCTTGTCTCTACAGGGTCAGACAAAGGAGAAAATGAGGTGATGGAATCTTGTAAGTAATAGCTCCAGAATCCAGAAGTAATGCAGGCATTTGTCTTGCCACGGTGTGGAATGAAATCAAAAGTGTGAAATAATTTTGATTATTTTTTCTTTCAGCTGGCAAGCAGACACCCCAGTGTTATCCCAGTTCAGTCACTTCTGCACGAACAATGATGTTGTTTAACCTTGGCAGTGCTTACTGCTTGCGAAGTGAATATGATAAAGCTCGCAAGTGTCTCCACCAGGTGAAAAAACAAACCTCAAGACAACTTTATGTACTGTTCCCTTATATAGGAGCCATCTTTGTCGTTATGCTGGAAATATTTATGTTCACACTTTATTGCATATTGATACGATGGTGTAGAACTATTTTAAATGAGCTGTTCTGGAAATAAGAGCTGTTGTGGATTAGTTTTAATGAAGTTGTTTTCAATTATGTCAACCATCATGCTAACATCCCTTTTAGCTTCATTGTTTTAAAAAACATTGGAGTGGCTAAAGGGAAGCCAAAAGCATCAAACTCTCTAAAGCAGTCAATTAAGCCTGTAATTTTTGCCTTTTTCTTCACATTTGCCTTAAACTGTTGGTGGGTGGGTTTAAAATTAATCTGACACTTAATTGTTCCCAAAACTGGTGATCGTTATTGCCCTTAAAAGCAGAACTTTTGTGGTGTGTTGGATTCCAAACACTGGACTGCTAAAACTTGATTTGAGTTTACTTTTAAGACTGTAAAGCAGCTCAACTGCCTTGGTGGGAAGTTAGGATGCTTTATAGCTGTTATCCGTCATATCAAAATCTAAACACAAACATTCCATTTCTGTTGCCTGAATGCAAGAATTTCACTTGTGGAGTACTTACAAAAAATGTGCAAATACTTGTGCTGAAAGGTTAGGGGTTTCCTGAGGCTGAGGGAGTTAATTGTCCTTGGAGTTTAGTTTCCTAAAGTTTTTCTAGCTTTTACTCCCTCTTCCTTTCTTCCCTCGGTGTAGCAGCTCTCCTCTCTGTAAAACTAAAAAGGGTTCTCTGCAGAATAACTTAGGCTGTCATAATTTAATCACTGTCCAAAACAGGATACTACTCTGAAGTTGAAGAAATTGAAGTTGAAGCTATTCAAAGCTGTTCATTTCCTTCCTTTCAATAGAGCAGATCCATGTCACTGAGTGCTACATGTAACTACCAGCATGTGTGAAAGAGAGGACACACAGACTTACTTCACTGTGCATATTTAAACAGGCTGTGTTCAACACTGAGTGAAACCAACTAGAAAAACAATGGGCAGGGACACCATTGGATTTTATATCTTGCAGAGAGAAATGGGGCAAATCAAATGGTGAAATAGCACTTTTGCTATCAAGTTACCCAAGTTGCTGTTCAGTCTTTTAACTGTACCGCTTGGACCAGAGCTTTTTATACAGAATCATCTTGTCCCATGTTTTTAGTTTTCACAAATATGGTCCCATACTTTTCAGGAATGTGTGTGTGTTGTGGTGGGGTATTAACCCAAATGCACTTGTACAGGTTCAGTTAATATAATTGCAGTGTTCTCCCTTTTTAGTGAAGTAATAGCTGTATTTTGGGCTGAACAAACTTTGAGGCTAAGGGCTTTATAGCAAATAAACTTGGAGGCCCCTGAGTCTACCAATTGGTGATTAGTGAGTTAGTGGGAAGCATCTGTTGTTGTTGTATTGGAAATATTTAATTGTTCACACTTTAAAATGAAATTCAAAGTAACTTCAGGAAGGGAAATTATTTTCAAAAAAATCATAGCCTTTCCTCCCCCATCATCGTTCCCTTTTATCTATCTTTTCTTCCTTCTTACTTCCTTTCCTCATAGCTTAGCAAGGCTTTGGTTTGAATAGCTGCAATATATTTGTTTACACGTTTCAAAATTGACTAGGAGAAGGGCTGTTTTCTTCCAGTGTAAACAAGACGAACACAAATACAACAATGATGCTTGCTCAGCTGTAGAGGGAAGGAAGTTGAGGTTGAAGGATGAAGAGGAGGGAAATTAGTCAAATATTTAATAACATTTTCCCTTTCAGAGGCTTGACAGCCCTTGCTGTTTTTCTTTGCATGTTAATCTCGAGAATTTTTCTGTTTGGACTGAAAGGAATGACACTGTGCTTGAGCTTTCTGAGTATAGGAGCCAGGCAGAGCACAGAGATCAGTGACTGATCGGAGAGATGCATATTTACCACACAGTTTTGAGAAATAATTGTATTGTGATCATGAAATGCCTGTAGGCTGCCTCTGTCAGCTGATCAGAGTATGGGGAATCAAATACTATATGATTATTGAGAAATAAACATCTGTACAAATCAATGGCAACCAATCTGAGCACAGGGAACTAAGTAACTGTACTCTGCACTCTGATTGGCTGAGACAATGACATTTCACTGTGCTCTCAAACTGGTGCAGGTTGGGACTAGAGAGAGAGATCCTAGCTGATGCACATCTGAATAGGTTCATTAGCTTCATAACGGAGGATCTAGTCATGTAACCATAGGGAGATTTTAAATGAATTTCTCATCTGGGAAATCACCCTTCCAAGAAAAAACAAACAAAACCTTCAGATTGGCTCAGGAATGACTCATTTATATTTGTCATGTATGTATGTAAAAAGCAGATGGTGCCTCTGAGTAGAGGTGTGAAATATTCTTACAAGGCAGATCATCTGTCATCCTCTCTGCATACATGGACCTGATGGCGGGTATTTATATTTCAAGAATAGTACCTTAGTTTGTTTATTGCCCTGTCTTATAACTATCCTGTCAGCTGGTATTTTCCTTCTTGTTAAATTATCTGTTGTGGTGTTAACCTTTTTCTCTCTTATTTTGGGATAAGGCTGCTTCACTGATCCATCCCAAAGAAATTCCCCCGGAGGCCATTCTACTGGCTGTGTATCTTGAACTACAGAATGGTAAGTAATTTTAGCATCTTTTCTAAACAATTTTAACCCCTTTTATGTTGACTGGTGCTCCCTGTGCCTTTCATGCTGCTTGTGTTTAATTATTATTTTAGGCCTTGCTGCAAACTTCACCAAGGAATCCCCCAACCTTTGAAGACAAAGCAGTAGAATAAAGCCTTTAGTAGCATCAGAAATATACTGTCTATTTAGATTTTGAGTTCAGATGTTACAGCTCAGCAAGTTGTGCAATTAATTGTTCCCCACATTTCAAGTCCAAAGCTTTTTTTGTCCATGGTGTGTGTGTGTGTGTGTGTGTGTGTGTGTGTGTGTGTACACACTTCTACATGGTGCCATTGGTTGCCATCTCTTTAAGTTTTTGTTTCCTTTGTAACTGATAAATACTTATTTTTACACAAGGACTCGTAGCCTAAATTACACCGCTGGTTGTGGCAGTGCCTTTTGTATTGCAGACTTAAAAACAATGTCTAGCATAAACCTGTTCTTACACACTCGTTTCTTTCCAAAGCATTCATCTTCTGGGCTGAAATTTTCCATGCATTGTCTCTGTACAAAAGCAATTTGTCTTGGAAAGTTTGAGCAAAATCCTATCAGTTAGTGAGTTATGGGAGATTGAATGATGAGAAAGTTTATGCACTTTCTTGCACCTTTGTATAAAGAAGGCCTAAAAGGTTTGTTTGGTTTTTTTTAAGGGACACCAACTTGAAACCTATTAAGCGTCCAAAAATGAGTTAAATAGTGCCATGTACTACACCTACCCCTGAGACGTCCTCAGTTTAGTATTCTCCTTCACTTGCTTGTCCATATGCACATTTGCATCATGCACTTGAGTCCAGAGTATTTAGTCAGCAGTACCTGGACCTCACACGTGTGCCCTGAGAGTCCTCATGCTCCACATTGAGGGCATGTAAGGGCAGAGCGCACTGCACTCCTCCATTCCTCTTAATCACATCTGGCTTCAGACTGAGCTCACTGCCTGTTCAACTGCCAGTAACTTGCTACTGCACAATTAATAATGTTGACTGTTTTTAATAGTTTTAGTAGTTTTACAGTATATTATGGTTAGATAAGTTTTAGCTTAGTTTGACTTCTTGTCAAGACCCAGGATGGTCTCATCTAAGTCTCTCCCGGGTTTAAGTATTGCCCCACATGCAAAGGGTCCGTGCCCATAACCAATGATCATGCAAAATGCCTTTATTGTCCCCTATCTAAACCACAGCCTTCAATAACACTGCAGATAGTGGTGACACTAAGTGGGGAATTATCAGCCCTTCGTATGCCAAGGGGCACTACCCCCACTCCCCAACAGACATTGAATATGAGTTCCTCTTCAACGTGCCTCAGACTCCATCCGCCTCTACACTATACCTCTGCTGCAGCTTAGCCTCAAAAGTCACTCTGCAGCAATCCAGCCTAATTCCTGTCCAGAACATTGAATGCATAGGAGCAGTCTTAAATTCCACCAAGTCTGTGGTTTACATCCCTCAGGACAGATTCAACAACCGTCCCTCATCTGTCAGTTAGAACAAAACCCAAATACCATAGCAAGGATCTGTCTCATGGCTACTAGGACATGTATCCTATGTCACCTTTGTGACACCACATGCCAGACCTCACCTCTGCTGCTTGCAGAGATGGTTGAAGCTGGTATACTGACCCAACAATCATCATTAGTAATGCATCTTTGTGTGTCCTCTCTAGTTCTGTCCTCCCTGACACACTGGAAAAACTCAGCAAGCATTTGCAAAGGGATTGATTTCCGTTCTCTTCACCCCCTGTCCCCCCCAATCACATCCCATAGTGACAGATGCTTCACTAAGGGGATGGGGGTGGGGTGTCATATGAAATTGCTCAAAGTGCAAGGCCTCTAGATGGTATGGGAAGCAAGGATGCACATCAACCTCAGAGCTTATGCAAAACATTAAAGACTTTTCTCAAACTTATCAGAGGACAGTTGGTATGGATAATGACTGACAATACAATTACCAAGTTCTACATCAAAAAACAATGCAGAGCCAAGATGCTGTCAGGTTGTGGACCTGATGCATCTAACATTATATTGTCCTATCAGCAGTATACTTACTAGGCATTTAAAATACATTGGCAGGCAAACTGAGCGGGCACTTCTTCCATAATCACTACTGGGAGATCAAGAACTCTGTTCTCGGGTCACCTCCAGATAGATTTGTTTGCCACATGGGGTCACAGGAAGTGTTGAATATTTTGTTTCCAGGGAGGCATCAGCCTGGGCTCCCTGGCAAATGCATTCCTGATTCCAGGGTCAGGGACCTTAATATATGCCTACCCTCTGATATTGAGAGTGCTCTGCAAGGGTCAACAGGAACATTCATACAAGTTGATTGTGATAGCCCTGGCATGGCCATGCCAATTTTGGGTCACAGACCTGCTATACCTGTCAACCTCCCAACCCACCTCTGCTCCCAGACCTCATATCACAGAACAAGGCAGAGATCCTACATCCAGAACTGAAATCCTTCCATCTCATCGTGTGGTACCTGGGTGCATGTTGTCGGTAGAATATGCCTGTTGTTCTCCAGTGAGGAATATCCTTATGAACACCAGGAAGGGGTCTTCAAGAAAAACCTACCTGCCAAAAGGACAAGGTTTTCCCACTGGTGCTGTAGAAGGCTGATTGTTTGTTTCTCACAATTCTTTGATACCTCAAATCTTAGATTATTTGCTAGAACTGAAGAACAATAATTTTGTCATTGAGTTCAGTCAGGGTTCACTTTCAGCTCACCACCCCCACTGGAAAAACACCCAGTATTTTCTCATGTGACTATGATGAAATGTTTAAATGGGCTGATTGACGTATTCCCACCGATCGAGTACCTCATTCCACCATGGGACCTCAACTTAGTAGTTCAGTCCTTCATGAGCAGATCATTTGAACCATTTGCTACCTGTTCCTTTTTACACTTCTGCAAAGATACCCATCTTGCTGATGTGATGGCCAAGTGAGATCCAAGTACTGATGGCTGACCCTCCCTTCGCAATCTTCTATTCCAATAAGATATCTCAAGGACACATTCCAAGTTCCTGCCAAAAGTGGTTACTGAGTTCCACTTGCCAGTATTCTTTTCCAAGCCTCTTGCCTCAAGAGCAGAAGTAACGCTACATTCCTTAAATGGCAGGAGGGTATTAGCCTTCTATTTGCATAGGACACAACCATTCATATATTCTCCAAGGCTATTTGTCTGTTTTGCAAAAAGAATAAAGGGATCAGCCATATCAATACAGAGACCGTCAAACTGAAACTCCAACTACATCAAGACCTGCTATGAAGTAGCCATAGTAGAGCCACTTGGTTCCTTGGGCTCATTCAACTAGAGCTCAAGCATCATCATCAGCTTCACTGAAGAGATGTTATTCACATGCACATTCCACACACCCTCCATCTACTGAACTTTGGCGTCCTTACCCTTCAGATTCTGCAGCTCAGAAGAAACAGAGGAGCACTGGTGCACTCTGCCCTTATATGCCCTTTATGTGGAGCACGGGGACTCTCCGGGTACTGCTCATGTCCACCAAAAGTGCAATGTGTATATGGACAACACATCTCAAAAGACTCCAGTTACTGTAAGATGAGTAACTTTTTCCCATTCCTGTAAATGTTATTTCCCCTGGTTCTGTGTGAAGGACCCACATAGAACAGGAATGAAGGCCCTTATTCTAAGCTGCTCTGCATGGGCACAACCAAGCACTCACATGGAGCCCTGCTGAAGCCATCAGGACTCTGGATGCAAGGGATCCCCAGAGCAGAACCACCTGCAGGATTGGGGCATTAGTAACTGAACAGAACATGCTGTCGGTGCTCAATTTGTCACCACTCTAATCTTTGTTACAATCATGTGTTACAAGTAAAAATAGTACATAAAACCTATTCAGACAGCAGTGTGACTTAAGCTGATAGTTTTCCTTTAAGATTTTTCAATTTATATTTTCAAAATAAGTATGAAGTCTCATATTCTTTGGTTTTTGTGGATAATGTATATGTTGAGTGAGAGATTTCTTATCTTTGACATTGAATTCCTAACACAGACCTCTTTTGAGGAAAAACAGGTGCCACCAAAATTTTTTAAATAGTCTGAATAAAAATCAGGTCCCTTCAATTAACCAGATTTTGCTTACCTGGTTTCTTTGACTGCACAGCTACTACGTTAATGACAGCTCTAGACAAGACCTGAAGTTTTTTTCTTTTCTTTTCTTTTGCTTTTAAAGCAAACTTTGGGAAACCCTTCTGGCTTTACTTACTTAATTTACAAAGCAGAAGAGCACAATCCCATTTTCTTTTCCTTTTCAGGTCTCCTTCTCAAAGTGGTGTAGATGTTTAGTGTGACTAGAGTTGTTTATAGAAACATCACTTCAGTTCAGAAATTCTCATTACTCTCTTTCCCCCTCTTTTCATGTTACATGACTTGAGAGAAAAATCAAAACCCGATCTTTTCAGAATTCATTAAACAGAAAACAATTCGGGGTCATGTTGGTTTTTTAAAAGGCCATTTTTCAATGAAACCTTTTGTTTGAAAAATGTGGACTAGCTCTAAGCATGACTGATTTTAAGTTGGAATCTTAGCTTTAATGTTTTCTGATTTGTATATGTATCCTTGATGTCTCAATTGTTTCCATTTATTATGTACTACGTACTCTGTGGGGATGATTGAGAGATCAGTGATGGCAAAAGAGTATAATTGTCTAAGAACCTTTATGTTTTCAGATCTAATAGGGTTGTACAAAAGTCCAAGTTGGATGTAGGGGCGAGGTGGCTCTGGGGATTCATAGTTTCAAGTACTCTGCCAACTCTAAAATCAAGTCTCTGTCCTGAAGGGCGTAACTGTTAATAGCTAGGAACAGCAGCTAGAATTGAGCAGTATTGTTGCTTCAACTTTATCTTTCGTTTGGTGTGCATTTGTAGTAGGTGACATCCACTTATCAGTATGTTGATCAGTATGAAATAGCATACACCAGCTGCAGCATAAGGTTTACCTGAGTTGCATGGGCGGGAGCTACCACTGGCAGGGCATTGTCTAGATGACTTTTCAAGATTTTTTTCTGTCTCCTGTGACTCAAGTTTGTCATGGTAAGAAGTGAATTTTAACTAGAAACTGTCTGTTTTGTAGGTAACACTCAACTGGCACTGCAGATCATCAAAAGAAACCAGCTTCTCCCTTCAGTGAAAACACACACTGATATGCGAAAGAAGCCAATATTTCAGCCAGTCCACCCTATCCAGCCCATTCAGATGCCAGCTTTCACCACTGTTCAAAGGAAGTGAAGTCTTGCTATAACCTGACAGGCCCTATGGAGGAGGGCTTGTGAGTTTGTATATTTTTTAAACTGTCTCTATTGGAATGTGCTGGCTTGTGTACATTTTTAATAAAAAAACAAAAAAACATTTCAATGAAAAAATCATGTCTGAAGAAATTTGTAAAAGATATTTATTGGGGAACATTTCTATTTTAATTACTAACAGGCATGATAGATTCAGGCTATGCTTTTAATCATTTTAACTCACACTGTTTGCGGTAGTCATTAGTTTTGATTCTGCGTTTTTCATACAGAGCAGTTTCTGTTTGCACCACCGCTCACTTCCATTAATTTTCAGTACAGACAATCAGACAGCGCAGCTGCCTCTTTTTTGTAAAAGGAGAGCCTCTGCACAAGCTCTCTACTTGTCATGCTTCTCAGGGAACAGGGATAAACCTTCATCATCAGATCTGTAGAAAAAGTAAGAGTCCTCTGCCAACCTCTCTCTTTGGATAATCCTGAGACCAGAAGAGACCATTGTGATCATCTAGTCTGGCCTGTGCTAACCAGGATGTCATAGAAACAATAGTATTGTAGCTACTATATCGGAGACAACTTTTCTCTGCTGTTTTTGCTATGTCACCTTGAGACATTTACTGGATTCTCTACCTGCAGACAGCTATCATCTGAAAGTTTGTTTTACAATAAGAGATTAAATGTTATAAGTGACTTTTCTCAGCTGTCTCCAATCTTAAAACCCTTGTACAGCTGGGTGTATGGTTTTATTTCCTTAAAGCTACTCCCTGTATAGGTTCGGCCATGTATGATAACACTTTTTTTTTTAAGTTTAGTAGATAGATAAGTCTGATTGATTTATCATGAAAGGTATAGAGTGGATTGATGATGGTACCTATCGGACCATCAGAATTGTGAACTGCAGGAGCCTTGGGTTTGTTGTGTGTCCTCCCAGTAAATGCAGCCCATCACTACTAAACTATATGGTGGGATGAATGGAAGACAGGCAGAGACTAAAACACCTCTTCACTTGTGACGAGGAGAGGAGCCATGGGTGTTAGTTCACTGGGCTACCTAAGCTCCCTTGCACATACTACTTTGCTACACACAATGCTTCATACTTCTAAAGCCTGCTTGTACACAGTAGCGTGTCTCCCATGTCTTGCAGCCTGACCCCAGTCTAGTCTGAGCTAATTTGCCAATTTCAGGGTTGAGTCAATTGATTAAATATTCAAGAGGCAAACAAACTATTTAGAGCTAACTTTAAAGATCTATTAATACATTTCTGTAGATAAATATCTTAGACGCAGAAACCCAGACTGGCTAAGTCTCTTACCTCCACCCAGAAGAACTTCTACAGGAAGGATGGACAAATGCTAACCATGAGAATAGACAAGTGTCAGACTAAGGGCTTGTCTACACTGGCACTTTACAGCACTGCAACTTTCTTGCTCAGGGGTGTGAAAAAACACCCCTGAGTGCAGCAAGTTTCAGTGCTGTAAAGCACCAGTGTAGACAGTGCCCTAGCACTGGGAGCTACACCCCTTGTGGAGGTGGGGTTTTTGTTTTTTTTAGAGCACTGGGAGAGCTCTCTCCCAGTGCTCTGCCGCGACTACACAAGCCACGTTAAAGCGCTGCAGCATTGCCAGTGTAGACTAGCCCTAAATGTATATGAATAATCAGTATGAAAATGTCTGAACAGTGTGCTTCAGTGCCTTGAGAGAACATTTCCTCTTCCACATATTTATAGCCCTGAGTGGTTGGTAGGTACTCAGTGCAAACTCTATGCATCTGAATTTCCTTCATAACACAGCCTCCCTGGATTCTTACTACTGCCATGTGTGGGTTGTGTGCCTCCTTCTCCAAGAATCTCTCTTTACTGTGTAGGAGAATGCATGCACACATTTACAACGCAGGCATTCTAGTAACCAGTAAGTGTCCTTAAGTGACTTTGGTTCCTCTGAATTATGCATAGGTGCCCTCCTCCCCTCTTTTATTCAAGAGCCAGTAAAACAGGCTATAGAATTGGAATTTAAACCTCATTTCCCAGCTGTCCTTGTGGATATAAGACCATCAGTGTACCAGACAGAGCAGCTTCAGTACTAAATCAAAGAGCCAACTAGGCTGCAGTGCACCCTGAGCACTTGAACTAACTTTTTTGGAGGGTCAAGGGTGTATTGGATTAGTTAGAATGAGTAGTCTGCAAGTTTCACTTTCCCGGTGGGTGGCCGTGTTACTGTTTATGGGATCTGGCAGGTACATCTGGTACAAATACTCACACTGCTAAACCTTGCTTTTTACAAATACTCAAACCTGTAATTTTGCATTTTACGCTCTACAAACATTAGTGCTAATAAAACAATTGCTGCACATATGTGCAAGTAATGTGCAAAAGCATTGCTCTAATAATAAAAAACTTGGCCAGGTTTTACAGCAATCACTCAGCGCTATCAAAAGCCCCAAGCAGTCACTTTAAAAGCTGCTCTGAAGCCAGCATGACCCCCATCAAAACTTAACAGGTGCTCAGCTTGACAAGCATAGTCAAGACCATAATCTAGCTGGGTCATTAGTGTCCCAGTACACCTGGAATTTACTAGCCTACATCATTATAGTCACTAGAATGGGACTGGGTAGTAGTTGATCAAGACATTAGCTTACATAGTAGTCACTCAGGCCAAGAATGTACCATAATTCAAAAAGGATTGCACATGTGTGTTTGTATATACCAACCAACTCTGGATATTTGCAATACTAACATTTTGGAAGGGTTAAGATAATCACCATTAGGTCTCCTTGGGATGAGGGGGATAGATCACCCTCATTTGCTTACTGTGGCTTCCTTACCTTTCTCTTACTGACTGTTGTCAGACTGACATAGCCAGACCTTTGGTCTCAGGCAGTTTGGCCATTCCTGTGCAGTAATAAGCTGTGGGTCAGTTCAGCTGCATTTCTTCAGTACCCCATAGAGTTGTCCATACCTATGCATTTGTTTCTAGCCACTGGAAAGTACGCTCATAGGAATGCAGCCTCTGAGGGGCTGCAGGCCAGTGCTGTCAACATAGCGATGCAAATGAGCTCTGAGCACAGGAAAGTGTGTAAGATAAATCACCTATGCAGTGGCCAGCATCCCCTGTAGGAGGAACAGTAGCAGGCTGGCTTGCTCTAGAGGGGCTATTATGCCAGTCCCTTTCCACTCATGGAAATGGTTAGCCTTGCAAGTCTAATTTAAACAGTGATGTGACCAGCTGTGAACACAACAGTGCAAGTACTCTTGGGTACATGAATGGTCATTAGCATGGAATAGGTCCTTGTTGCTTGTATTTAACTCCAGCAGTGGGAAAATGTTGGCAAACAAAAGTAACTTAGGGCAAGCCAGCTAACTTAGCATGTCCTGAAAGGGTGAAAGTGGGAAACTTCTAGGCTATGATACCAAGCCCTGGAGAAGTATTTTGATTTAATACAGAAGCCTTCAAATGAAGTGATGGGCCAGGACTGTGAACTCCCAGGAGCTGGTGCCAAAGTCACAACTCTGTTTTTGCTTAGTAGAGAGCTAATTAGCTTTTCTGCCCTCTCACTCCTGGGCTTTTGAAGTCCAAGCTGCCCAGGTAATATTTCAATGTGACAACATGGAAAGATGTATTCATGTTGTTTCAGGATCAGTTGTTGGGAAAGTATATTTCCCCCTATCCTATGTACTTTATTTCAGAATACTTTAGGCTGAGTTCTGAAGTTAATGTTTGAAAGGTGACACCTGATTTTTATAAAAGGGTTGAGTCACATCACCATATATTGACTGATTAAATACAAAAAGGTTTAAAGATGCTTTCTGTGTGGTCTCATCCTGAATAAAGGTTTTTCCCTCCCCCTCCTAGGAATGTAGAGTATTCACATGCAGAAATGCTAATGTATTGTTTCAGCATTTCTCAGCTCAGCTCGAAGGCATGCAACATTACACTCACCCATTTGAAAAAGCATGCAGTTGTTGGTCCCCAGATACCACATATCTAATCACACTTGAGTGGAACTATTCATCCTTAACTCTCCATCAAATAAGAGTGCGCTTCTAGCCTAAGGGAGGCTGAATGCTAATGTGGACCTGTAGTTTCACTTCAGTATTTTCCTGCAGCACAAACGCTATTTCAGAAACTTGCTATATAATTTAAAAAAACAAAAACAAAACCCCCCTAATGAACTAATGATCTGATCTCAGCTGTGAAATATTTACTAGGGCTGTCAGTTAACAAACAAAAAAAATCAAGATTAATTGCAGTTTTAATTGCACTGTTAAACAAGAGAATACTAATTGAAATTTATTAAATATTTTGGATTTTTCTTCATTTTCATATATATCATATTCTGTGTTGTAATTGAAATATTTTGATTCTCCTTTTTACAGTGCAAATATTTGTAAACAAAGAAATAGTATTTTTCAGTTTACCTCATACAAGTACTGTAGTGCAATCTTTGTCCTGAAAGTGCAACTTACAAATGTAGATTTCTTTTTGTTACATAACTGCACTCAAAAAAAAAAAAATGTAAAACTTCAGAGCCTACAAAGTTCACTCAGTCCTACTTCTTGTTCAGCCAGTCGCTCAGACAAACAAGTTTGTTTATATTTACAGGAGATAATGCTGCCCACGTCTTATTTACAATATCACCAGAAAGTGAGAACAGGCCTTTGCATGGCACTTTTGTAGCCAGCATTGCAAGGTATTTACATGCCAGATATGCTAAACATTCGTATGCCCCTTCATGCTTCAACCACCATTGCAGAGGACATGCTTCCATGCTGATGGTGCTTGTTAAAAAAATAATGTGTTAATTAAATTTGTGACTGAACTCTAGGGGAGAATTATACGTCCCCTGCTCAGTTTTACCCACATTCTGCCATACATTTCATGTTATGGCAGTCTTGGCTGATGACCCAGTGTCACAGACTCTCAGATCATGCCCACTCTTGGCCTCGTGCAGTCCATGGGGGGTGCCCCTTTCAGTGAGACAGCCCTTCTCGGGGGGTCCACTCTCTCTCGGGGTCAGGCCCCTCCACCTCCTGGAGCCGCACCTCTCCGAGCCTTAGGACGTCTGTCTCTCGCCAGGTGCCCCTTCAGGGAGTCCACTTGCTTTAGACCCCCGGGGCCTCCACCCCCCGAAGGGGTTGATGCAACCCTGTTCTCTAGACCGGAGTGACTCTCAGCCAGCATAAAACAGGAGAGTTTATTGAGTGACTGAACACAGCACAGGAAACCCTCTGACTCTCAGGCCTGGCCTCCCTCAGCACAGCACATCCCAGTCTCCCCTGCATCCAGGTGGGCTCTGCCTGCTCCCCCTCTCCAGCCCAGAGCCCCCCTGCTTCGCCAATTGGGCATCTTATATCACCGGACCCAGGCCACGCCTCTGTCCATTGTCTTCTTTCCAGGTAAACAGGATCCTCTGGGCCCTCCCCCCCGGCTGGAACCGGCTGGTTAGGTCATGGGGTCCTCCCTTCGCAGTCCATTGTCCTCCCACTGGCTAGAACTGGCTGTGACTCCTGAGCTGGGTCTCCGGTGAGGGTTGTCAGGTCACCAGTCGCCGGGGGTGTCCCTCCTCCAGGCCACCGGCTGAGGTCCCAAGTTCCCTCTCCAGTCCTCTGCAACAAACTCCCTCTCCCCTCACCTCGTTAAACCAGTAACACCCAGGGGCACTGAGTCCCACTCCCTCTGCATGCAAACCATTGGAAAACCACGAAAAGATAAACTCCCCCACTTCGTCACACCCAGCACATGTTGTTCGTTTTTAGAACACTTTCACTGCAGATTTAACAAAACGCAAAGAAGGCACCAATGTGAGATTTGTAAAGATAGCTACAGCACTCGACCCAAGATTTAAGAATCTGAAGTGCCTTCCAAAATCTGAGAGGGACGAGGTATGGAGCATGCTTTCAGAAGTCTTAAAAGAGCAACACGCCGATGTGGAAACTACAGAACCCGAACCACCAAAAAAGAAAATCAACCTTCTGCTGGTGGCATCTGACTCAGATAATGAAAATGAACATGTGTCGGTCCGCATTGCTTTGGATGGTTTTCAAGCAGAACCCGTCAGCATGGACACGTCCTCTGGAATGGTGGTTGAAGCATGAAGGGACATATGAATCTTTAGCGCATCTGGCACGTAAATATCTTGCGACCCCGGCTACAACAGGGCCATGAGAACCCCTGTTCTCACTTTCAGGTGACATTGTAAACAAGAAGCGAGCAGCATTATCTCCTGCAAATGTAAACAAACTTGTTTGTCTGAGCAATTGGCTGAACAAGAAGTAGGACTGAGTGGACTTGTAGGCTCTAAAGTTTTACATAGTTTTATTTTTGAATGCAGATTTTTGTACATAAGTCTATATTTGTAAGTTCACCTTTCATGATAAAGAGATTGCACTATAGTACTTGTATTAGGTGAATTGAAAAATACTATTTCTTTTCTTTTTACAGTGCAAACACTTGTAATTAAAAATAAAGTGAGCACTGTGCACTTCATATTCTGTGTTGTAATTGAAATCAATATATTTGAAAATGTAGAAAACATCCAAAGTATTTAAATAAATGGTATTCATGATTAATCACGACTGATTTTTTTAATCGCTTGACAGCTCTAATATTTACACATATCCATTTTATAATTTTTTTCCTAGTTTTACCATAACACTGACTGACTAACCAGTTCCAGAAAGCTGAAGATGTCCTGTTCCTCCTTAATAGTCACATGACATATCTCCAGATCAGTATCCCTCCTCTCTAGTCTTGCTTCCCAACACCTACTTTCCCCTCATTATTTTAGTCTCTTTACCAAAGTGCTTCAAGAGGCAGGCAGACAAGGAGGCTGTTGGATCCCCTGGTCCAGCTAAAGCTCTGAAAGAATTTGGAAGATAATTTAATTTAACCAATGTAATAAACGGTTATTTGTAAGATTCAGTAGCAAATGCTCCAGGATTCAAGACCAAGAATGGGATGTGGGAACATCAGTCACACAGATCCTATAACCAACAAAGTTGTCACTCAGTAAGGGCTTGATCCTGCTCCCATTCAAGTCAGTAGTGCAGGATTCAATCTTATCACTTCCCTCACAGCAGTAAATACACGTACTAAAGAAAGGAAGCAAGTCTTTTGCCTCATCCAGAGAGCTACTCTGAAATGATCACTCCTTCACCCTCTCCTTGCAGCCCCCTGCTGGCGAAGGCCCTCTGCTTGGGTTTTGGGGAACAGGCAATGGTTTCAAATCAATGTACCTCAAGTGCTATGATGGCACAGAGGGCTTCCAGCATTTCAGCTCCAGTGATGTTTGGTGTAGACAGAGCTACAGTTGGCCACCAGTGTTTTACCGTCCACCACCTACCAGAGCTCAGAGAAATCAAAGCCACAAGGTCCTTAAAACAGCAGTGGCCATTGGCATTCTACTCTATACTAGTCCTTCCATCGTTGCGAACAGTGGTGGAACTAAACTAGTGGTAGCAGCGGTGGGAAGTTTTTGACAAAAGTGCCTAGAATAGACAAGGCCTTAAAGCAGGGGTCTCCACACTACGGCCGGGGCTTCCATTTGTCCGGCCCTCCAACCAACAGGGGAGAAGCTAACAGCTGAGTAGGCACGAGCAGACAGAGGGAGGGGCCGCTGGCAGCAGCACAGCTGAGCTGTGCAGAGGGGTGAGTGCCTCTGGGAGCCAGTGTCCCCCCAAAAGGGGAGCCAACTTAGGGGAGAGTCGTTGCTGCAGCCGAGCAGGCACGGACCCCTGCCTTAGAGTAAAAATACAAACCAGATGCTTAATTACATCTCCAATAAATGGCGTAAAGAAGATGGAAATTAACAATTTCATAATGGTTAAATTTTAACTACATCACTAATAGAACCAAACAGTATTTGTATGATACAAATGTGAGTTTTTAGAAAAAAAATTTAAAAAATGTGAAATGATTTTTAATGTATTGACAAATAGTGTGATTTCACAGTACCTGCATCGATTAACTTTTATAGCTGATTTAGAATTTAATGCAACACTGACACAGTAGAGTAGTGTTGTTTTTTTAATAATTTTGCATATATTTAATTTCTTTCATAGTCGCTTCGGCCCGCGAAGCCCCTTCAAAAATCGAATATGGCCCTTGTCTCAAAGTTTGGAGATCCCTGCTTTAAAGCATTAACTAATATAGGGTCGCTAACAGACTAGTCACTGGCTAGTGCATCTCAGACCACTAGCATCCACTCAAGTGCCTCAGCCCCTCACCATTTCTAGTTTACTGCAAAAGCAGTGGTCTGAGTCATTGTGGGTTGCAAGAGAGTCCAAGGAAAGGATTGCTGCGCTGTGGGGTCCAAGTCAAGAAAAGTCAACTTCAGAATATTTGAGGTAAGGTGGGAATTTTCAGAGCCAAGAGGGAAGAAAGAGCATGATAAAAGGGAGAGACGTTTGCCAGGCTCTTCCTCTTTTCCACCTCAATCTACAGACACCACACCAAGTGACTCACACGCTGATCAAAGGGGAGAGCCTGGCTGAAGGACAACCAATCAGCCTGTGGTGAGAAGCATCTAAGTTTGTAAGGGCACTGTAAGTGTTAAGATCAGCTTAGAATGCGTTTTGCTTTTTCATTTGACCAAATCTGACTTGTTTTGCTTTGATTTGATTTATAATCACTTAAAAATCGATCTTTGTAGTTAATAAATCTGTTTATTCTACCTGAAGCAGTGCGTTTGGTTTGAAGCGTGTCAGAGACTCCCCTTGGGATAACAAGCCTGGTGCATATCAATTTATTTGTTAAATTGACGAACTCATATAAGCTTGCAGTGTCCAGCGGGCATAACTGGACACTGCAAGATGGAGGTTCCTAGGGTTGTGTCTGGGACCGGAGATATTGGCTAGTGTCATTCGGTTGCACAATCCAAGGAGCAGCTTACATGCTAGAGGCTGTGTGTGAACAGCCCAGGAGTGGGGGGTTCTCACAGCAGAGCAGGGTAAGGCTGGCTCCCAGAGTCAAGGATTGGAGTGACCTAGCAGATCACTGGTCCAGATAACACCAGAGGGGAATGTCACACCCACCTTTTGAATACTGTGTGCAGATCTGGTCACCCTATCTCTAAAAGGATGTTAGTATTGGAAAAAGTAAAGAGAAAGGCAACAAAAGTTATTAGGGGTATGAAACAGCTTCCATCTGAGGAGAGATTAAAAAGACTGGGATTGTACAGCTTGGAAAAGAGACGACGAAGAGGGGATATTAGAGGGCTATACAATCATGAATGATGTGAAGAAAGTGAATAAGGAAGTGTTCTTTACTCCTTCACATAACAAAAACTAGGTGTCACCCAATGAAATTAATTTGCAACAGGTTTAAAAACAAATCTAAGGAAGTACTTCTTCCCATAATGCACAGTCAATCTGTGGAACTCATTACCAGGGGATTTTATGAAGGCCAGAAGTATAACTGAGTTCAAAAGAGAATTAGCTAAGTTCATGGAGGATAGGTCCATCAATGGTTATTTGCCAAGATGGTCAGGGACACAACCCCATGCTCTAGGTGTCCCTAATCCTCTAACTACCGGAAGCTGGGAATGGATGAAAGGATTACTCCTGGATCACTCAATAATTGCCCCGTTCAGTTCATTCCCTCTGAAGCATTGGGTACTGGCCACTGTCAGAAGGCAGGATACTGGGCTAAATGGACCTTTGGTCTGACCCAGTATGACCGTTCTTATGTGGTAACCTCCAATGTTCCCTCTTAATTTTTTAGGTCCATGTGTGGAATGAATTTTGTTATGTGCACCAATATGGAGGTGATGTGGAGTGGGGCCGAGGGGTTTGGAGTGTGGGAGGGAGCTCAGAGCTGGGGCAGAGGGTTGGGATGCAGGGGGTGAGGGCTCTGGCGGGGGGTGCGGGCTCTGGGGTGGGGCCAGGGATGAGAGGTCTGGATGCAGGCTGCCCCGGGGCTGCGGCGGGGAGAGAGGACTCCCCCAGCCCTCTCTCATGCCTGTAGCCGAGAGAGGGGTGCCTCTCCCTGGCCGCAGCAGTTCCTTGGCCAGGGGAGAGGCACCTGTCCCCACCTGCGCAGCCCTTGATAGCCTGCTGCGCGACCGCGCAGCTTAGAGGGAACTTGGGTAATGGCTGTTTACATCACCCTGGAAGCTCTAGAATTCACCCCCCGTACACCATGCATCCTCTCACCCACTTAATTCTCTCATCTCCAAGTCTATTGAAGACCCCCCTCCCCATATTTTCTTTCAACATTTGTCCAAAGCTGTGTGAGCTAAAGAGGACTGCTGCCTGCATGACCAATTATTATGCAATCTTTAAGCTAAATTGTGCTGCCTGGCACTTGTGTCTGCCATAGGATCCCCAATGTACTTCACAAACAACAAATTTAGCACCCCGAGAGGTAAAGCAGTTATCACCCACATTTTACTGAAGAAGAAATGGAGGCACCAAAATTAATCGACTTGTCCAAGGCTACACAGGAACTCTCTGGAAGAACTGAAGGTATATTTTGACATAAGGCCCATGCCTTAACCAAAGACCATCCTTCAGTCACAAAAGTGATATTGATTTATAAAGGCACGGTGCAAAACCAACTATTTGTTAAATTGAAAACATTTTGGCCTTGCAACAAATTACCATTACCTGCATATTATTGGGAAAGAGAATTTGGTGTATTTTTAACAAAGATCTCATATTTCCTATACTTTATTCCTCTGGTCTTTCAGAACACGACATACACTTCCTCAATTTTTGTTTTAGAAGCTTTATCGTTTACAGAGAACCAGTTTCACTTTCTCCAAGATGTGCTTTGTCTTTTCTTACAGGATGCAACAAAGTTTTTTTAAATGGATAACATACACACACAAGAGACCCAAGCTTGCCATGAAAAACTCACATTTATTTGATTAAACAAAAATAAAATAAACTGCATAGGAACATTTTAAAGTCCAGAGAGACACTGACTTTGTTTTAAGGCTGCCAGTAGCTGATACATCATCTCCTTGCTACATCCTTCAGCCTTCTCTATGGACCACAAAGATACATTCAGAAGCCTCCATTAACACAAGAGTTCTCTAACATTGTTAGTTTGTTCTACATAACAGTTTGCCCATAACCTGTCATGCTTTCTTCTTTGCAGTACGTAACATTTTAAGTTACAAAGCCCAGCAATTTTTGTCTAAATAGACAAGTGAACCCCTTTTTTGGATGGTGGGGGTTGTGTTAATGGAAGGGTTTTTTTTGACATGACCTGTTCCATTAACAGTTATAAATGCTCTGTTTTTAATGAGCTGCTCACAGCAATGTCTGTCCCACTGA
Organism: Terrapene triunguis; assembly: GCF_002925995.2. Classification (NCBI taxonomy): domain Eukaryota; kingdom Metazoa; phylum Chordata; order Testudines; family Emydidae; genus Terrapene; species Terrapene triunguis. The sequence continues at coordinate 2,282,827 of NW_020664435.1, read as the reverse complement.
GCATTTTTTCTTATTAGGAAAACAGCATGATTAATCACTAAAATAGAAAAGTAGAGTTCAGCAGAACAGGAAACTACAAGAGCAATTGACTCAAGATGCACAACTTCCAAGAACTGACAGCATCATTCTTGAAGCTCATGGCATTACTGTGCTGAACTATATCAAGATGACAGTACTTCTAATTTAGTAATTACATTTTATAAGATGGGCTTGTATCTACAATAAATCAAGCGAGGACTTAAACTGTCTACAGAATTTGTTACACTGGTCTTAATTGGATAGAGCTTCCATTTGTTTTTGATGTTTCCAATTTCTGTGAAACTATGCCTCAACAAAGGACCAAATTAAATGGTATGTATGGGCCCTCACTCTTTTTACTTAAAATGTATCAACCACCAACCAAGATAGGCATGACAAGTAATGCACAATACAAACAATAGTCACATACAGTAAGAACCCTCCCCCTCCCCCCGCCAATTTGGGTGACTAAACACACCTTACAAACTAGTTAAAAACTTTTTAGTCATTTTAGGAGGAAAAAAAGCAAAACTCAGAAACAAGACATCAGTAGGAAACTACTACATAGACTGAGAAGTATTCTACAAACCTATAAAGGAGTTTACTAGTCTGGTAGTTTAAAGAAAGGTATCTACCCTACTTCACTACATAGACACGTAACATTCAGTCAGTAAGGCTCTGTAAAAAGAGCTTTAAAACAAAAATATCTACCTGAGTTTGTAAGCTGATACAATCATTAAGAGAAGGTCTAAGACCATGCAGGTATACAAATCTTTTTTAGAACCATTATTGGTTAAACCATGATGGAAAAAGATGCCAAATTGGCTTGTTAACCCGTAAGATCACTTAAAAAGACATCAAGGTACATTTTCCACCATAACATTTACCAAACCCAACACAGCATATAACCATTAGTGGTTTTCTGTACCCACTCTTCTAACTTTTGTCACTCAACAATGACTAGGGGAGAAAAACAAGAATTTTTAATACAGTAATCTGATAATGTGCTTCTCTAAACTTTACTCCACATGTAAAATAATGGGTCTGTTGAATGCCACTATTAAAGTCAAATAAAAACCCAACACAACGGCTGCCTCTGGTAAGAACATTCAGTCTGAATTGCCTTCCAGGAACAGGAACTCGGTTGAACTGTCATGGTGGAAAACATCCTGTTGCATCAAGAAAACTACATATACAATCACCAAGTCAAAGAATCAATCTCATTCCCTTCAAGCATTTGGTATAGCATTGCGTTTAAAGAAATTATACCCTTAGAGTCTTTTCTGACAGGATACATTTGTAGGCATGCAAAAATAGATAAAATATTTTTCTCTTGTAGAGAGAAGACCTAAAGGTCTTAAGGACATAAGAACTCTGCAAATAAAGACACAAAGTATGTCATGTCAACCAGTAGTGTCATAATACTGAAAAAAAAAAATAGTTTCAGTTTGCATAATTTCTAGTGAAAACGAGTCAAACTTACAGGAGGATGATTAGAATTAATTTGCCTGAGTGTACAAATATTTGGTTTTATTTACAGTTCTTTAGCAAGGGCAGCCTAATATTTCCACAGGGAGGCAACAACAACAAAAAATAGCCACTTGTACACATCTAATATTTCCATTTAAACAAAAATGCGTATCCTACAGGCAGGATGTACCCTTCCCCTGCATGCAGACTAACACTTTCTTCTGAGACCTGTCTGATACTAAATTGAGGTAGATGCTTTACTTCTCCATGGTGAGGTAGAACTTTAAGAAACAAAAACAGTTGGGTCTCTATTTGTGCATTCTGTACCACAGCAAACTGGGTTCCACTGATCTCCAAAGGACTCAAGGACCTGAGGTACAATATTTGTCTAACGCAAGTACCAGTGTTTAATTTTTTAGACAGCTCCAAACTGTTTGTCTAAACATCTCTATTTTTTTTTTTTTTTTTAAATACCCTATTACCTTTTGGCACCATTTGGATACACTCCTTTAACAAATAAAAATAAAAACACTTTGGCACATTTTTTTAAAAACCAGAACTGAACATAGAAATTTTATGATCTTCAAAAGAAATAAAACATATGGCTGGATCAAGCCTAAAGACTGCTCTTGAAATAAATTAATTTGGCTTAACTATAACTAAACAGACTGAGTCGATCGCCAGCAATTCCAATGGAATGCCACAACGAAGTGCCTTCTTCTGTTTCCAACTTGATTATTTTTGGCCCTCATATACACTAAATTTTAGGTTTTTCCCTCTTTATGGTATGCACTTGTGGGCTTCCCCATATAAGTTATACTTAAAGGGTACAAATTAAAGGAGTGACTTACCGGAGGGTACTGCATCATCTAGCACCATGGCTGCCTCATAAGCCCTCAGCCAGGACATCACTGAAACTCTCACTAAAACAGTTTTGAAATAACAGGACTGCTTCATATGGCTGAATTAGGAGATGATGAGAGTTAACTGATGATAACATTTCACAAAGCGAAAATTTACTGACAGCCAACATTGATTTAACCTGACACAGTTAAATTCCTTTGGGAGCATTCAGTGCACAAGTCTGTAGATCCAAATCTGTTATTCTTCTCCAAAGCTAGAGCCTGGAGGTGGGGGTGAAGAGATAACCAACCTTCTCCTTCCCCTAAATCCACTACCACCAGTTCAGGAGATTATACTGAACAGTTTAAGAAAATTCAGGAGTTTGCAACCCAGTGTCAGACCTTTGCTTACCTTTCCTACACTCCTGTCCTGTATGTCTATTCGCCTAGTTTCTACATGTATCAGGACAGTGGAGGCATTATCCAACAATTGTCCATGAACATACATAGAACAAACGTTGAGCCAGATTTGAAATCCTACCAATTATATACCAAATAAACAAGCCCCTATGGGGCATATGATGTTGGCATTAAACTTTTCCTATAATATTACACTACTTACTCTCATTGCATTATAAGCACTCCATTTTATAAGCTACACTAATATTTTTCAATGAGAGCAAGTGTGCTTAGCACTATCTATTACAGTAACAGTATAGGAAATCATTTGGGTAGCCACACAGCCGTTTTTTTTTTAAAACAAAAGCCTCCCAACGTGATGTGAAACACTTCGAAGTCAAATAGTCTTGTTTGTGCTGTAAGCAGATCCAGTGAATTAAGTAAACAGCAACTGTAAAGGAAGACATTGTGCCTCCCCCAAATAAAGACAGGTGTGTGGCCTTCCCCAGTCTTGTGCAGCAACATAATATGACATGGTGAAGGTCAGTGGAAATTCCACCAGCCTTCACCTCTCTATACTATATAGTGATGGAGATAAACAAGAAGAATTTTGCTGCAATTCAACTCAAAGCATGCCAGGAGCAGCTAAATACTTAAAAAAAAATGCCTGGGGGGATGGGGAGGGGGGCACGCAGGGAGAACAGAAAATACAAAAGGGCAACATCAACAAGCATTAAGCATAATAGCTTTTCTGGCATAATCCAGCAGTGACAACCACAAAGGTCAAGGTAAAAAGGCCAAGCATTTTTAATAAGACAAAGAGGTGAAATGGAAGGATTCTGCAAATTGTCAAATTAAAGCTTTCAACCAGTTATCTTTGGTATCTAGGTCTCTGAGTCTAATTTGTATTCACAGCCAAGTTACAAATAATTCTCTCAGTGAAAAACACAGAAAAACACACAAACAAACAATATCAACTTCCACAGGCTACCACAAAAGGAAGGAAAGTGGGCTGTGAAAGCTAAAAGGAGTAATTTGCTTTCTATTACACACGAATTCTGAAGAGCCATATACAAGTTTAATGACCAATCTCTCTAAAAGATTATCTTGGATTTTTTTTTAAAACAACACTATCCCTAAAATTAAGCCCAACCGATACCCATTGCTGAGCATTTGCTTCATGAGGTGTTAGCTGAAAGTAGCACAGTTACGTTATCCTGTGTAATTTAGGGTTTTTTCTGTTTTAAAAGGGTTCTTGTGATCTCACTGACTCCCTCTTCATTGTCCATCTCTTAAAATCCTCACCTTCCTAAGTGGCTGCTGTCATAAGCCTGGACAAATGATTAGGATTTCTAAAAACAGGAAATTAATTTCTTGGAAATGTTATAGTAATAGGGAAAGCAGTGGAAGCAAGTGAAAGTACACCTTGAAATTTCTTATTAATATGAAAAGAGTCCTTCAATTTTTCAGGTTGCTTGTGTATGTGGTGGCTGGGGGAAAAGATGAACCCTTTCTCCTTCAGCCTTTTAGTTAATAACCTTGCTTCTCAATCAGGGCTCTTCTCTTGCTGGAATTGATAACACTAATCTTACACCACTGCAGAGGAAAAAAAACCTAATTGATGCATGAACTCTTCAATTTCTGCATAGTGCAAAAACTCTCCACCCCCTATATTAGCCTTTATGGTTTGCCAATACCAGTCCTATCCAGAAGGCAAGGCAATTTCTCAAGAGTCCATGTCAACATCAATAGCTAACATATTAAGATGCAAGCTATTGAAATGTGGACTGTAATCCACTAAGGAATCAAATTCCCATGGCTTGGTAACCAAAGCCCCTCCTCAAAATCTCAGCTGCTCAGAAAAACAAGAAATTCCTATCCCCATTGGAGCTAAGTTTTGCAGTTTATAGAGTTTAAAGAATCTGGCTAGTGTAGTTTTTAGACGCTGTCCCCATTTTAAATGCAGTTTTTCGGTGATGCCATGGAATGACGATGCAGAGCTTTATATGGCTCCATTTTGCCTCATGCTGGCTACCTTTCACCAGGGGCCATTAAGAATGCCTGTACATTAAAAAAATGTTCTTCGAACCTTTCAATCCAACTTTTTTTTTTTTTTAGGGGAGGGATGAGGAAAAAAACAAAAAGTTCAGCTGATGTCACTGACTGGTTTTGTGATCTGATTTTTTAAAAATGTGGACTTCTCTAAAATGCACCCTGAATTTCCAAAGTTGTGCTTTATTGTTTATTTTTGGGAAAATTTACTTTGTCCTAACAAACCTATTAATCTTTACTCCCCTAACTAAAGCCTTTATGGGAACAAAACAAAACAAAAAAAACCCCACAGCCATTTCACATGAAACAAATTTTAACTCCAGGGTTCAATTCTTCCCTGTTTTGATGCTCCTTGTAACAGGCATCGATACACATAACAGTGACATACATACGACGGAAGGAAGAATGGAACCTTGTTTTTAAAATGTGACTAATAATCAGACAAAAGGCTATAAAGAAATTATAGAATAGAGAACACATTACAGAAAGTCCTGCTTTTTTCATTAAACTTTTTATGACAACTACACTAAGTCACCAAAAATGACTTCCCCCCCAAGAAATTTGTGCATTTTCACAGGGGCTTCACTTTGTGCTGTAAGATTACTGCATTTTTCAAAACACATATGCAAAAAAGCAAACTTGCTTTTCCTGACTAGTGAACCCCACCCACTTCCACAAAAAGATCAAAGTCTTCTGGGAACAAGACACTATGTTGAACAATAAATCAAACACACTGAGGTATAAAAAGGAGAACAGGAAAAAGTTCTCTGCTGCAGCAGCATTTAAAAAAAACAAAAACAAAACAAAAAAAACCCAAAAACCCTCCCCCCCAAAACCACAGTACGATCAAGAACACAAATCTTCTACAAATATCTAATGCTACTGATTTCGCCCCCCCATTTAAAAAAATTATAGAGCGCCTTTTTGGCTTCGTCTACAGAATTCATCACGCAACCACCTAATGTGCACAGCAACACATGTTTGTGCATGATGCCCCATGTGGGGAAGAGGTAAAACTTACTGCTGGGGGGGGGGGGGGGGGAGGGGAGAGGGGGGGAACACAAAGATAATGAGGTAGATAGAATTTATAACTTTACAGGATCACTCCCTGCAGAAAAGATAAGTACATTCATCTGTAAAAAATTAAAGATGAGGTAGGTTTGAATTAACGTTGTATTTTTTCGTTCTCTTAAAAAGAATTTCCCTGAGACAGTTTCTTCCTAATTCAGATAACACAGATTAGAAGACGAGAATTCGATTGTTTCCGAAGTCAACCACAACAATCATGCCATCAGGGGTGACAGCTATACCTGAAGGTCGGTCCATCTGACCAAAGCCACTTCCCTGAGTGCCAAATTTGCATAAAAAACTACCATTTGACTCAAATATCTGCACTCGGTGGTTCCTAGAATCGGCCACAATGATGCGCCCCTCTTGATCCACAGCCACGCCTTGTGGGCGCAGGAACTGGCCGTTGCTGGTGCCTTCTGACCCAAGGAAGCGTGCTGACTGGCAATCTGGATGGATGACCAGGAGGCGATGGTTGTTGAAATCTGTCACTACCAGATGGCCTTCATGATTGAAAGTCACACCCCTTGGAGAATCAAAGTGCTTCCAGAGTGCCCCTTCGAAGCCATATTTATTCAGAAACACACCATCAGGTCCAAACAGTTGAATCCGATGGTTCCTCGTGTCAGAGACCAGGATTTTGCCCTCGGCGTTGACTGCCACATCCCATGGGTAATTGAATTGCCCATTCTTGGTTCCCTTTTCCCCGAATTTCAGAATGAACTGCCCATCAAATGTAAAGATCTGGATGCGATGATTATCCTTGTCAGCCACGACAATCCTACGCGAGATATCACAGGCAACACCAGCAGGGCGATCGAACTGACCAGGCCTGGAACCCAAGGTGCCAAATTTGTGGTGAAAGGTGCCACAGGGCTTAAACACCTGAATGCGGTTATTACTGCGATCAGCAACCATGATGTACCCTTCTTTGTCTACGCAAACTCCCCAGGGGCGACACAGCTTGCCATCGTTGTCTCCCTCGCTGCCAAATGAAAGCCCTGGTAGTCCAATGCCAATGTAACTGCGCCCAGATTTTACCATGACCTTGAACGGACTGTTCTCTATGTGCTGGTTGCACATCATGACAGAGACTAGATGCTCTCCCTCCAGCTGTGGTCTGTAACTGACCAGGTAGGTTCCATTCTGCTGATCATTGACATCTGCACCAAATAGGTTTCCATCAGGGCCCATCACCACTGCAGAGATCATATCGCCCCCCGAAAGGCGTGGTTCACCATCATGGTCATAGCCTATCACTGTGAAGGAGGCTGCTTTGCCCTGTAGTGCACGTTTGAGACCTTCCCCAGTGGCTTTGGTCAGAGGAGCAAAAGCCCCACTGCTGACAAACCCCATTGATTTAATGGCCATATACAGAGCCTGGTCAGGAGGAGTGAACATGACTCTGTCATCCTCCTGCGGCTGTAGAAGGCCTCTCACATTCTTCAGTTCCTGCACTTGAGCCAGCATGCGATCCCGAGCCAGGAGAATATCCATGCTACGACCCTCCTCTAGGACCTGCTGAACTGCACTAATAGTGTTGTCCAGTTTATTTAGATTCTGACGCAACTTTTCAACTTGCAGGTAAAGGGACTTGGCTTTGACTTGACGAATCTTTTCCACCTTAAAAACAAACAAAACAAACCCATTACATTTATATTAAAAGACAGCTAGCAGTTCAGAAATATTTTTCTAGTGTTGCTTTCCTAATTCCTATACAAAATTGTAGTGTAGTTGCCACAGGGATGTTAGGAGATTATGAATGGAAGGGGAAGTGGTCTACAGGACAAACTCTCTATGAAGATGTGGTCCATGTGAGGAAAATAATTAGGGGAAATGTGGATGCTTATTGCAAAATGAACCTGTTGAGAATCACTGGTCCCTCCTCTGACAAATATAACCTTACTTAAAAGCAACACGCACTTCTGCCATGAAGTTTTGCTGCATTAGTTTGCTATTTAAAAGAAAGGTCATTATTATTAACTAAAAATAGTCTCCTTGCTTTGCAATTGTCCCATCTTCCAGTCACAGGGAACACTAAGTGACTGGCATAATAGGATTTATAGGCAGAGTGACAATTTTTTTTCAATTATATATATATACACAGATACACACACACACACTTCAGTACTTTAGAAATCCATTCAAGATGTTAATGGCAAAAACACAGGCCTTGGAAAGTTAATGAAATGTGTAATCGCTTCATTGCTGCAGAGTGTACCTCCAGCATCAGTTATGCAGCCAAGCAAACATTCAGAAACTTCAGCTAGTGTATCCATCTGGTCAATGCGCATCATGTTTGAAGACTGCAGTTATATGTTTGCTTGACTGTTTAACAGATGAAGGAAGAAGTTCTGCAATGGAAGTGTGGACATGTGTTATTAAACTTACAAGGCAGGCAGTTTCTGCCAAGTGTGTTTTCAACATGGACATTTTAAAAAGATTCTCATCCCTTCCTTAGAACAGCTCCCTAAGGCCTAATATTCAAAAGTGACTAGAAAGTCACTAATCACTTCTGAAAAGTTAGGCCTAAAATGCTACTTACATTTTTTTTCTGGATGTACCGAGTTAAAAGAAAAACTTTGACAAAGCTGTCAGCAGTTGGTCATTTCCTCTTTTACAAATACATTTCAAAAAAGCAAACTATTTTAAAATTAATTCTGAAAATAAAGCTGGTGTCTGTGTCTGTGAACATGTGGAATCACACCTGTACAAAGGAGTGCTGGGAAGTGGTAAAAAATATTCTCTGCCATTTTTTTTTGTTTAGTTTTTTAAAATGAGGAAAATAAAAAGCTTAGTTTATGTCACAATAGCAACATTCAAAATTTAGAGGTGTAGCCTATCGAAGTGATGTTTGTTTTTCTGAAATAGAAATGTGCTAAAAATATAAGTGAAGAACATGTTGTTGGGCCTAAGTTTGGGGCTTGACAACAGTGAGGACTAATGCTGGGTGAAATAAGTGAGACAGCTTAGAAGCAAGTTGGAGATAAGTTAGGAAATAACCCCAGGTCATGTTGTAAACATATTTTGGTCCTTACCTGTTTTTACAAGTGTTTTAGATAAAATGCTAATATTTTGGAAAATGTTACATTGATAGTTATTGATATGTTTTTATTCAGATGCTAATTAAGGTATTTAATGTTAAATAGCCAATGAGAAAACAGAAAATATTTAATTATGGTAAAAAAAGGTGGATTTAATGCTAATTAAAGTGTTATTATAATTGATTATAAAAAGAATACTACACTGATTTTAGATAGGCACAACCATCCAGCAGAGAAAGGTTTATACCCATTCTTCTCATTCAGGGACTGATCACCTCGGGATGGATCGTTTCACCTTAGAACGGGAGTATAAATGCAGTGAATGGTTACATAGTGAAGCCTGTTTATTTCATATAAAATAGTTAGTTGAGCAAAGTCTTTAATTTTATCACTTGTGTCATTTACAGTCCTTCACTAAATTGTCTGGAGGCTTGAACTGAGAAGGAACACAGGCAGGAGGCGCATATTTTAAAGCAGGTTTCCGCATAATCCAGTACCTGCATTGGGGGGGGGGGGGGGGGGGGGCAAGGGAAAGGGGGGGAGAGAGAGAGAGAGAGAGAGAGAGAGAGAGAGAGAGAGAGAGAGAGAGAAATGACTCCCGCTGAGCAAAACTCCCCCTCAAAACCCCAATTCTACTCCTAAAACTATAAAACGACCATAAAAACAATAAACCACTCTAAAACTAGCTGTGTACAAGTGCATTACACACAAGAGAGGATACTAATAGTTCCAACCCAGACCATGCAGCAGCGAGAAGGAACTGGAAATGCGGTCGGTCCGCCCCGCCCCGCCCCTTATCACCTTGGACGAAACCATGAGGCAAGACAAGGGCTCAGCATGGACCAATGGACACTACTAATTTCAAAATCTCCAGGTGCAGATGCATGGTGCGCATGCGTGACTCCTCAGTGGACTATAATAGGGACCATCACTCGAAGTAGTAGTCAGAATTCCTCTGTTTAATAACTGAACAAGTCCTGTTCCCAGAGCTGTGCAGTGCTGCTGCAGAGCCATGCAGAAGTCCGACAGAAACCAAATTTCAAAATTTCACTGTGAACCAGAAATCCTGTGTTTTGGCCAGCTCTGTTTGCGGATCCAGCAATAATCAGGGCTACTGTATTTCCTATTCATTCCTATGTGACAGTACATTTTTGTTCTTAAAAGTACACATTTCGAATCTAACGGATATATATTTATTATGAGCCAGATTCTACCATCCTCATTCATGTTGAAATTACCTTAATCCTCAACTCGATTTTAAAATGGGACTACCTGTGTTGTAAATACCACTCAAAATACAACTCAACACAAGGGTATCATAACATTGCCCTATTCTAATTTAAAGACAGGTCAGATTTCCATCTTAAAGTTTAATTGTTAGTAACTAGAACAGATAAATATACCTATATAAAAAGCTTTTTACCTTCCACAGCAGCTCACACTCCCGTTCTTCCAGGGCCTTCTTATGTCGAGATGTCATAGCTTTGACTTCAGACTGCACCACCTTTGCTTTCATCTCAACCTGCTCTGCCACAGCTTGGGCCTGTTCAATACTCAGCTGGAGAATAAACAGAACACACACATTGCTTAGTCAAACCAATTTAAGTTGCATTAGGTGATGGCTCTTACATTTAACCCAATGCCTCCAGCACTAGAACAGAAACAGGTCAATGTGCTCTCATAATACTGCTGTAGGACAAAGTTCAAGGCAGTTGTTTTCATGTAGTTTTCCTGAGTGCATGTCAGTTTCACATATTAGATGTTGGAATTTATACAAAATTCACTACATAGGACCAAATTCTTCCCCAACATAGCCTGTGCAAACCCCACTGATACCAGTGGAGTTGCACAGGATTCAAGTTAATGTACAATTTGGTCCAGTATGCACATGTTGATTAAGTTCGATATCAAACCTACATTCTTTAGACATGTATGTTGAGAATCCAAAATGACCTTCTTATCCCCAAGTATTTTAGACTAACATTTGCTTCAGGATACAAGTCTAGTCTTCTAGTAAGACTTCTGTTTTCCACTAATGCAGAGATCCCCGAAGTGTGGAACATGCCCTCACAGGGTGGCCTAAAGGAATGTCCGGGGGGGAGGGGGCCCAGGCCAGCCCCCCTCAGGGGTAGGGAGGGAGTGTCACCCAGCCCTTTCCCGCCCCCAGCTCTGCTCCGGTCCTGCTCCCAGCTGTCCCTGGCTCCCAGCCACACTCCCAGCCTCGGCTCCATTCCTGGCCCAGAGCAGAGGCTGGGAGCGGTGCTGCACCTTGCTGCAGGCCAGACTGCTGGCCCCAACCGCAGCCCAGCTCTGGCTCCGCTCCCACCCCCAACCTCGGCGCCTGGCCATGGCCCCAGAGCCACCCCCAGCCTCAGCCCCCTTCCCATTGTCCACATTTCCCCCCCCCCCCCACCGAGCCGCAGCCTTGCTCCCGGCCCTGGGCAGGGTGGGGGCATAGACAGGGGTAAAGGGGGACGTGACCCTCAGACGTTTGGGGACCACTGTACTAATGGATGCCATTTCTATGCAATTCAATTATATGTAGACAGCAATACTTTTTATATATGACTTGGAGAAAGGAGTGGTGGCACATGAAAATAAAAGTAAGTCTATTGACACTTTAAAACTGGGGAGACATGAGCAAGTCTTAGGGTATGTCTACACTACGAAATTAGGTCGAATTTATAGAAGCCGGTTTTATAGATATCGGTTTTATACAGTCGATTGTGTGTGTCCCCACATAAAATGCTCTAAGTGCATGAAGCCGGCGGACCGCATCCACAGTACCGAGGCTAGCGTCGACTTCCGGAGCGTTGCACTGTGGGTAGCTATCCCACAGTTCCCGCAGTCTCCGCCGCCCATTGGAATTCTGGGTTGAGATCCTAATGCCTGATGATGCAAAACAGTGTCGCGGGGGGTTCTGGGTACATGCCGTCAGGCCCCTCCCCCTCCGTCAGAGCAACGGCAGACAATCGATTCGCGCCTTTTTACCTGGGTTACCTGTGCAGACAACATACCACGGCAAGCATGGAGCCCGCTCAGCTCAGCTCACCGTCACCATATGTCATTTGGGTGCCGGCAGACGTGGTACTGCATTGCTACACAGCAGCAGCTAATTGCCTTTTGGCAGTAGACGGTGCAGTATGACTGGTAGCCTTCATTGGCTATCTGGGTGCTGGCAGACGTGGGGCTGCATTGCTACACAGCAGCAGCCCCTTGCCTTTTGGCAGTAGATGGTGTATTAAGATTGATATCCGTCATTGTCGTATTCCAGTTCAATCAGAGGCACCTGGGCAGACATGCTTTGTCTCCTGGAGACTCAGTCCTGCCGGCAGTCCTATTGAACCGTCTTGACGATGATGGCTAGCAATCGTAATACAGTATCTTCTGCCAAGCACCCAGAAGATGCCGAGGGCTATCAGTCATGCTGCACCGTCTGCTGCCAGCTTAAGATGTAAAAAATAGATGTATTAATTTGCTTCCCCCTCCCCCCGTGAAATCAACGGCCTGCTAAACCCAGGGTTTTGAGTTCAATCTTTGGGGGGGCCATTCTGTGTGACAGTTCTTTGTGTTTCTCCCTGATGCACAGCCACCTTTGTTGATTTTAATTCCCTGTACCTGTACGCCATGTCGTCAGTCGCCCCTCCCTCCCTCCGTCAGTTTCGCGCCTTTTTTCAGACCAGACGCCATAGCTCTGGGATCATGGAGCCCGCTCAGATCACCGTGGCAATTATGAGCACTATGAACACCATGCGCATTGTCCTGGAGTATATGCAGAGCCAGGACATGCCAAAGCAAAACCAGGACCAGCCGATGAGGCAATTGCAGTGCAGCGACGAGAGTGATGAGGAAATTGACATGGACACAGCCCTCACATAAGGTACGGGCCCCAGCAATGTGCAAATCATGGTGTTACTGGGGCAGGTTCATGCCGTGGAACGCCAATTCTGGGCCCGGGAAACAAGCACAGGCCAGACTGGTGGGACCGCATCGTGTTGCAGGTCTGGGACGATTCCCAGTGGCTGCGAAACTTTCGCATGCATAAGGACACTTCCATGGAACTTTGTGATTTGCTTTCCCCTGCCCTGAAGTGCCAGAATACCAGGATGAGAGCAGCCCTCACAGTTGAGAAGCGAGTGGCGATAGCCCTGTGAAAGCTTGCAACGCCAGACAGCTACTGGTCAGTCGGGAATCAATTTGGAGTGGGCAAATCTACTGTGGGGGCTGCTGTGATCCAAGTTGCCAGGGCAATCAAAGACCTGCTGATATCAAGGGTAGTGACTCTGGGAAACGTGCAGGCCATAGTGGATGGCTTTGCTGCAATGGGATTCCCAAACTGTGGTGGGGCAATAGACGGAACCCATATCCCCATCTTGGCACCGGAGCACCAAGCCACCGAGTACATAAACCGCAAGGGGTACTTTTTCAATGCTGCTGCAAGCCCTGGTGGATCACAAGGGACGTTTCACCAACATCAACGTGGGATGGCCGGGAAAGGTACATGATGCTTGCGTCTTCAGGCACTCTGGTCTGTTTCGAAAGCTGGAGGAAGGGACTTTCTTCCCGGACCAGAAAATAACCGTTGGGGATGTTGAAATGCTTATCGTGATCCTTGGGGACCCAGTCTACCCCTTAATGCCATGGCTCATGAAGCCGTACACAGGCAGCCTGGACAGTAGTCAGGACCTGTTCAACACAGGCTGAGCAAGTGCCGAATGGTGGTGGAATGTGCATTTCGATGTTTAAAAGCGCGCTGGCGCAGCTTACTGACTCGCTCAGACCTCAGCGAAAAGAATATCCCCATTGTTATTGCTGCTTGCTGTGCGCTCCACAATATCTGTGAGAGTAAGGGTGAGACATTTATGGCGGGGTGGAAGGTTGAGGCAAATTGCCTAGCCGCTGATTATGCGCAGCCAGACACCAGGGCGGTTAAAAGAGTACAGCAGGGCGCGGTGCGCATCAGAGAAGCTTTGAAAACCAGTTTTGTGACTGGCCAGGCTACGGTGTGAAACTTCTGTTTGTTTCTCCTTGATGAACCCTCCGCCCCCCCCCGCCCCGGTTCACTCTCCTTCCCTGTAAACCAACCACCCCACCCTCCCCTCCCCCCTTCGAGCACCGCTTGCAGAGGCAATAAAGTCATTATTACTTCACATTCATGCATTCTTTATTAATTCATCACACAACTAGGGGGATAATTGCCAAGGTAGCCCGAGAGGCGTGGGGGAGGAGGGAAGGAAAAGGACACACTGCAGTTTAAAACTTTAAAACTTTAACACTTATTGAAGGCTAGCCTTACGATGCTCGGGCAATCATCTGGGGTGGAGTGACTGGGTGGCCGGAGGCCCCCGCACTGTGTTCTTGGGCGTCTGGGTGAGGAGGCAATGGGACTTGGAGGAGGGCTCTTGGTTACACAGGGGCTGTAGCGGCGGTCTCTGCTCCTGCTGCCTTTCCTGCAGCTCAACCACACGCTGGAGCATATCAGTTTGATGCTCCAGCAGCCGGAGCATCAACTCTTGCCTTCTGTCTGCAAGCTGATGCCACCTATCATCTTCAGCCCGCCACTTGCTCTGTTCATCCCGCGATTCAGCCCGCCACCTCTCCTCTCGCTCATATTGTGCTTTTCTGTAGTCTGACATTGACTGCCTCCACGCATTCTGCTGTGCTCTTTCAGCGTGGGAGGACATCTGGAGCTCCGTGAACATATCATCCCGAGTCCGCCATTTTCTCCTTCTAATCTTTGCTAGTCTCTGTGAAGGAGAAACATTTGCAGCTGGTGGAGGAGAAGGGAGAGGTGGTTAAAAAAGACACATTTTAGAGAACAATGGGTACACTCTTTCACGTTAAATTTTGCTGTTCACATTACACAGCACATGTGCTTTCGTTACAAGGTCGCATTTTTCCTCTTATATTGAGGGCCTGCCGGTTTGGTGTGAGAGATCACTCATGCGGTGCCAGGCAACAGAATTTGGCTTGCAGGCAGCCATGGTAAGCCACAGTCTTTTGGCTTTTTTAACCCTCACATGTGGGAATGGTTTCAAACAGTAGCGCCCTCATTTCCCATACCAAGGACCCGTTGGGTTGGCCATTTAAAATGGGTTTTCAATGTAAAAGGAGGGGCTGAGGTTTCCGGGATAACATGCAGCACAAACCCAACTACCCCCCCCCCCCCCCCACCCCCAAATCCCGGGGGGACCCCCCCCCCCCCCCCCCACCACCACCACCACCACGTGGCTAACAGCGGGGAGTATTTCTGTTCAGCCGAGCAGGAACGGGCACCTCTGAATGCCCCCTTAATAAAATCACCCCATTTCAACCAAGTGACCGTGAATGAGATCACTTTCCTGAGGATAACAAAGAGAGATAAGGAATGGATGTTGTCTGCATGCCAGCAAACACCGGGACCATATGCTGCCATGCTTTGTTATGCAATGATTCCAGACTACGTGCTACTGGCCTGGCGTGGTAAAGTGTCCTACCATGGCGGACGGGATAAGGTAGCCCTCCCCAGAAACCTTTCGCAAAGGCTTTGGGAGTACATGAAGGAGAGCTTTCTGGAGATGTCCCTGGAGTATTTCCGCTCCATCCCCATACACGTTAACAGACTTTTCCAGTAGCTGTACTGGCCGCGATTGCCAGGGCAAATTAATCATTAATCATTAAACACGCTTGCTTTTAAACCATGTGTGATATTTACAAAGGTACACTCACCAGAGGTCCCTTGTGTGCCCTCAGGGTCTGGGAGCACACCTTGGGTGAGTTCGGGGGTTACGGGTTCCAGGTCCAGGGTGATAAACATATCCTGGCTGTTGGGGAAACTGGTTTCTCCGCTTCCTTGCTGTGAGCTATCTTCATTGTCTTCATCATTATCATCTTCCGCGTACCCCGAACCCGCTTCCCTGTTGCGTGTTTCTCCATTGACGGAGTCAAAGCACACGGTTGGGGTAGTGGTGGCTGCACCCCCCTAGAATGGCATGCAGCTCCGCGTAGAAGCGGCATGTTTGCGTCTCTGCCCCAGACCTTCCGTTTGCCTCTCTGGCTTTGTGGTAGGCTTGCCTTAGTTCCTTAATTTTCACGCGGCACTGCTGTGCGTCCCTGTTATGGCCTCTGTCCTTCATTGCCTTTGAGACCTTTTCTAATATTTTGCCATTTCGTTTACTGCTACGGAGTTCAGCTAGCACTGATTCATCTCCCGATATGGCGAGCAGATCCTGTACCTCCCGTTCTGTCCATGCTGGAGCTCTTTTGCGATCCTGGGACTCCATCATGGTTACCTGTGCTGATGAGCTCTGCGTGGTCACCTGTGCTCTCCATGCTGGGCAAACAGGAAATGAAATTCAAAAGTTCACGGGGCTTTTCCTGTCTACCTGGTCAGTGCATCTGAGTTGAGAGTGCTGTCCAGAGCGGTCACAATGAAGCACTGTGGGATAGCTCCCGGAGGCCAATAACGTCGAATTCCGTCCACACTACCCCAAATCCGACCCGCAAAGGCCGATTTTAGCGCTAATCCCCTCGTCGGAGGTGGAGTAAAGAAACCGGTTTAAAGGGCCCTTTAAGTCGAAAGAAAGGGCTTCGTCGTGTGGACGTGTCCAGGCTTAATTCGATTTAACGCGGCTAAAGTCGACCTAAACTCGTAGTGTAGACCAGGGCTTAGATAAAGACTGAAACTTCAAGTCCTCTAGACACAAGTGTAGTCAACTTTCCTGTTCTATATTTAATAAAGTGAAACTATCAGCATTTATACAGTGCAGTCAGAGAAGTATTGTGCAAACATTAAAAAGGAGAGTCAACTTAGAAGGCACACTTGGAGCCCACAGGAGATAGAAATAAATTCAGACAAGTGACACCTAAAAATTACTGTAACTGAAAATTTAGAAAAAATGTGTTTTATCTATGCATTTGACAGCACTTTGTCTCCCCAGTATAGCAGGTCAGTCATTTCTTCATGTTTGTCGTTCACACACCAAGAGGGGAGAGCTATTTTGTATCTTTAAACATATAAAAATAAAAATTGGCAGGGCAACTTGAGGGCGTCTGTAGTACCAGAAAAACAAAACAAAATCCCCAAACAAGTTAATTTGACTATATTAAATTAAAAATTAAGCCTCACACAATTAACTCACAGAGACATCACCCGACCCCACCCCAAGGAAGTTAAGTACCAATTTTACAGATAAATAGTGAATCACAGTAGCTAAAAGATATGCTTGAAGTCAGACTGAGAGGCTGCATCTACAATAGGAAAGTCAGGAGCCATAAGGCTGTGCCATCTAAAGTAACATAGGCAATGCCAGTGGCAAAGCCTGAAGTAGACCCAGAAGTTCATGAATTACAAGTTTGCATTTTTAAAATCAAGGCTCCTTAAAACAGAACTACTATAGTTGTGGTGGTAGGACTGGGACGTTCTTAAACTTGGGACTTCTATTATTTGGCTGGAGATAGTTTTCTGCAAGGCTGGATTACTAGGCAGCAACATCTCTGCATTGTGATAGCCGGAGGTTTGCAATGGAGAAAAATATCTAAATGAAAGCTTAGCATTTGCAAAATACTGCAAAATGAAGCAAAATATTATGATCAGATCCTCCTATGCTCACAATTTGTTCCTGTTGCAGATAGGGGAGTTTTTTCTTTGGGTCAGAATAAAAATATTGTACAATCTCTCATACAGAGAAAAATCCTGGCATATGTCAGAAAGCATCAGCCACTACTGAACTACACGGGGAAACATGCATTGTTCTGTCAAAGAGCTAGGGCTAGCTTAGGCCTGGTCTACACTAGGACTTTAATTCGGATTTAGCTGCCT